>NW_012110630.1:967317-1042868 GCF_000951045.1 Mandrillus leucophaeus | reverse complement strand
AAAAAAAAAATGAAATAGTTTGAACATACAGGAAAACTGCAAAATATAATTTACACTCATGTACCGACTACCCAGAGTCATATTAGCATTGGTTCTCTTTTTTTTCTTCCTTTTTCCCTCTCTTGCTCTTTTCTTCCCTCCCTTCCTTCTTTTGAAACAAAATGTTGCAGTATAGCTAAATCTCCATTTATCACATTGTTTTATTTATTTATCTTCCTTTCCAGAGGGAGCTGATATCATAAGGTTAGAATTTATCTTTCTTGTTCATTAAAATTACCTTATATATATGCAGAAATAATATGCAGCACTCTTTGGGGGTAGGTTTTTAATATTAACCTATGTGGTATATTTTATATGTATTCTTTTACAACTTTTTTACATTTTTTGTTGGGATTTAGCCATGCTGATACTAATAGGTCTAGTACATTTGTTTTAACTGCTGCATTGAATTGCTTTATATGACTAACCTCAACTTTATTTAACTTTACTCTGTTATGAACATGTTTTTTCCTACTATAAACAATGCTGCAATACTTGTGAGATCTCTTCAGGCCCAGGTGTAAGGTTTTTTTCTACAGGGTATATATTTAAGAGCGGAATTGCTGGGTTACAAGATTGGCTTTTCTTCAACTTTACTAGCTATTATCAAATTGTGAAACTGTGCACTTAAAAATAGTTTATACAGCATCCCCCTAAAGGATAGACCAAAAAGGAATAAGATGTAGGAATCGAATAGCAAAAAGATGTAACAAAAAAACTAGTTCAGTAAAGCACATTATGTTTGTTTTCTGTAACCTGGTCCATGATCTTTCTGGTTGTATTTCCTTTCTTGAAATAAGACTCTAATGCAATCTGTATCCTACGTGAGGTAAAATAGTGCCTGAACTACCATCTCTATACTATTCCACCATAAATAGACAAGGCAAGTAGCTGGGTAAGAGCTCCTAAGTTATCCTTCTGAGCTCCAGACTTTCATTCCATAACTTTATCTTCAGACTTTGTTGCAATATGTGCCCAGGTTGGGAAAGTAGCTTCATTTTGTAATCACCCATAAAATCTGAAGAAAACCAGGTCTTAAAAAAGGTGGAATGTACCAATCCCCTGGAGGATATCAGAGTATCTGGTGCGGGTCACAGAAACCTCTGACCATCAGAAATAGAAATGAAAAAAGATCTTTATTTCATGGTGTAACCAGCTTGTGAGTACACATTTGGACACACTCATTTTGATGCTTCCATTTACAGTGGTTCTAAACCCTATAGGCTTATGCTAAACTTCCACCACCTTCCCCTCAGAGGCATCCCCCCAGTTATTTCAAGGGGGTCCCCAAGGTGTTGGCTCATCACATGCGCTGAGAAACACGTTTGCTTGTGTGATGCCTTGGCTTCTTTGTCAGGGGACTGTACCCTGGGTTGGCCCTCAGTGAGAATGGGACTCCATTAGGCACATCCATATTCTTCCCTTCTTAGGAAGCCAGAGCTATCTGTATGCGTGGCAGGGTTGGGATAGGGTGAGAAGGGGAGCAGGACCTTTTCTCTAGCTCTCCTCTCGGGCTCTAAAGCAGCACACATGTACCCAGCTTTGCTCAAAGCCTCCCTTCTGCTTCTGCACAATTCCTCATGTTTTTGAGATTCAAAATTATTTTTTTGCCACAGGGTTGGAGTCGGGGTGGGGAAAATGTTACTCCATTCTCACTATTGTCACCCTATTTCCTGTCTCTCCTCCTAGGCACTGTGTCTCAGTACTCTCCCAACTTGGTCCCCAGGCAGTGAGCGCTTCATGGCCAGGGAGAGATAGGACTGAACCCTTGTACCTTCAAACGTATCTAAATCCCTGTTGCAGTTCAGGTGAGACAGCCTGCTAAATAGAGTCACTAAAGACACAAAGAGGCCCTTTGGGGGACATTCATTATTTTCCTCCCATGGCAGATCAACAACAAAAGCACTGAAGACACCAGCCTTGTTTTGAATGGAGAACAGATCTGTGCCTGTAAAGAAGAAATAGCTTGTTTGGGGCTAAATCAAACCTCTGAACATTTCTTTTTCTTTTTTTTTTTTGACAGAGTCTCACTGTGTCACCCAAGCTGGAGTGCAGTGGTACAATCTTGGCTCACTGCAACCTCTGCCTCCCTGGTTCAAGTGATTCTCCCACCTCAGCCTTCTGAGTAGCTGGGATTACAGGCATGTGCCACCATGCCCGGCTGATTTTTTGGTATTTTAGTAGAGATGAGGTTTCACCATGTTGCCCGGGGTGGTCTCGAATTCCTGAGTTCAGGCAGTCTGCCCACCTTGTCCTCCCAAAATGCTGGGATTACAGGTGTGCGCCACTGTGTGCCCAGCCCTCTGAACATTTCTTAAAACATGGAATCATGGCTGGACGTGGTGGCTCACGCTTGTAATCCCAACACTTTGGGAGGCCAAAGCAGGAGGATTGCTGAGCCCAGGAGTTCAAGATCAGCTTGGGCAATACAGCGAAACCTTGTCTCTACAAAATAATAACAAAAAAAGTAGCCAGGCATGGTGGTGCACACTTGCAATCCTAGCTACTTGGGAGACTGAGGCAGGAGACTTGCTTGAACCTGGGAGGTCAGGACTGTAGTGAACCATGATTGTACCACTGCACTCCAGCCTGGGCAATATAGTGAGACTTCATCCCAAAACAGAAAACAAAAACACACAGGATGACGTTTGAAGAGATCTTAGGTGTTATCTAGTTCACCATCCTGTCTATCTTGATTATCTACTGTTTTGTTACAAACCACCCTGAAATTTAATGACTTAATAGTGATTCATTGTTTTTCACAGTTCTGTGAGTTGGCTGAATGGTTCCTCTGCTGTTTTCACCTGGGCTGACTTATGTGGCTGTGTTGAATTGGAGCTTCCAGGATGGCCTCATTCATAGGTGTGGCAGATGGTATTGACTGTTGGCTGAGGTGCCTTGGTTCTCCTCTTAGCCTCTTATCCTCTGGAAGGCTTCCTTACATGGTGAGTCTCAGGGCAGCACTTAAAGAGGATGGAAGCTGCAAGGCCTTTGGAACTCATACAACCACATTCTCGTCACATTCAATTGGTCAAAACAAGTCAGAAGTCTGGCCCAGAGTCAAGATGGAGAAATAGACTCCACTTCTTGATGGGAGTTGTTGCAAAATATTGTGGCCACTCAATCCTAGCTATAGCATCTCTGATGGTTGTTCTAATTAAATAAGGCTAGTGAAGGGCTTCTTTTTCTTTCTTGAGACAACTTGTTTCATGTAGACCACCCACAGTCTTTCCTTTTGGATGAACACCTCTTTGGTTCAAAATAAGCATCAAGGTCTCACGCATCCTTATTCATTACTGGGGATGTGAAACCTGGAGGAGATGAAAAAGGAAATTGTACCTTTAGGACACATGCATGGAATAACTTATTTTTATCTAAGTTACACTTGAGCTAGATGTGCCTGCTGGGGAGGTACCCTTGTTCTGGCTAAGCTGGGCCAGTGTAGAGCTGAGGGGCAATAAAACAAATGAGCTGATTGCACCTGTCTCTGGCGTAGATTTTAAGGGAGAAAGAGAAAGGGGGTCCTTGAGATTTCTGTGCTATTCAGCCTAGTTCACTAAAGCAGGAGAACAGAGAAATTAGTTGGAGAGGAAGCCCTGGTCCAGAATAAAGGGTGCCCAGGGCTAAACATCTCAGGAAATTTTGTGTTGTCGTAAGTATCTGGATGGCATGCAGATCCAGGGGAAGCAAGAGGATGCAAACATACTTTTGGTTTAGTGCTTTGTTACTCACAGTGTGTTCATTGGGTCACCAGGAGAATCTTGGGCCCACTGCATTTTAATAAGATCACCAAATAACTCATGTGCTCATTAAAATTTGAGACGCACTGACTTAGATAGCCTTCCCCCAGTGAGAGGACTCAGGTAAATCTGGCCTTAGTTCCAAAAAAGAACTAGGTTTGGTACCACTCAAGGTTTTCCGGGAACAGAGAGGACCCAGCCTTACTGTCTGTAGGTACCTGCAAACCGTGGCCCTTTTTTCTAAGCAGAGCTTTTAAGCTTTTTTTTTTTTTTTTTTTTTTAACAGTTTTAGTGAGATATAATTCACATACCATGCAATTCACTATTTAAAAGTGTACAATTCAATGGTTGTAAAAAAATATTCACAGATATGTATAACCACCACAGTCAACTTTAGAACATATTCATTATCTCGAGAAGAAATCCCATATTCTTTAGCTATCACCTACCTCCCCACTCTCCTATCCCTAATCTCCCCAGTTTTTAGTAGCCATTAATCTACTTTCTGTCTCCATATATTTCCCTAATCAGGACATTCATGTGAATGGAATCATAGAGTATGTGGTTCTTAACCATTTTTTTTCGGTAATGGACACCCATTGAAACTCCCGGAAGCCATAAACCTGCTCCCCAGAACACACATGGCGAGTATATTCACCCAAAATTTCATGAATACTCTGAATGCTTAGTTTAGAGAGCTGAGCCTAGATTAAGAACTCATGCCCTGTGGCCAGTCAAAGCAGATAGTTGTAAGTGGGTCCAGATCTAATTGGAGCAACATTGACAGGGATGGGACTGCACAGGGATAGGTCATACAAGGTCATCATCACTCCAAGGTGGAAAGTGACTAAAGCAAAGGACAGGCACCAAGTGTTTACAGAGCTAAAGGAACTGTGTTTGTAACACATAGTTTGCCAAGGAGGGGGAGATGGTGAACAGATGTGTCATTTGCAATTATTCCTAAAGATGTTAATTATGCAAATGGATCTCTGATTAGGGTTCTAAAAAAAGAACCCTATATATTACAGGGTGTTGGATGTGTACAATCAAGCATGCTTGCTGACTGTTCCTCCAGGTAGTCACTGTTCGTGCCAGACTTAACCACCTGCAGCTCTTGTTTTCAACGTGAACTGGAAAGGGGTTCTGAGGGCACTTTCCAACTACAGAATATTAAAGTTGGAAAGTGATATCTGAGATCATGGAGTACAGCTCTGTCTCTGTTCAGAGGCAGAAACTGAGATCCACAGAAATTATGTGACTTGTCACTAGCAGAGCAAGGATAAGAGCCTATGTCTTTTGTATCATCGATTCCCTTTCCCTTGCCTTATTGCTTCAAACAGGACATAAGTCAACTCTCAATTTTCTAGTCAGGGTCTACCTTAAATCTATGTGGAGCGAAGGCCAAGGGAATGATGTGAACAAAATATTTCTCTTACCTACTCAGCAAGTGCATGTGAGTGTGTGTGTTTGTGGGGGAAGGAAGAGGGGGAGTAAGTGACTGGGATAATGCAAAGGCTGTATTTTATTTATTTATTTATTTATTTATTTATTTATTTATTTATTTTTGAGATAGAGTCTCGCTCTGTCGCCCAGGCTAAAGTGCAATGGCGTGATCTTGGCTCACTGCAACCTCCATCTCCTAGGTTCAAGCAATTCTCCTACCTCAGCCTCCTGAGTAGCTGGGATTACGAGTGCGTGCCACCAAGCCGAGCTGATTTTTGTATTTTTAGTACAGATGGGGTTTCACCATGTTGGCCAGGGTGGTCTCGAACTCCTGACCTCAGGTGGTCCTCCCGCCTTGGCCTCCCAAAGTGCTGGGATTGCAGGTCTGAGCCACTGAGCCTGGCCAAAGCCTATATTTTAGACCATGCTATTGGTCATCTGTGACTATTGAAATTACATTTAATAAAAATGAAATAAAATTTAAAAATCAGTTCCTCAGTTGCAGTCACATTTCAAATGCGCAGTAGCTACTTGTGGCTAGTGGCTATCATATTGGATCATACAGAACATTTTCATCACTGTAAAGTCCTGTTAGACAGGGATTTCTAGAATTTAGAGCCAGATTTTCTGAGTCTGAATCCCAGTCCCAGCACTTATGGTAAAAGCTTGCCTGAGTTATTTAATGTTCCCAAGCCTCAGTTTCTTCGTCTGTAAAATGGTATCTGCCTCAGTGGTTTGCTATGAAAATTATGAATGTAAATAAGAAAACATGTATCCAACTCTTAGCAAAAGAACCTTATGCTTACTAAGCACTAAATAAATGATCATCAGTAAGCAGCGTAGCTTCATGCTTAGACTGTGCAGTTGGCCGGGCATGGTGGCTCATGCCTGTAATCCCAGCACTTTGGGAGGGTGAGGCAGGTGGATCACTTGAGGTCAGGAGTTTGAGACCAGCCTGGTCAACATGGCAAAAGCCCATCTCTACTAAAAATACAAAAATTAACTGGGCGTGGTAGTGCACACCTATAATCCCTGCTACTCGGGAGACTGAGGCAGCAGAATCGGTTGAACCTGGGAGACAGAGGTTGCAGTGAGTCGAGATTGTGCCACTGCATTCCAGCCTGGGTGACAGGGCGAGACTCCATCTCAAAAAAAAAAAAAAACAAAAAACAAACAGAAAGAAAAAGAAAGAAAGAAAGAAAAAAGACCATGCAGTCTCTTCTAATTGGAATGATGCAGCTTGTTCTCTGGAAGAGTAAGAAGTTACTTGCGGGGGGCACTGGGACTCCAGAAAGGCTAAGTCATGGTTGGGTTACAGTGGAAGGAGGTTGGGAAGAGACTGGGTGGAGGGAGGATGATCAGAGTCCTGGAGACCAAGAAGATAAAGTGGCCTGAGTTGTGAGAAGTGACAGAGAGCTGTGAAGATCACTCTATCTCACAAGTTTGTCAAAAGCCGGCCAGACAAATGCCTGTGTGGTGAAGACCTCAGTCTATCAGTCTGCGTTGCCCTGGAGAACGCCTCACCGCCTCAAGTCCACTGTATTAACTGCTTGTCTGCTTGTCCACCAGAGGGAGGCAAGGGGAAGGAGAGAAAGGAATCTTAAAAGCTCAGCTGGTTCTTTGTTGGCAACTCTGGTCAAGGTTTGCTGGGAGGGAAGCTGAAGTTCCTGATGAGATGTGACTGCCTTTCACACAAGCTCCCAGGTCTCAGCTGTGTTTTCCTGGAACCCGTTACCTCAGTAGAGAGGACCCTTCCAAAATGCTGTGTGTTCTTAAAAGAGTCATACTTCATGGCCTCTCAGGGGGGCTAGGACAATTTTCACACCTGGCTAAAAGCTGTGCCAGCCCTCAGCAACCCCAAAGCTCAGGTTCACACGCACAGAACACAGAGGGTGCGAGTGGAGAGTGGTGGCCGTCACCCCGGTGATTTAGCCGCATGACTGGCTGCTCTGCAGCGTCATTTGCTCTGCCAGGGCTCATAAAGCATTGTGTGCGGCATTGGGAGGAGATATTAAAAAAACCACTCGGCTGGGCGCGGTGGCTCACGCCTGTAATCCCAGCACTTTGGGAGGCCGAGGTGGGCGGATCACGAGGTCAGGAGATGAAGACCATCCTGGCTAACACGGTGAAACCCCGTCTCTACTAAAAATACAAAAAATTAGCTGGGCGTGGTGGCGGCCGCCTGTAGTCCCAGCTACTCGGGACGCTGAGGCAGGAGAATGGCGTGAACCCGGGAGGCGGAGCTTGTGGTGAGCAGAGATTGTGCCACTGCACTCCAGCCTGGGCGACAGAGCGAGACTCTGTCTCCAAAAAAACAAAACAAAAAATCATTCATTTTGCCCTTAGGAAAATTTTCAAGTAATTCTGGAGCTACTGAGCCAAAGGACAAAGGGAGCTTAGTGTGATAGAGGGGAAAGAATACTACAAATGGAAATGTATTTTTTAAAAAAATAGAGACAGGGTCTTGCTCTGTTGCCCAGGCTGGAGTGCAATGGCACAATCATAGCTCGCTGCAGCCTTGAGCTCCTGGGTTCAACTCATCCTCCCACCTCATTCTCCTGAGTACCTAGGATTATAGGAAAGTGCCACTGTGCCCAGCTAATTTTTTTAAATTTTTTTTTTATAAAGATGGCGGGGCCGGGGGTATCCCTATGTTGCTCAGGCTCGTCTTGAATTCCTGGCCTCAAGCAAGCCTTTCACCTCAGCCTCCCAAAGTGCTGGGATTACAGACATGACTGTGCTCGGTCTGGAAATATATTATATTCCTTAGTCTGTCATTAATTAGCAGTGTGACTTTGGGGCAGTTACTGCAATTTTTTGGTCTCCTCATTCTCATCAGGGATAAATTTAAGCTGATGGACCAGGGGATTTTAATGTTTTCCTCCATTTCTAGAATTCTGAGATTGCAATTCCCATGTAGGGAAGTGATTATGCCACAGAGGAAGATTCTTTCATTAGAGTTGTCAAATGAAAGTGTAAGATGACCAGTTTAATTGGATTTGAGGAAAACAGTAATTTTTTTAGTGTGAGTATATCCCATGCAATATTAGGGATATGCTTACACTACAAGATGATTTGTTGTTTATGTGAGATCCAAATTTAACTGAGCATTCTGTATTTTTTCTGGCAACCCCTGCCTTCCACCAAACATGTCTGCCCCACAGACAATGGAAGTGCTGGGGAGGGCATTTCTGCCTCTCTCCATCTTCTCACTGGCATGTCCTGATAGAAAGGAGCTGACTAATCTGGTTGGCCAGAATTTGTAACATTCCTTGGCCGCATTTGATTGACAGGAAGAACTGTGTCTACGGCAGAGCACTTGGCTTCCCCATTGAGCTTTACTGCCTGGACACAGGAACCATGTGTTCTTTTTTCCCTCCCTCTGTCTTGGGAGAGCCCCCAGAACATGGATACCCACGGGAAACAGGTGGGAACTCCTGCCTTTGTCCTGACCCTGCAGCCCTCATTCATTCCAATGGTCAAGTGAATGGACTTGCAGTTAGCTCCGCAGGCCCATTGATCATAGGCATGCCAGAACGCTTAGGTCCCAAGGCAGAGATTTGGAATGGGAGCAGAGGCACCATTTATCCTAACATTTAATCTTGTATTCTCTAGTGTAGCTTATACCAGTGAACACTGGATTTGGAGGCTTATAGGATGTTTGCTGGCCTAGTCATAAACTGACTTTTGGTTCCCGCTGGGCTGGTGGATTTCCATGTTTTCCCATTTGACCTAGAAGGGAAGAGCTTTGATACTTAGGTCCCAAGCCTCTTATATTATTGCTTTCTCTACAAATCAGACTCATTGGCCCATCTTGATTCAGCCTCACTGATTGCAAAAAATAAAAAGAAAAAGTGGATGGCATGTGAAATCATTAGAATGAATGGAGTAGGAGGACGGGATCAACTATAGGTCATCTTGGGACGACCTCTTACTTTTAGGAATGATCTTATAGCTTTATGTTGTAAATAACTGCTTGCTGTAAGAAAAATGATGGGGGGAGACTTAGTCTTATTATGCAGCATTTCCAGTTACAGACTTTAACAATGAGATGCTTATCAGAAGATACTGCTGGAGATCTTTTGCCAGCGGATGCTATCATCATAGTCACTGGGATTTTCATAGCTCAGGCCCTTATTTCTTGCCTGGACCTTGGCTGCATGCAGCATTGTAACTCCATGCCTCCTGTACTTGGCTTTCCTAAACGCAGAACTGATTATGACTAAAAAAGTTTACCCTTTCCTACAGAAGCAAGTCCAGACCCCATAGCATGGCACAAAAGCATTCCCAGGCTGCTTTGACATTTCCCACATTGCCACTTTTCTCCCACTACCAGACTCCCAGCTCCTGGGCACACTACGTATTCCCAGATAACCTTTAAGTGATCACCCAAATATTCTCCTTCATATCTCCAAGACCTTGTTCATGCTGGTCCTTTTATTTCTAATGCCCTACCTCTTGTCTTTCTGGCAAACATTTTCTTTTCTTTTCTTTTTTTGAGATGGAGTTTCACTCTTTTTGCCCAGGCTGGAGTACAATAGCGTGATCACGGCTCACCGCAAACTCCGCCTCCCGGGTTCCAGCGATTCTCCTGCCTCAGCCTTCTGAGTAGCTGGGATTACAGGCGTGCAACACCATGCCTGGCTAAGTTTTGTATTTTTAGTAAAGATGGGGTTTCTCCATGCTGGTCAGGCTGGTCTCGAACTCCCAACCTCAGACGATCCATCCGCCTTGGCCTCCCAAAGTGTTGGGAGTTACAGGCGTGAGCTACCGCGCCAGCCAAACATTTTCTTTTGAGTATTAATTCAAGTGTCAGCTCTCCAAAGACTTGTTGAATTCCTCTGTCCCTGGCAGAATTCCTGTCCCCCTCCTCTGTGTGCTCAGACTCCACCATCCTGCATGGTGATGATTGGGCCAGGTATCTATTTCTCCCATGGGTCTAAGAGCTCCCTGAGGGCAAACAGCTTGTCTCATTCATCTTTGCATCTCCTCTTCAATATCACAGGCTTCTCCTTTTCCTCTATCACAGACCCTGGCACAGCAGGGGCATTCAATAAGTGATTGTTGCATAAATGAAGACCTCAGAATATGGTCCAGATATCTCATATTTAAGTTGTTTTAATTAGGTGGTGTGTGTGAATTGTCAGACCAAATAAATCTTCAGGGTGGAAATGATTGAATTGAAATATTAGTGTAGGAACATACTGCAGCTCATAAAAACCAAATAGATACTGTAATTTAAAGAGTAGGATATTAAATCTTTATCTCAAAGCACAAATCAGAATAGTGCCACAGCATGAAACATTTGTAATAGGCTAACATTAGCATTTAGTATTAGCACGCAGTAATCCTTCCTTCTTTGAAGTAGAGAATGCCTTTTTGGTATCAAACAACATCTCATCAACATATGCATTATGATTTATGGGAGGGATTTTTTTTTCCTTGTTATGTAAAATTCTTCGGATCAGCAAAATATCTCTGTTGGCAAGTACTTTGTGAGAGGCTGTGAGACTGATCACAGGGATAAAAAGTATTTATTTGGTACTTTGCCTAAATGAAATCTGGAGTGACAGCTCTTCTAACATTTTATTTCCTTCAATACACATTGGGCATAAATGCAGCTCTCAAAGTCTAAGGACCTTAAAGGCAAAACCACAAAGCTGGAAGCACTCTAGTGAAGGAGCACTGGACTTGGAGTCAAGATTTTAGTCCCAATTTTGTTACTAACCGGCTGTGTGATCCTGAGGAAGTCCCATAACCTCTGAGAGCCTCTGGTTTCTCCATCTTTACATCGAGTGTTGTAGTGTATGATCTCTGAAGGTATTTGCTCCATCACTTTGATTCCACATGCTCGTCTGCAGAGACAGATTTACTGTGACTTTAATGAAGCGGAAGCTTCAGGGCTCTTTACTTGCTCAGCTCCTTCCAAAAGCCCCGCGAGAGGCCCCATCAATGTCTTTTACATGGTCACATATTTTTGCAAAGTTTCAAAAGTAAGATTTTTTTACTGAAATTGGTTAAGACAGCTGTCTCTTTTTACTCCCTCCTCCTCATCACAAATCTTCAGGTGCAGGTGGGCCTGAAAGTGACAGCAAGCATTTTTGGAACGGAGTTGGGGCTATGTCGATTTTGGAAGGGAAACTGAGTTGGGGATGTGTTGATTTGGGGTTGGTGGGTATATCTTTTGTAGTTTATAGCTACTCTGTATACAGTTACACTGTTACTAGCCATCCTAGTATAGGTATGGCTTCCAGGAATACTTCTACCGCCCACTGTGCAGGTTCCCCCAGCACTGTGGCATGAAGGTGCAGGGTATTATGGGAGTAGGTACTTGTCCTACAATACCTGGCACTAGAAGCATGTTGGGAGTGGAAAAGAAACAAGATTTGAAATGGATAGAGCCAGAAGCAAAGCTGTGGAAAATTCTCCCAATCATCAGACATACAAAATTGGTAAATGGATGACTCAGTTCACAATGATAACTAAACAAAATGAAAATATTCTTCTGTCAGGAGTATATGCAGTAATGCAACATGCACAATTATAAACACATTCTTAATTTTTTTGATGGTAATTGCTCAGAATAGAATCCACCAGAATTCTTGTGTTTGTAAGGACAAAAATCTTTAATAATATGATGAAAAGTCAGTCTGTGTGTGCTGTTTCAGGTTTTATGTATCTCAAAATGTCTTAGTATATTTGATGCATCTTCTCTTGACAAATTCTGGTGGTTTTAGGTGAAATGGCATGCAATTTTGACACAATGAAACAGGAAGTCCTGAAGAAACAAGGGTTCTAGAGACAGAACTCCCATGTTCATCAGTATGGTAGCAATAGATGTAGTATAAGGGTAATTTGATCCTACTATTATGTAGCTCAATATATTTGTATTATATTGTATAATATAATTGTATACAATATATTATATTTGCAATTTTAAAATGTGTCTCTTTTCTTTTTCTTTTTTTTTGAGACGGAGTCTCACTCTGTCACCCAGGCTGGAGTGCAGTGGTGCGATCTCGGCTCACTGCAACCTCTGCCACCCGGGTTTAAGTGATTCTTCTGCCTCAGCATCCCATGTAGCTGGGATTACAGGTGCCTGCCACCACGCCTGGCTAATCTTTGTAGTTTTCCTGGAGACAGGGATTCACCATGTTGGTCAGGCTGGTCTTGAACTCCTGACCTCATGATCCACCCACCTCAGCCTCCCAAAGTGCTGGGATTATAGGTGTGAGCCACCGCGCCCGGCCTAAAATGTGTTTTACTTGTTCTTGTTTGTGCCTTAATTTCAGATGAATTTTGTTTTTATTTTCAGAGTGGTTGATCATACTATAAAACTTAAATGTGAAGGGAAGGCTGGAACATACTGGAAACTGAAGACCTGACAAAAAGAAGGAACTTTTAGGGACAAGCAGAAACTTCAAAATGTTGAGAACTCTCTTGTATCATAATAGAAGATAAAAACTCTGATGGTCACACTCATAAAGACAACAAACAAACAAAAACCCAGAATCACAAAAGCAAAGAAAATGTAGGTAAAACAATAACAGAAGAGGTAAAGAAATTTATGTGAATTGGGACACTCTGGGGCACGGAACAGAAGAGGAGAAGAAACATGAAAGTAATGCTCTGCACAAGGATGTCTGAGTGTCCTTGATTCCAAGGGCATTTAAAATTAGCCACTGGATGAGAACCATGAAATGCCATTACTCTTACAGCTCCCATGAAAGACACTGGATGGAGCTTATCCTGACTGGACCAAACTCTAAAAAATTTTACATGATATTATAATGAGTTGAAAGTTGAACCAAAAAACAACGCTTTTCTAGATTACCAAGAATAAAACACAAATTTCTAGCTGACTGAATTAATTCTCATCTCTCTATAGAAAGATCATATATTTTTTTTATCATGCAAAGAGATAGCTAAAAACTTAGGAAAATATAGAAGTGTGTTAGGCAGCTCATGAGTAAATGGGTTTTTTCCTTTTTTCCTCTGGCATTTTGTGATGTTTGCGGTACTTTTCGGCTTTTAGAAATTTGTATTTAATCAGGATTTGTTACTTCATTGTAAGTAAATATTAAATTTATACTCAATCTTTGTTTGTAATTTTGTATATTTTTTGGTGAAAAGAACTCCCCAGATTATATAAGCTTTAGGCCCCACAAAATCTAGACCTGTTGCTGTATCCTTCTAGAGCAGTGTTTCTCAAACTTCAATGTGCATTTGAATCTCCTGGGGCTCCTGTTAAAATATAGCTTCTGAGATGATGCATTTCTAACAAACTCCCAGGGCTGACACTGCCCATCTGGGGATCACACTTTGAGAATCAAAGCTCTAGAACAATAGTTCTTACCTGGCTGTGCATTGGGATCACTTATAGTGCTTTTGGAAAATACATTGTGTCCAGGTCCCACCCCATTCTCAGTAGGCTTGGAATGGGGTCCTACACTTTTTTTTTTAACTCCACAGTTTGGGAAAGAAGAACTTTCATATATTGTTGGTGGGAGTACAAATTGATACAGCCAATTTTCAGCTTGATTTGGCAATATCTTCCTTGGAGAAATCAAAAGCCAGTTGGCAAGGCAATCTGAAAAAGGCATTTACTGATTCCCACCCCATGGTCACAAAGCAGATATAGAAGAATGGGCTTTGGCTGAAATATATGATGGGCACAGGTATATTCTCTATAATCTAGTAGTTCCACTTCTAAAAATGTATCCTAGTAGCATTATACATATCAAGACTACATATAAAGTTATTCAATTCCATATTACTTATAGTAGGGGAAGACTGAAAGCAGTCTACATGCCCATCAATGGATTATTCAAATTATGGAACACTTTTCCAATGACATAACAATAGCTAATCTTAGTTAAGCAATTATTATGTTATGTAAGGTAGACATTGTTCTACCTTATTTATAAGTATTAACTAAATTAGTTTTTATAACTATCATATTTCCATTTTACAAATGGCCTAATTTATATTATTGGCATGGGAAGATGTCCAAGGATATAATAAGCAAAAAGCAAGTAGCAGAACATTATGTATGATATATTATGCATCACCATTATAATACACTAAAAGGTAATTCACTTGAATCTGATGCACACTCCCCGGTAGGTAACAGCTGATCCAGTATAAAAATGAAAGAACATTCTGTTACCTCAAACAAGCTGTCTTCATGCAATTTAGTTGACTGGTAGCACTTTCAGAAAAAGACAGAGTAAAAATGGTCGGGTCAATTTGGTGGTGTAGAGTATTCTATCGATCAATGGTCAAAAGAGTAGTCATTCTGAGTGATCTTTAACATTAGGGTTGATGGAAGAAATGACCCGTAGTTGTCCCTACATCTCATTTCTCTTAGGACACACACTTGGGAGAAATCGTCCAGTGCACTTTGTCCAGGCCTTTCACTTGTACCAACTACTTTGCATTATGCTGTTTTCACTTGAGTGGTTGCGCCTTCTAGTCCACAGCAAAGTTTTTTTTTTAATGTATATTTTTTCCCAACACTTTATTATGGGAATTTTCAAACACACAGAAAAGATAAAAGAAATTTACAGAGAATACTCATGTATCTATCAGTTAGATTCTACAGTTAACATTTCACTATACTAGTTTTTTTTGCGTATCTATTTATCTCCCCTTGCATCCATTGATCCACTTCATCTTTAGGATGCATTTCAAAGCAAGTTGCTGACATCAGTACACTTCCCCCTCAATACTTTAGTATGTGCATCAATAACCCTAGTTTAGTATTTGTTTATTCTTTTTCTTTCCTTTTGAAGTAAAATTTATACACAAGGAAATGCACATATCTTAAACTTCCATCAAGAAAGAACATTACCATACCTGAGAGTATCCTCATGCTCCTCCGCTGGGGTACTCCCTGCCTCTCCACACCAATCCCCCCAGGTGACAACTGTTCTGATATCCCCCTTACCATACATACCTGCTCTAGAACATCATATAAATGGAATGATACAATATGTCTTTTGTATAAGCTTTATTCCACTCAGCATAATGTTTTTGCCATTCACCCACATTATTGATCATATTAGTACCTTGCTCCTTCTTATTATTGAGTAGTATTAGATTGTATAAACATAGCATAGTCTATTTTCCTATTTTGATGGATATGTTGGCTTGTTCTGATTTTTGTTTATTATGAATAAAACTTCTGAGTATTCTTGTACAAGTATTTTTATGGGCATACATTTTCATTTCTCTTGGCAAAATACCTAGGAATGGAATTGCTGGGTCATAGGGTATACTTTTAGGTTTGTAAGAAACTGTCAGATCTCTTCCCAAAGTGGTTGTAACATTTTACACTCCTACTAACAGTGCATGGGAAGCCAGTTTCTCTACATCCTCTCCAACATTTGGTGCTGTCAATCTTTAGCCATTTTTATGGTTGTGTAGTGTTATCTCATTGCAGTTTTAATTTGCAGATCCCTGAATGTGTGTAGGTGTATATATGTGTGTATTATATAATATATATTATTGTTTCTTTCATTTATTTTGAAGTAATTTCAAAGTTTCCAGAATAATACCAAGAACTCCTGTACTCCCTTCACCAGATTATCCAATTGTAATGTTTTATTGCATTTGCTTCATTGCCCATTCTCTCTCTACTTATACCTGCGTTCGCGTTTTTCTGAACCTTTAGAGATGAAGGTGAAAAAAGATGCGTTATCACCACCCTCCCATTCTAGATTGCATTTTCCCCAAATAAAGACATTTTTCTATAGAATCAGCATATGATCCTTCATATCAGGTTATCAACAGTAGTATAATACTGTCCAGTCCACAGACCCCATTCAAATTGTGCCAATGAGCCCCCAAATCTCTGCTTTTTCTTTGTGTTCCAAGATATTATCCATGAGCCTATGTTTAATTTAATTGTCATGTTTCTTTGGATTCCTTCAAACTGCTACAGCTTCTGTGTCTATGCCTGTCTTCCATGTGCTTGACAGCTTTGAAGAGTACAGGTCCTTCATTCAGTTGAATGACCTCCAAGCTGGGTCCACCAGATGTTTCATCATGGTTTTACTGAGGTTATACATTCTGGGCAGTAATTCTACAGAAATGCTGCTTTGTTTTTCTCAGTGCCTCACACCCAGTGGCACATGGCACCTCTTCCATCACCACTGGTGATGCTCACCTCGATTGCTTGACCATGTTTTCTGCCAGCTCCCTCCTCCTTAGATTCAACATTTTGCCTTTTGCAACTTATTTGTGTTTTGTGGGAACATATTTTCATTTCTGAAATTAGTCAATATCCTGTTCCTTATCAAACTTCCAACTCTGGTCTTAGCATCCATTGACTGAATCAACTGCCTTTATGTAAGTTTCCACATGATGAGTGTCTATTTCCATCACTGGTTCTATTTTTATGAGTTGGTATTTTACTATAAGAAATAGCATATTATTTTCCATGCTTAAACTACTGCCAATTTGACCCTTTCAAGCTGGTTCTTGTGTCCTTTTGACATATCCCCGTTGTTCATTGAGCATTTCCTTATTTTCTGGCATAAGAAGATGTTCCAAGTGCAACTTGTATATTACCTGTTTCAGCCCTGGAATCAGTCATTTTTCTAAGGATCCTTGGTTTCTTTTAGTAAAGGATACTATTTAGAAGCCAAGATCTGGCTAATCAGTATGTTAATTGCTGCTGGGGTATCATGGCTTTTAGGCCTATTCAGTGCACAGAGCTAGGAAAAAAACAAATTTTTCATGTCTGTCTAGCTACATATGTATGTATTTATACAGCTGTATGATTTCTATATCAATCTCTGTGTATGTTATACATACATATAATAAAAGCATAAGTCCATACCAATACCCCTATTTTGATCCAACCCCTCAGGATTATTTTCTAGATTTCCCCTTCTGGTATTTATAAATACCAACTTTAGTAATGAGGATTTGGCTCCTACTATCTTCAATATAGTTACTTATTTACTTAATCTCCCAACGACATTGCTGTCTCTTCTGCCCACCACCTCCACATCTTACCTCCTTCCTAACCTAGGTCTCACTGGCTCCTGCCCTGCATCCTTGGTTTTTGAGTTGCCTGTCCATGCCTCATCACAGCTCTCTAACCCCCTCACCTCCTTGTGATTTCAGCTACTGTGCTGACTTTTCCACACTGGGAAGGAAAACAAAGGGACAATGTAGCAGGTTTCAGTGGTAAAACAAACAAACAACAAAAAATTGAACAAAACCAACCCTTCATATCCATTTGGGGTAGTTCTGTTTCCCAGCTCCCATTCTTGAATTTTTTTTTTTTTTTCCCAAAGAAAAGCACTCAGTCTTTAAAAAAATACACACAAAAAAAACCCCCCAAAACACGGGAAAGATCAAGTGTAGTAAGTTACAATTTTATTTAAGGTCACCAGTAAAAAGGCTTTTTAAAAAGGTTATCAGAATTATAACCTATTCCTGCTGTGCAATCAGCTCAACCCCATCACAACTCTGCCCAGCAGGAGCTAATGCTACACTATCAAGTGAACATGCTTATGGCCTGCAAAGGGGTTAATTAACAATAAGGAGTTTTAGCAGAAGCCTCCATTTGCACAAGTGTTGGCTGTCCTTTGATGGGCACAGTGGGTGAGGATCCCAGCCACCCGCACCAGTCCTGTAACCTTGTTGTTCACAAGGCCCCAGCTGTGGCAAGCCTGCAGGCACCAACGTCAAGTTTTCAGCATGAACTGGAGCTTCATGGGGGCTTTCTCATCAGAGCCTTTGCCTATTGCCTTAGGGGAGAAGCACTGCAATCATTAGTTTCGCGTTCCTTAAATCAGAGAAATGATCTGGCTTTTGGAAACAATCTGACAGCACTTTCTGGAAATTGGGGATGGTAGACACACCGTGAGAGCACCAGGCAGCTCTTTCATTTCTTGCTTGGCATTGACTCACTCCCCTCACTGCATTCCCTGCACTAACCAGAAAGCACAAATTCTTGGCTTAGCATAGATGAGATTGCACAGATCTGGGGCACCCTTGAGGTCTGCCTTTTTCTCTGGTCACACACTCCCCAGTCACCAGGGAACTCACTTAATCATCTTTGAAATAAACCTCATTTGCAGGTGTAAGGTGGCCCATGACCTATGATAGGGAAGGTAAATTTGCCTCAATACATGTGCTAGCTCTGATTGTGAGTGGAAGCCTGAGAAACTTGTGTGGGAAAGGACTTTGAAGCCTCATCTGGGCATGATAGGGAAGAGTGCTGTAATTGATTAGTGGTATCTGCCATGAGCATGGAAGGGAGGATTGGGACAACGTACAACACATTTGCCATCTGTATCCTAGGATTTAACTCCATCTTCCAGCAGAAGATTACTAAGGCAGTTTTGCCTGAGATATTTAGTAATTATCTTAATTTCAAGGCTGTCTGGTGATATCTCATGTTTGTTATCCTTACTTATATCACTAAGATTTTGGCACTTGTGTGTTCCCTGACTAATGATAAGAAAAGAAAGTGAGATAAATGAATATTTATTAAGCACCTACTAATTGTCAGTTATTCTTTTAGGAGCTTTAAAAAATGTATCTCATCAAATATTCAAAATAAACCTATAAAATCAGAATACTACTCCTCTTTTTAAAAAAGAAATGAAGGCTCAGAGAAGTAAAATATTTGCTTAAACCATAATAGAAAATTTCAAATCCAAGGATAATACTCATTCTGATATACTTGGGCAGTGGGTCTCAATCTTGGGAAGATTAAAAAAAATTTTAAAGTACAGATGACTGCATCTCATCATAGATAATTACATCAGAATCTCCAGGAAAGGGAAGCTTAGGCATAAGAATGATGCTAAAAATTCCCCAGTTGATTCTTACCTGCAGCCAGGTGCAAGAACCACACACCAAGGGGGTAGTGAGCAAGATAAATCACCTTTATAGAATGTCTACTCTGAGGCTAGTTTTTCTTTTCCCCCTATATTCTATCTAATTTAATTTTTACACAATTCCTTAAAGCTTCATTTTACCTATGAGGGAAAGTTGAGGCTCAGAAAACCTCAGTACATTTCTGAAGATCATGCAGTAAAACTGGAATTTGAATGCAAATCTGTTTGGTTTCAAAGCACTTGCTCTTTCCACGTCTCCATGCTTCTTCCATTAGGTTTCTGAACCCAGGCTCCATCCTTAACCTTAGTGTTGAGCAGTTCTGGATTCCACCTGGCATCCAAATCTGACCCCAACCCGTCATTCTAGCTTGGGCTGGAAGCATCATCTGTAGTCTCAGTATTTAGTTTCGTGGGAGAAAAAAAGGTAACAAGTGCTTGTTTAAGCTACTACCATTTATGCTGTGGAATTTGGGCAGCTCAGCATGAGGCTGTTTCTAGAGCTAGGGGTCCTGAACAAACGGTGTGACCTTGCCTCTGAAGGATGTTTGTGTTTAGACCACAGGAGTTTGGAGTTTCTTCTTTGGTCCCCAGGCAGTTCAAAGCAGTACAAAGGAGTTGTGGGGTCCAGAGTTCCCGATCCTGTGGGTTGTGGGCACCTGTGTTCCTGCTTTGGCCATCATGGTACCACACTGACTTTAGCTCCTGTGGTCAGAATAATGGTTGTCCATGAGATAACTAAGCAAACTAACAGAACCTCAGAGTTGGAATGGATCACCAACTCAATCTAGTTGCAACCCCTGCCTAGGGCAAAAATGCCCACTCTAGCATCATTGTCAGAAAGGGAATTCAAACTCTGTTTAAATGCTTCCCAGGAGGCTGAGGCCGGCACGTCACGAGGTCAAGAGATCGAGACCATCCTGGCCAACCAACATGGTGAAACCCCATCTCTACTAAAAATACAAAAATTAGCTGGGCATAGTAGTGCACGCCTGTAGTCCCAGCTACTCGGGAGGCTGAAGCAAGAGAATCGCTTGAACCTAGGAGGTGAAAGTTGCAGTGAACTGAGATCACACCACTGCACTCTAGCCCGGGTGACAGAGTGAGACTCCGTCTCAAAAAAAAAAAAAAAAAAAGCTTCCCAGGGATGAAAATGCATGATCTCTGCATTAATTGGCACATTGCTGGGCAGCCCTTGCAGCACAGAAGCTGATTTAAAATTGAGCTTATATATTGCTCCCTATAATTTTCAAGTTCCTTGGTTGGTTGATTTTCCTCAGTCTTATCAAAGACTGGTTTCTACAAGGCTGATCCATCAACCAAGTCATTTATGCAAGTCAGAGAGGCCTAAGCAAGGCTAGTTTGAGGCAAAATTATTAACAAGGTCTCCCGTGGACTTTATTTTCAGTACCCTTAATCATGCTACTTTCCTTTAGGGACAGCTGCTTCTCACTCCCTCCAGCGAATCTTGCTGTCAGAAAAAGTTTGGAAACTCAGCCATTATCAGCTGTAAATGACGATAAAACGTGATTACCCGCCTCCAAGAGCAATTACACTTTATTAAGGAGGAGACCTTGAAAGGTTTAGCATAAAGGAACAAATTTGAAATGAATTGTAGTCATCAGGCAGTTTGAGGGAGGGTAGGGAGGGGTAAGGTAACATAACTTCCCAGTGCTTCTTACATCACCTCATGTAGAGATATCTGACACACCTCAAGTAGGGACATCTGGTCACATGTCCCCGCCTTGGGGCCGCTGCCTGGTCGGAGGCTGCTTCTGTCCTAACTGAACACTGGTGGTCTCATGCAAAGTTGGAGCGGAGCCTAAGGAGGTTAGATCGCTGAGTTATATGAGGTCTAAGTGCAATAGAAAATGGCTTGTTTGCTAAAATTAAAGCCCTGTAGGATTTGAATGGCCACCCTGGGTTTGACTGATAATCTGTTTTAATTTTCTTCTCAAAGATGACACCTCCAACAGTGCAGTCTCCACTAGGCTGTTCCCGCTGCCAAAACAGGAGTCCGTGATCATTGGAGGGAAGTTTTCCTCAGAACAAACAGCTATGTTTGTTAATGCAGGGCATAGACATTCCTTGAAAGGCTTTTTGTTCAAAACAGACAAGGTCCCAGCCCGCCTTCCTTTAAGAGATGAAAATATCACAGCCTGCGGTGGTTGAGGGCGCCGCAGAAACCAAACTTCTCAGCCCTGAGGTGCAGGGATGGCGTGTGTGTTTTATATATTATTTACTGAGAAACCTGTCCAAACACTGCATTTTAGGAACTGCTAAGAAACACTGATGAAAATGTGAGCACTGGAGGCACAAAAGAACCTTTGAAACTAGGACACACTTTCCTCAGAGCCTACCTGGACTCTGTGAGTGAGGCAGTTTGCATGCACCACCCTCTCCTCATCCCAAATCAATTTTTCAGCTTGGTTTAGACTCTGGGAAGCAGTGAAATTGGGGCTTTCAAATGAGCCTCTCAGTCCAGATGTGTCCATAATAGAAACCACTGGGCAGTAGGGCGTAATTAACAATCTCTCCTTCACTGAGACCACAGAATGGCATTAATTTTGCCAGCTAGGCTTGATGTGAATTGGCTAGAATGTCTGAGTAGATTTCCAGCTGCTGCTCATGTAGCTCTGGCTTCCAGCAGTATTTGCATTCCAAATAAAACGAGGCCTGAAATAGATGTGTGATACATGTTCAAAGCTATTTTTAATCAATGATCACTTGGTTAGCTGTGAAAGATTATCAGCAGGTCACAATCCATTTTGAATTTTGCTGTGTCCTGCAGAACTGATCTAAACACACAGCGACTTCAGCTTCCATTGCAATCCTTGTGCTTTGTCAGCTCTTTGGGTGAGGGGTAGAAGGGGAGTTAGGTGGGCTGTGGCAGCACAGATGTGCCACAGTGATAAATACTGGAGCTGGAGGGCCATTTACTCAGGGTAAGGCTGTGTTTAAGTTGGCCCTGCTCCCCCAGAGAAACCTTGTGGCGCAATCGTAAGAATGAAAACTCTGTCCCCTGAGTGTCCCTCTGAAATTCACCAAGTTACTGTCCCGCAAGCCAGAGAAATGTTTGTTTCTTGTTTGCTAACCCCTGTCTAGCTGTAGGGAAGCTGTGGGCAGTGTACATTTCTTTATAGACAGTGTCTTACTGGAAGCTTGAGATTTCTGTAGGGACTGTTGCCAATATCATTCCCTAGTTGTATGTGTGTGTGTTTTTAAATAATAGCCCCTTACATTTACTTAGCACACTTACTATTTGCAAGCAAATCTATAATCTCATTTGCAAAAGGCATTTACATAGTATGAATACTTAAATACTTACAATTGCATATTAATTTTGTTTAACAGAATATGCTAATATTATTTTCCTGTCCCTTATTTCTCCCTTTTCTTTTCTATAATGTGTTTTTGTTTTTGATCCAGGTTTTCTGATATACTTTTGTGCATGCATTGCCAACTCTATTTCAGTTGCACTAAAGAGTCTTGATCCCCAGAACCGTTAGCTTTAAGGCTTTATCTTTCTATTTAAAAAAATAATAAACTGCTGTCTTTTGCCCATAATATTAATTTTGCCATCCTTTTTAATCCTTCCCAAATATTAACGTTTAGTTTCCAAAAGCTTTCTGCCGTGATTTATTTACAGCTTAGATGTGGCTTTGTCTTTTCTCAAAAAAGTTCTCGTAAGCATTCTTTTCTGTGCTTAAATTTTGTGAGGGTCGATCTGTCTTTTCTGTCAAGAATACTTGATTGCTATGTAAATGAAAGAAGAAGGTAGGAGCCTGAGGTGAACATGGATCTCAGATACACTGTAAACAAAACGAAACAAAAACCACAGGTTGGGCAACCAACTGTCTCAGTTGCTTGGGACTGTCCTGGTTTTAGTACTGAAAATCCCATATCTTGGGAAACCTCAGTGTCAAACAAACTGGCGTGGTTGATTACCCTAGCTCTTGGGGTGACCTCCATTGGGGTGACCTCCACAAGAAAGAGAGAAGATGCAACTGACCAAGAGGCGTAGATGAGATGCCTCCACTTTCTCTGGTTAAATCCTAAGGTGATTAAAGAGCATCTACTACCTCCCTGGTTTATGCAGGGGCTAGTTTGCTATCTACTCTGCCATTGTTTTTTCTAACCTCACCTCTCCTTTTATTTTATTTTCTTCACAATTTATCCCTATCATTTAGAAATCCTGCCTCTGTATTTTGACCACAGCAGCCAGAACAGATCCCTAGAGGTAAACTAAGGAGAGTTGAGTGAGACATTTCAATTCAGGGTAGAGGGAGCTGGAGACGGGGAACTGGGGAGCGGGTAGGGGTAATGCATACACTGAATACATGAAACCTCCGATCTATGCTTGTTTTAATCAATAACTTACGTGCTACATTCCACATTCTTACAAACTTTTTTTTTTTTTTTTTTTTTGAGATGGAGTCTCCCTCTGTCACCCAGGCTGGAGTGCAGTGGCGTGATCTCGGCTCACTGCAGCTTCAGTCTCCCAGGTTCAACCAATTCTCGTGCCTCAGCCTCTTGAGTAGCTGGGATTACAGGCACCCACCACCATGCTTGGCTAATTTTGTATTTTTCGTAGAGATGGAGTTTCACCATGTTGGCCAGGCCGGTCTCGAATTCCTGACCTCAGGAGATCTGCCCACCTCGGCTTCCCAAAGTGTTGGGATCACAGGCGTGAGCCACTGCACCCAGCCTACTTCTGACGCCGATCAGAGTCCTGCTTCTGACGCCGATCACAAGCCCCAAGTTATTTTGCCTGTGCTTCTGACTGAACGGCTGTAAATGTGGGTTCCCACGGCTCCCTCCTTGGGTTAGATTAATTTGCTAGAGCAGCTCACAGAGCTCAGGGAAACATTCACTTTTACTGGTTTATCATAAAGAGTATTACAAATGATACAGACGAAGAGTTGCATATAGAGTGAGATATGGGGAAAGGCTACAGAGAGATTAATTATGGTACATTGTGAGATTTGTGAGAGATAAATGAGTCTGGAGAGGAAAGTTACATGTCTCTATGTGAATGTTTCTTTACAAAAATTACAGATGTATGGTATAGATCTTTTCTAGAAGCCTATTGTTTTTATAATAAAAGTGGTTAAAGCAAATTTGAAAAGTATGGAAAAGTATAAAAAGAAAAATATAAGGCAGCTAGATTTCAAAACCAAGTGGCATTCCCTGTGCAGTTTATATAATAACAACCGCCACAACAGTGAACTTTGATTTAGTGCTGGCTCTTGGCCAGGCACTATTCTAGAGGCTTTGTATTTAATAACCCATTTAGTCCTCAGGCAACCACATGAGGCAGGTGGTCTCATGTTTCCTATGTTACGGATGAAGAAACTGAGGCACATAAAGGATTGGTTTCTTTTCCAAACACATGACTGCTAAGGGGATCAATAGTGATTCAAACCCAGATAACTGGACACTACTTCCCATATCTTGTAATAATGTACTATTGTATTAGACTTTCAAAACCTACTTTGGGTACAACATTTTCTGTACTAATATTTGGCACTGAAATACTCACAGGTTTAGATGGAAGATGACATGCAAAATATTAGGGGTGTTTGGTATTAACTTATAAAATATAGAAATTCTTCAGATTTCTCATCAATGAAAATGATTATATTGTTCTATATGTCTCTATCTTTGGGGAAAGGATAAACTTCTAGTTATTAATTTTCCCAGTCCCATGGGCAGTTTAGGGACTGGTAACAAATGCCAGCATAGAACAAGACCAACTATTGTTTTTAAGTTTTTATTTTGAAATAAGCTTAGACTTACAGAGGTGTAACAAAAACAATACTGAGAGTTTACATATACCTTTCATCCAACTTCCCTAATGTCAACATCTTACATAACCGTGATACAACTATCAAAACTCAAAAACTGACATTGATACAGTACTGTGAACTAAACTGCAGACTTTATTCAAATTTTTTGTTTTCCCACGAATGTCCTTTTCCTGGTGTAAAGTCTATTGTCTTTGTCTGTTTGTGCTGCTAGAATAAAATAGCTGAGACTAGGTCACTTATAAACAACAGAAATTTATTTCTCACACTTCTGGAGGCTGGGAAGTCCAATATCAAGGTGCCGGCAGGTTCCATGTCTGGTGAGGGCCTGCTTCTCATTGATGGCGACATCTAGGTGTCCTCACATGGCAGAAGGAACAGAAAGGGCGAAAAGAGACTAAGCTTGTGTTCTTACATGGTGGAATAGTGGAAGAGGGTGAACCCACTCCCTGAAACCCTTATATAAGGGCCCTAATCCCATTCATGAGCACTCCATTTCTGTCAATTACCTCTTAAAGTCCTCACCTCTTAATACGATCACATTGGCCATTCAATTTCAACATATGAATTCTGGGGGACACATTCAGACCATAGTACCTATCCAGGATCTCTCACTGCACTTAGTTTTCTCCGAATGTGTGATGGCTCCTCAGCCTTTCCTGGACTTCCAGGATCTTGATACTTTTTGAACAGTCTTATCAGGTATTTTATAGAATATCCCTCAATTTGGATTTACCTGATGTTTTCTCACGGTAAGATTGAGATTTTGCACTTAGGGGAGAAATACTGCAGGGGTTATGTACCCTTCTCAATACATGGTATCAGTGGCTACATGATTCAACATATTTTATCACTGGTGATGTTAGCCTTGACCACTCAGTGAAGGTGGCATCTGCTATGCTTCTCCATTGTATAGTAACATTTTTTTTTCTTTTATAAATAGTAAGTAATTTGTGGACAATATTTTGGGACTATGCTGTTCCTCTTCAAACTTTCACCCACTAATTTTAGCATTTATCAGTAGAACTTGCCTGCAGCAGTTATTACTGTAGTGTTCAAACGGTGTTTTTCTATTTCCTTCATTCCTTCTATATTTATTCATTGGAATTATTCTGTAAAGAAGAGTTGTCTCTTCTCTCTATTTATGTATTTTGTAATTTACTTATATCAGTATGGACTCATGGATATTTATTTGTTATATAAGCTATAAGCCAATACTATAGTTATGTATTTTGTTACATAAGTTCATCTAGGTTTGACTACTGGGAGCTCTTTTAGATCGGCTCTTGTCTCCTTTTGCCATACCCACATTTTGTTTTTGGGCACTTCCTTATTTCTGGCACCCAAAGATGCTTTAGCCAACTATGGTTTTGTTTTTCTTTTAAATTGTTAGACTTCACTGTTAGAGCAGTTTTAGATTTCCAGCAAAAGTGAGCAAAAGTACACAGTTCCATACATGTTCTCAGTTTTCCCTGTCATTAACATCTTGCATTGGTGTGATACATTTGTTACCATTGATGGGCTGATATTGATACATTATTATTAATTAAAGTCCATAGTTCACATTAGGGTTCACTCTTTGTTTTGTACAGTTCTACTGGTCTTGACAAATGCATGATGTCATGTATCCACCATTACAGTATCATACAGAACAGTTTCACTGCCCTAAAATTCCCTTGTGCTCCCCCTGTTACTATACCCTCCCCCACCCCAAACCTCTAGCAAACACTGATGTTTCTATTGTGTTTTTTTTTTTTACTGTGGTTTTAAGTTTTGCTTTTTCCAGAATATTTATATAGTCAGAATCATACATATGTACCCTTTACAGACTGTTTTTATTTTCACTTGGCAATATGCTTTTAAGGTTCTTCCAGCTTTTTGTGGCTTGATAGTTAATTTCTTTTTATTGATGAATAATATTCCATTGTCCAGATGTACCACAGTTTATTTACACGTTCACCTATCGAAGGACCCCTTGGTTGCTTCCAAGTTTGGATAGTTATGAATAAAGCTGCTATAGACGTTCATGTGCAGGTTTTTGTGTTGAGATAAGTTTTCAACTCGTGGGTAAATACCTAGGAGTACAGTTGTTGACTGGTATGGTAAAACTATGTTTAGTTTTGTAAGAAACTGACAAACTCTCTCCCAAAGTGGCTGTACCATTTTGCATTTCCAACAGCAATGAATGAAAGTTTCTATTACTTCACATCCTTATCAGCATTTGGTGATGTTAGTATTTTGAAGTTTAGTCATTTTAGTAGCTGTGTAGCAATTATGCTAGTTAACTGGTCAAATCTAATAGAGATGCTATCTAAAATGTGTTATAAAGAATGTGACTTGAGAGTTGGATTTCTGGAATTGGAGAAAGAGCCAAAGTAGAAGTAATGTTGAAAAAGAGGTTGGGGGAAAGTATCACCCCAGGATGGCAAGATCTACCTGAAAACACAAATAAAACTTGATTTTCAAATTTAAGATCAAGACCAAGGAAAGGAAGTACACCAGTATTTTTTAGTATCTGGACATCTCTTTTCTTAATGTAGTTATTTTGATTCATTTTTTTTGGTTTGGTGAAATTCTTCAAGTACTCTTTTCAAAAAAGATAAATGCATGGTATATTTTCTGAGCCCATGAATATCTGGGAATGCCCTCAAGCAGAGAAGAGAAGTCTGTCAGAGTGATGGAACATTGTACTTTTCTACCCAGTGTCTTGGGTTTTTGGTTGAGAACAATTTTCTCTCCAGACTTCCATATTTTTAGTGTAAATATCATTTCATACATACCCACACCCAGATCTGGTTAATTGCGATAACCTGTCCACAAATACTTATCAAAACTGTGGGCATACACTCTAAATAGGGCCAATCATGGTCCTTGAATAAATTACATGGATGGATTGTGAACCATATGGATGTAGGGTTAGGTTGTCAGTGACCATTTTTCCTGTGATGTGAACAGGGTCCATCTATGGCAAGAGAGAATGAGGTTAACTTAAACAAAATAAAACAAACAAAAGACAGAAAGAAGTAGATCTGAGAGAGGCAGAGAAAAAGAGGTGTAAACAGATAGATGATAGAGATAGATAGATAGATAGATAGATAGATAGATAGATAGATAGATAGATAAATAGATGGAGGGAGAGAGAAAGAGAGAGTGGGAATGAGCTCTGGTGAATAGTTTGAGATCCTTGATCCAGCTATGCTTGAAGTATTACTTTTGGACTTCCTAATCATACAAGCCAACACAGTTCCTTTTAAAAATAATTGTATGAGTTGGTTTTCTTTTCTTTACAACTCAAAAAGGATAGAATTGGTATTAGGGGTAGGCCATGGCTAGAGACAGAGACTACAATGAAGAATTGGTTAAGTGTGGCACAGGATGGTGAGCACTCCTATACCCCAGGCAGGAAAGTTGCAAATCCTTGTTATGCTGTTGTGAATCATGTGGTCAAATGGCCACCTGTTATTTCTTTGGACTCAGATCATGTGCCCACTGAGGCTAGAGCTTTAGGGAAATTGTCAAGAGTTCAGGATGTCTGCTTTTTGCATCTTTCAAGAAAAGAAAAAGCTTCCGTATAAATTGATCCCCCTGAAAGCAGGAAGGAAATGGTTTGTAACTTCATTAAGAGATGCCTTTCTCCCATTTGGATGTGAGCAGTAATCTTAGACTGTGGTGGGTCAGATAATCCTGCACCTCATAGAACTGCAAAAGCCAATATCCCTGCCCCAAGCATAAGTTAGTGTTGGCAGAGGTCGGGAGGTGGGAGACACAGTGGGGGACATGGCTGGGACACAGGAGGAATTTCAGAAATCTGGAAGCCTGATCCTTTAAGTCCCTCCCCAATCTCCTACTCTCCTGTGAAGAACTTGCTGGTGATAAGGGTAATTCAGTCCATAGTAAACAGCCAGCCAATGAGATTCAGTCTGGGCACAGGGCTAGGTTGGTTCCACCTGAACATCTTATTTAAGAGTCATTTAGCTGAAGGCTAAGACCTGTTGCTAAGTTACAGATATGCAAAATAGTCTGGTCCATAATCAAGGACATCACAAGACAAGATTTCCTGGTGTGTTCATTCATAGAAGTAGGCTCCAACAGTAGCTGTCTGGAGTTTTAAAGGTGCAGAATTGCCAGAGAAATGCCAACCCCAAGGAGCTTGGGGTTGTTATGTTTCTAAGGCAACAATAGCAAAAGTAAGAGGGATGCTAAGGGGCAGGACCTCTAGAAGGGGCCCCCTCCTGGCATTTATTTCAGGCTCAGCTTTAAAGAATAATGAATTTAGGTGGTCCGTCCACAGAGCAAATCCTGGGGGCAGTGAGACTGGTTCCACTGTTAAGTTGCAAATCCTTACTATGCCATTCTGCAGAGCATGCTACATGCGGTGGCATATGTCATGTCACTCTTTCCAAATGGAGTTTTAATTGAAGGTATCCTGTTTTCCCTTCTCTACTGTGTAATGAAAGTGTAGGGGATTATTATGTTAATCATTTAAACTGCAGGTTGTCGGACCAAGTGGTACCGTACCTGGGTGTGAGAGCTGTGTGCATCACCGAGAGATCCTGGAAGTAGACATGTGTTGGTGACTGTATGTGTTTCTGGGCTGTTTCATTTGGAGTAAGTGTGATTTGGGATATACATGAGTTGGACAAACATTAGGTGGAGGCACTTTTGAAATTAAATATGCAGAGATGTATATGAGTATGTGTTAAGCAGACATGGGGGAAATGTATTAATAGTTGACATTTGCTCTTATTGTCCATCCACCCTGTTTTCTGTGAAGGAACTGCCTTTCTTCCATCTCATTAGTTTCTTGCTGGACTGTTAATCACAGTGTATCCCCTGGCTGCAGGAGCATTGAGTGAGCCAGGCATGACCATTAATGGTCCAACCTCTTATTCATGGTGATGGGACATGTTCTGAGTACAGGTAACCAGAAGATTTTCATGAGATTAAAATCTCATGGATGCATGAATCTATCTCCCATTTGAAACACGAACTAAAACAACGTGGGCTGGAAATGGTTTCTTTGGCCATGTTTCTTAGGGTAGGGAGTGTCCACATGTGTTCATTAAAACTTATTGAACATCACAGCTTAGCCCAGCCCACCTCAAACACACTCAGAACACCTACATTAGCTAAACTACAGTTGGCAAAATCATCTGGCAACACGGTATGGTTGACCCTTGAACAACATGGGTTTGAACTGCATGAGTCCACTTACATATGAATTTTCTTCCACCTCTGCCACCCCCGAGACAGCAAGACCAGCTCCTCCTCTTCCTCCTCCTCCTCAGCCTAGTCAGTGTGAAGATGACAAGGACGAGGACCTCTATGATGATCCACTTCCACTTAATGAGTAGCAACTCTATCTCCTTTTCCTTACAATTTCTTAGTAACATTTTCTTTTCTATGGATTACTTTATTGTACAAATACAGCATATCATATATATAACATAGAGAATGTGTGTTAATCGATTACTTATGTTATTGGTAAGGTCAGCAGTAGGCTATTGGTGGTTAAGTTTTAGGGGAGTCAAAAGTTACATGCAGATTTTCAACTGCACAGGAGTCAGTGTCTCTAACCCTTGTGTTGTTCAAGGGTCAACTATACTTTAAGTGGGAGAGAATGAGACAAATATAGAAAGAAAGGCAGAGACAGGATGAAGCAAGAGATTGGTGGAGAGGAAGAGAGAGCAGGAGAATGACATTATTTGAGACCCTGGATCCGGCGGTACCTAAACTTACATTGGAAGGTTTGTGAGCCAATATATTCATTTATTTTCCCTAATGCCAATTTGAACTGATTTTCCTCGCATTTGCAACTAAAAGAATCATAAGAGCTAGGTGTGAAATCTTGAACGACAACGTTTGCCCTCAAAATTCTGTACATTTTGCTTAATTTCCTTCTGACATATAATAATAGAAAGGAAAATTCTGAGAGCAGCCTGACTTTTCCTTCTTTATATGCAATGTACTATTCCTGTCTGGATGCTTAAAGAGTTTTTTTATACTCATATTAAATCTCTTCCAAGAATGCACTTAGCTGTAGGTATTTTACACACACACACACACACACACACACACACAGAAATACTGTAAGCTCTTTGAATCTGCATACTTGAGACTTTTTTCAATTCATGATTTTTTTAAAATTATGTCTTTGATTATGGTTTCCATTCCATTTGCTTTGGTTTCTTTTACCTATAATTCATAAGTTGGATCTTCATCCATTGGAGAAGGTTGAAAAATAATATTCTGATAGCCTCCAAAAGCAGCAGCTAGCCAGTAAAGGTCAACTATCCCTCTTCTGGGTTGAAACAGATCTGGCATTCTTATTCCAGGGAGCCAGATTGTTTAGAGAAATGAATGGTCTTTGTACCTTTTTTCAGATGGACTGTCTTTCTTTTCAGGCAGAATAACACAAGGGGTTACCAACTGCACTCTTAGCACGGTTCCATTAGTATGGTGGTTTGTGAAGAAGTCTGAGCTTTCAGAGTGGTATGTTTTTATTTGTTCCCCCTTCATATTCGTAGATATTTTAAGAGAAATTTTAGAGGGACTGTGAAATGCTATTTAAAGTTAGGAGTCTTCTGTTGACTTAAGAGCCAGCCAGCCAAAGTATCATGTAATTTGTATTTTCAGCATTCACTTAATTAATCAATTCACAATCCAGCATTATTGAGCACCTTTTATGTGCCAGACCCTGTGCTTACTAGGCTATAAAGTTGAGTAAGATGCTACTCTAATTCTTAAGGATCTAGCAATCTAGTGGGTAGACAGACGTGTGAAACAATCAATAACTTAGTGAGCACATGATATACACAGTTCTCTGAGAGCAATTTGGGGAAGGCTTCACGGGGGAGGTGACAGACTTCTGTATCACACTTTGTAGAATCAGCAGTTTACCAAATAGATGAGGAAGTGGCATTGGTGTGTTACTCTATCATTGGTCTGTGTCCTTTCAATGGGAGTGTGATTGGAGCTCAGTCTGCATACTGATGATTCTTTTCAACATTTTACTCCACTGCTTTCAAATTTCAAAGTGTTTTCTTATGACTGACAGATCTGTATGCCATGCACAATTTATGGGATTATGTGGACAGCTTTGCCTTTCTCTTTGTTAGTTTAACTTCTCTTTCTCTCCACTTACTGGCCATAGGGATGCTGTGTTCTGACACATTTTATTTATTTATTTATTTATTTATTAATTTGAGACGGAGTCTCGTTCTGTCATCCAGGCTGGAGTGCAGTGGCATGATCTCAGCTCACTGCAACCTCTGCTTCCCGGGTTTAAGCAATTCTCCTGCCTCAGCCTTCCTAGTAGCTGGGATTACAGGCATGCGCCACCATGCCCGGCTAATTATTTTTTGTATTTTTAATAGAGACAGGATTTCACCATGCTGGCCAGGCTGGTCTCAAACTCCTGACCCCCTGTTCAGTGCGCCCGCCTTGGCCTCCCAAAGTGCTGGGATTACAGGCGTGAGCCACCATGCCCAGCTTCTTATGCATTTTAATTGTTCATCTATTGCAACATATATTTATGTAAGTTTAAAGAGAAATAATAACTCATATAAGCAGAGAATGTGAAAGTTTAAGGATAATCTAGTCTAATCTGTCTAATCTCTCCATTTCCACTACTATTTTATAGCGGGTAAGGTCACACTGCTGAACAGGAACTAAGCAGGAATAATGGTAATGATGATGAAGATTGAATAGTACCAGCAATTTATAAGACTTTTTCACAAACATCATGGCATTTAATGTTCCCCCGAATCCTCTGAGCTTAATGTTATTATGATGCCCTGTTTACCAGTAAGGAAATTAAAGTTTAGCAATGTTAGGGTATTTGTTTGAAGATATTATCTTAAATCTCTGGACTTTTAGTCCAGCACTTTCCCTATTACTCAATGAAACTTCACTCTTTTATATTTGTGCAATTGAAATGTAGTTAAAAACACTTTCCAAACTAGGATTATCTTTAAAAAAATGTATGAGAAAAACAGTACATGGTATTTAGCAGCAATACTTGATTTCCTCTATTTCTCTTAGCCTGTATCAAAAGTATATCCTCCCATAATACACGGCTTTGTGTTACTGTCTAGTTTGTGTTTACATGGTTTGTCTTGTCTGAGCAAAAAGCTTTTTCCCTGCTCAAAATCTAGTAAAGTGTCTTTCTCACCCCTTCTTTATGACTTCTCTTAAGTTCACCAAACTGTGAGCTCTTTCCCGTCTCTCTATGGCGGACTGCCAGATTTCATTTATCATGCCTTTGGCTGTGTTTATCAGCCATTGCAGCAGGGTTTTGGCAAAAATCTTATAAATAGTGTGCTGCAATGTCAGTGGCTTCTGCTACTAATACCTTCCTTGTCTTCCTTTTCAAATAATGCTTCGACCCCTTGTTTTATTGGTGGACCATCTCACCTTTCTCACATGTGCAGAGGGGCTCTTCTCATTTAGTAGAAGCAGATCCTGAATTTTTCATAGTCAAAGGTACTTCCCTTCTTCAGTAATTTTGTCTTGTTGCTCCCTAAATCCCTTACTCCTTTGGTTTCCATTAGGATCTCTTAAGGGAGTTGTGCAGTGTTGAATACTGGTCATAGGCCTCAGATTTAGGGTCCTGTCTTCAAAACCTGACTCCGTCACTGTCTGGTTGGGTCATCTTAGGCAAACTTCTCTGAGCCTCATCTGTAAAATGAGATCACATTGTACATACCTACCTGGTAGAATCGAGAAGATGGAATTAGAAGAGAAATTAAATTGCCTAGAATAGTGCTAGACACATTATAATGGCTACTAGGAAAAAATGTTAATTTCCACATCTACTATTCCTGTAAATAACTCTTCGGCTGAAGTTTCTCTTTGTTGCCATGCCAATCATCCAGTTGGAGGTCACAAAATCACCAATGCCTTCTCACTTTTGAAACATTCTAAGTCAGCTATTTTGTTTCTTTTTACTTAACCTGTGTATTTCTTGAGCACCTTGATTCACCTATCTCTTTTTAAATATTTTTGCTCATTCTTTTCCTGAAGAGTTTTTAGGACCTCCAACTCTCTGGCATTTTAGATTGGAGCAAATATTCCCTCTGGGCCATTCCTCTGACATTTTTAGTTGTGTCCTAGTTTCATAGTAGTTTGCTAACTCCACACGTAATCTGATAAACCAATTTCCAAAAAAAGTAAATTTTCAGTATGTTTGTGGAAAAACTGGTATCTGTCACTTTACTGATATGTTCTGATAGTTCTGTCGGCTCAGTACTCATTTTTTCTAAGTTCTTAGAAACAGCATTTTAATAAATACTGTATTATTTATTGTTTTGTATTATTTATATTAACTCAAAGCCTGTGATTGATTACTTTTCATCTTTTCTCCTTTAGTCGAGAGGCAGGCAAGATACTCTTCCAGTCCTAATGCTTGTTTCTATGTTAAGGAAATGTACCATTTTGCAAATATTTATTGAAAACAACTATAAACAAATTCTAGGATTTAGGTACACAAATAAGGATTCAGGTAAATAAAATATTATCGATCCTTTAAGGAACACACAATAAGTAAGTTGTCTGTTTCTTATGTCTTTATAAGATATTCATAACTTTTTATTTTTATATCATGAACCTTGGCTTCCTACACAAATGAGCAGATAGGCCTATCTCCTTGGAAGAATTCTCACCACCCAGGATTATGCTAAGGCCTACATTAAGGTGAAAAAAGAATTAGTTGGTTCCCAAAAGAAGTGGTCTGTCATTTGTATATAATGTTTGCATGACCCTGTTTTGAAAAGATGTTTCATTTTGAGTTAAAACACTGCGGTTACAAATGAGAGTGGACTACCTGCTTCATGTTTAGCGACCAGCATTCCTATAGATTCCCTATTCCAGAAACATGCAGCCAGAAGTGAGTTGGCAGCTAAATGAAACAGAGATGAGGAAAAGAAGAATCCCAAGAAATCTTCTAAGACCGTAATAGCCCCATCTGGAATTTCCTTCTCTTTTGCAGGAGCTATTGGAGTTAATTAGAGCACGGCAGGACCAGAGGGAGCTCTGGTTTGCACGATGAGAGTTGATGGATACTCCAAATTTGCCCATGTTCTGGGAGGCCTTTGAGTTAGGGCATGGAAGGGCCCCTGTCAAAATAGAAATGTTTAGTCATAGAATTGTACTGCTGCAAGAGATCGTACAGATCATTATACCACAGAGGCTCCCAAGCTATTTCAAGTGTAAGAATCCCTTTTCAACATCAACATTTCCTGGATTCTCACATAGTTGTGCTAAAACTCGTATCATCCATGGATTGAAAAGGTGTATAATGACAACATGCTGTTATAAATTCAAGAATCATTTTATATAAATTTAAGCTTTATGAATTAAAATAGCAATTACACATATTTGAAAGAAATAGCTATTCCTATATTCCTACATGAGTGAGACATGCTACATATGGATTTGGAAACCTCATGGATTTGGAGGCCCCCAGGGATTTGCACCTTGGGAACCATATTTAATCTAATCTCATGTTTTAACAGATAAATTAAATATAGTTCGTGGATATTAAGCGATCTTTCAAGACACAAATTGCTGGTGGCAGAGTCCAAGTCATTGACACCTTTTCCACTGTACCACAGCTGTCTTAAACTTTTCTGAAATTATTACTTATCCGGATCAGCAGAGGCAAGTATCATAAATGAACTATCTCAGAGGAAATTATGATGTACGTTCCACACATGGGAGGACGTGCTTCTATATTTAACAACAACAAAAAACCCTTTAAGTTAATTAGATTGTGAATAGAATTCTTGCATAACTTGTCCCACTTGACAATTAAGTATTTCTTGAGGATTTCAAGGAGTCAGAGGCCTAAGGTAGGTACTTTTTAAACCATAGAGTAAATGTGGAAAATACTGTATTAAATCTCTGGTTATAGATAATCACCACTACACACATGCACGCACACACAGACACACAAACACACACCAGGGAAATTTTTTAAAATCTTAAAAACTATGAATTTTTGGCAATAAATGGGCACAAAAGTCAGGAAGAATGGACATCTTCAACTTCTGCCAATTCGAGAGAAGCATTTCTGGCTGCCAAGTTGAGAAAAGAAATGAGAAAATCATCAGCCAAATAATACATTATAATATTGGCAGACATAGAAGGAGGAGTGTGTCAAAGATATTAAAAAGCTATTTAGTGTTGGAATGACTCGATTCAGCTGGGGGGAAATGAAAAGAACAATTGATATTTCTTAGATGTTTTTTAATATTTAGATACAAGTGGGTGTTTCAAGAGTAGCCAGGTCTTCAGCCAGGATTTCTCTGAGTGATTCATATGAAGTTAAAGTGGCTAAACTGAATGCCGATCAAATTCATGATCTCCCTGGACAAACCATTTCTCCCGGTAATAAATTGGTTTAGAAAATGTCAGAAGTTCAGCAGATTGGCCGTAGGCCTCTCTTGATCTGGATGACCTTGGAGATTCTGGATTGATTTTGATTCCCATAAAAATCTGGGTCATTTTGAGGTAGATCCTGGGTAGTTCAATCATTTCTTTTATGTGGATATTGTAATCGTGTGGGTTCATTCAGTTAGCTTCTATAGTGTCTTAAGAAGGTCAGGGCTACTAATCTAGATATTATATGTCCATTCTTCCCGGATAGAGGATCTGTCTTATGATAAAAGTTTGCTATTTTCATCCCAACCAAATGATCCAAAACCATGAATTTCATAAGGAATCTTGGGGTGGGGGGATAGTGCCAAACATGCACAAATCCTTTGCCATCACCAGAAGATGTAACTCAACCTGTGTGGTCTTTGGGGGACAGCACATGTGAGTCTTAGAGAAGCAAAGAGTAGCTATAATTGGTGTTGACAGAAATGCTGTGCACACAGACCTCAATTAATTAAAAATTAATTCTGTAGCCCCTACAGCTAAATATAATAAAAATGGGGTCCAGGGAGTATTGCTTTGCATCTGAGTTCCCCTACTGTCTAATTCCCAAGACCCTCAGGAGTCTCAGGGAGGAACCAGTGTTTACCATGGAGCAGAAATCCTTTCTCTTCCTATTACCTCTCCCGATAGTGCTGCAGTGCTGGCAGCAGTCCCAAGAAGGCTCTGAAGAGTGGGCTGGTTAACAGGAGCGTTTTCACTGCAGGCAGACTCGGTTGCCTTGGTGAAGTCCCCGTGCATCTGAAGAGTGGTTCATCTGTTCCCGCCTGGGGATCACTTGTGCTCATCCAGGCATGGCCCCCACAAGAAATCTGGGAGAATGGCAAGCTGGTGCCAGCTGAACTGTGAACCTCTAAGAATAAGCGAATAAAACAATTTTATGCACTACAATTCTAGGAGGACTAATTCCTGGAGTAAAAGTAGTTGGAGAAGAGGTCTGGGTATCAGGGGCTGGGGCAGGAATGGCAGTGGAGAAGGAGGAGGGAAAAGGGGAGAGTAGGGCCAAGCAGTGAGGTGACTTGGGATAAGTGGGTAAGTGGGGTGAGAGATTCTTAGCAGTTGCCTTGAGTGGGAAACTTTGGAAAGAGTCATCTGAAAAGAGTTTTCATGATGTAGCCTTTATATGTGCTGTGAAAAATCTTGCCCTGCTCCTCCAAGAAAATCACACTGAAGACCTATATTCTTGTCCGTCGGGTGGTGGGAGTAGTAGCCATATGTGGCTATTGAGCTCTGGCATGGGTCTGGCCCCAGCTGAGATGCACAGCTACTGTAATATACACACTGGATCGCAAAGACTTAGGATGAAAAAAAGAATGTAAAACATCTGTCTCACTGGCAATTTTTTTTTACATTCAATTTGTTGACAATTTTGTTTTACATTGAATATGTCAAAATTTTAATATATTGGATTAAAGTATATCAAAGTTAATTTTACTTGCTTCTTTTTACTTTTTCTTTTCTTAAAAAAAAAAGTAAGGCCAGGTGCAGCAGTTCACTCCTATAGTCCCAGCACTCTGGGGGGCCAAGGTGGGAGGATCACTCGAGCCCAGGAGTTTGAGACTAGCCTGGGCAACTTGGTGAAACCCTGTCTTTACAAAAAATACAATTAGCTGGGTGTGGTGGCACGTGCCTGTAGTCCTAGCTACTTGACAAGCTGAGGTAGAAGGATTGCTTCTCAAGGCTGGAGTGACAAGGCTGCAGTGAGCTGAGATCACACCACTGCCCTCCAGCCTAGGTGACAGAGTAAGACACTGTCTCAAAAAAAAAAAAAAAGTAGTTACTAGAAAACAAATTACATATTTTTCTGGCATTAATTTTTTTTATTGGATAGAATCGATCAACATCATTCTTCGCTTCTGGAGTTAGATTTGTGTTTGTCTTGGATCGGTGTTGGTGATAATACAGAATTATACAAGCAAACACCCACACCCATGTCTATCAGTGGTCAAAAAGGAAGGATCGGGGGAGACGATAAATCTCAGGGCCCAGAAGGAGCCTTTGTCTGCAGCCTTTGGTAAGCATGTGTGTGTGCAGAGACCTGCAGACATTCAGAAAGAGTTGAAATCCAGGAGAAATGGTGAATTCCCTTAAATACATCAAAAGGAGACAAGTTCCCCTGTAAGAATAGAATTTGTGTTAACAGAGAAACTCCATGAGGCAAAGATTGGAAATAAAGGGATGCCCGAGTGAGAAGTGGAGAGAGGATGTGGCCTTCTCCTTGAATGTAAACATCACAGGTCTTCTCTTAGTAAGAATGCCTGGGAGGGAGGAGAAAGGGGGAAGGAGAGGGTTGGAAGAGGAATGGAGGAGAGGGGAGGAACCAGACAGAACTGAATGGAGAAAGGAGAACAAGACATGTGGTTTCTAACAGACCTTGTGAAAGAACGATCACTCCACGGCACAGAAATCCTCTGTGACACCAGTGCAGCAAAGCAGAACACAGCTTTCGTGAATGCTCAGTAGCCGCAGTGTTGAGTTTATTTATTTGAAAATTGCTTTGAATGGCCCTAATCCTTTGTCAAAACAGGACTGAGAAGAAAGGAGTGTTTGCATAACTGATGAGGTAAAGTGGCTCCAGGGCTTCTCAAGGTGTGCCATGTGTCCTGTGGATGTGCCCGTTAGTGCTCAGCTGTGGCCTTGGAGGGGGTCCCCACCTTTGTCCCTGGTGTGGTATGATGGTATGGCATTGTATATAACTCAACTATCCAGAGTGCAATTGGGCCCTTCAATTAACCACACAGTGTTTTTTTATTTTATTTTATTTTATTTATTATTTTTTTAAATTTATTTATTATTATTATACTTTAAGTTGTAGGGTACATGTGCATAACATGCAGGTTTGTTACATATGTATACTTGTGCCATGTTGGTGTGCTGCACCCATCAACTCGTCATTTACATCAGGTATAACTCCCAGTGCAATCCCTCCCCCCTCCCCCCTCCCCATGATAGGCCCCGGTGTGTGATGTTCCCCTTCCTGAGTCCAAGTGATCTCATTGTTCAGTTCCCACCTATGAGTGAGAACATGCAGTGTTTGGTTTTCTGTTCTTGTGATAGTTTGCTAAGAATGATGGTTTCCAGCTGCATCCATGTCCCTACAAAGGACACAAACTCATCCTTTTTTATGGCTGCATAGTATTCCATGGTGTATATGTGCCACGTTTTCTTAATCCAATCTGTCACTGATGGACATTTGGGTTGATTCCAAGTCTTTGCTATTGTGAATAGTGCTGCAATAAACATACGTGTGCATGTGTCTTTATAGCAGCCACATAGTGTTTTTTATTTCACAACAAGGCAAGAAAAGACGCTCGTTCTAAAGAGTTAGTAGAAACACGTAAAACCTGTCAAGAGTTCAGCCCATGCCTGGGATCCAAACAAATTCAGTTCAATTTCTTATCCTATAACTCTTGTATCTTTAGGACAGGAAAATGAAAATGAATGTTCTAGATAATGACCTGAGGCATTGCAAGGGTCTGAAGTGCCTCATAAATCATCAAGAAAAGATTAAATTATGTCCCTTACTCACCAAAACCAAAAAGTGAACTAATAGTATATTTTAGAAACCACTGCTCCAGGAGCTGAAACTGAAAACACGGTAGTGTTTAACTCCAGCTTAACTAGAACATCTAAGTAACCAAAGGCCCCACAATTAAGGCTTTACAGTTAATTCCGTTGCAGAATTTCTGCCCCGTAGTTCTGCTAAATCTGGGTTCTTGTGTCATGACCAGGAAAAGTTAGGCACGTAGACACATTGAAAGGTGAGGGGAATGGACTGTATTGGGCAAAAAGGGAAAAAGAAAAAACTCTCAGCAAAGTGAGAGGGGTTCCTGCTAACAGGCTCCCACCTCACAGATTGAATACCAACCCACCACACAGGAACTGAAGAGGCCAGGCTCCTCCCCCGTGCAAACTACGGTAACTTCCATGGTTCCATCCTGTTCTCTCTGCGCACAGGCCTGTCGGAGATTCTCCAGGGACCCATCCCCTTATCTGCCTCCTGTATCTATGAATTCTTTTGCATATTGATAATAGGTATGAAAAACCCTTATATGTTAGGTATTCTTCGAGTCTAAGTTGTCAACACTACCAGCCTGCCAGATCAGCTGCACTGGCACCACCTGGGACTAGTTGGAAGTGCAAATTCTCAGCGGACCCTCTGCAGTTCCCCCAGACGTACTAAATGAAACAGCATTGTGGCAACATCTCCAAGGGATTCATTTGCACACTGAAGTTTGAGAAGCATTGGTGTAGAGGTGGGGAATTAATCAGTCTCTTGGAAAGGAAGGAATCCCCTTTCCTTGAACAGAGCCTTTGGGGATACACTTTCTTCAATGTTTATTTTGTGTTCTAGGGACTAAGGAAAGAACTTTACATGACACATCTCATTTTAATCCTTATAATAGTCCTGTGGAGCATCAAAATTAATTCCATTTTACAGATAAGAAACTGAGATACAAACCCATTAAGCAATTTGCCCAAACTCATACGCATTAAGCACTTGAACCAGGAGTCAAATCTAAACTGCTACTCTGGGCAGGAATTATTTGGTCTTTCTTCCTCAAGTTTTAAGCCATCTACAAGATGGGCAGATATGGAGTTCTGTGGGTCTTAACCCCATGAGTTTTCTCTGTCTTCTCCAGAAAGCCTGGAATTCTCTGCTTGAATTTAGATGATGAAATGACTTCCCAAGTCACTCAATTAATGGCAGAGTCCTGAGTGGAGTGTAGACTTTCTGACATTTTGTGTCATATGTTGCAATCAGAAAATACTGAAAAGTAGAACTGAGACCATAAAATTGACCTGAAATCCCATCTTTCAGAAACCCTACCTGTAAACTTAGAGGTTTATTATTTTTACTATTTTTCTCCAGCTTAATTGATGTATAATTGGACAAATAAAAATTGTATATATTTAGGGTACACAACACGATGTTTTGATATATGTATACATTGTGAAATCATTACCACTATCAAACTAATGAACACATCTATCACCTCATACCTTTCACCTTTTTCTTGTGTGTGGTGAGAATACTTAAGATCAACTCTTACTAAATTTCAAGGATACAATGCAGTATTATTAACTATAGTTACCATGCTGTTCACTAGATCTTTGGAACTTATTCATGGAGGTTTACTCATATATGACTCAAGATAGCTCAACTAAAGGGGACTTGTTTAAAAGTGGGGAGAGGAGGGAGACAGTAGCACCTCTTCTTCTACCCATCAGAGTCTCAGATAGCACCATTCTCTGTTTCTTTGTTCTCTTCCTCTCCTCTCTGCAGACAAGGCTGTCTGTGCTTACTCCTCTGCTTGCTTGTGGATGAAAATGGCCACATCACCCCTGATTTGACAATATCCTTTAAGTTCACGTCTCAACAAGCGTGTGAGCCTGGTGTTTGTGTCTCTTATTTCCAGTTCTCCAGAAAGAGAATGCCAGAATATTAATTGGTTCCTCATATCAATCAGCCAGAGTCAATTTGTTATTAAAACAGAGCCAAGAAACCGCCTCTTTTGATAGGGATTGTGCGTGGAAAGTAATTCCAAATAATGGATTGTGGGTGAGGCAGGCATGGCCAAATATTTTATATTTAAACCGTAATGTTTAAATATAAAAGACAGATCACATATTTTATAACTATCTTTAGCTTAATATTTTGCCAACATATTTCCTTGTCAAGATAATTATGCCTCATCAGTTTTCATGACAGTGTAGTATCCATTGTATGTACCTACCTCAGTTGGCTCAACCAATTGCTATTGCTGGATGTTCTTTCATCCAGGTATTTGCCAATATATTCAATGTTCTTATGAACAACCATCATAAATATTTGTGCCTAGCCTTGATTATTTTTTAGGGCAAATTATCATGTTTTAAACTTTTATTTTAGGTTTGGGGTACAGGTGCAGATTTGCTATATAGGTAAACTTGTGTCACAGGGGTCTGTTGTACAGTTTATGTCATCATCCAGGTATTAAGCCTAGTACCCAATAGTTATTTTTTCTGCTCTTCTCCCTCCTCACACCCTTAACCCTCAAGTAGACCCCAGTGTCTGTTTTCCCTTCTTTGTGTTCATGAGTTCTCATCATTTAGCTCTCATAAAAAAGAACAGAATCATGTCTTTTGCGGGAACATGGATGAAGCTGGAGTCTATGACGCTTAGCTAACTAGTGCGGGAACAGAAAACCAAGTATCACATGTTCTCACTTATAAGTATGGCAAATTATTAAAAGCAAAATTGCTAGGTTGAGAAGTATGAGCAATTTTAAGGCTTTAGAAACACACACCCCAATTTTCTTCTGGAAAAGCTGCACCAGTTCATAGTCCCACCAGCCATGTGGTAAAGTGCCTGCCTTTCCACACCCTCACCAGCACTGGGGATTATTCTCTTATCGTTGCCAGTTTGATAGGCAAAAACTGAGCTCATTGTTCTTTTAATTTGTGTTCTTACTGAGGTGGAACAATTTTTCATATATTCATTGGTATTTCTTATTTTGTGACACACTTATTTTTAAAACTCATCTGTACTTTATACAAGGGAAAAAAACGACTTCAACAGCCGTGATTAGTTGTCTGCTTGATTCTTGCCCTAATTACACCTTGCGTCTTCTTTTATTTGATTATCCTAACCTAAAAATAAACCAGCATCACGTTGTTTTCCTTAGGATAACATTATTTGAGTCATAAAGTAATATGTAAAACCAAGCCTTTAGTTTATTACATGTTATTGTCCTATCAACCCTTTAGGGAAATGCTCTGGGAGAGATGAATTGATCTTTCAAGCCATGTGGTAAAATGTCTGAGATCGAAATACCCAGGAGGGTTGAAATGGTGGGATTGAGGTGAAGGGAGAATGTGGGAGACACTGAATTCATCTACTTTCAAGGCAGTTTGGAATCCTGATCTCTAAGGAAGGGGAGGGAAATCTTTATGGAAAGGTGACTTTTTCTTTTTAATCCCGCTTTACAGTCAATACGTCTCCTATTAAAGTTGATGGGTGGGTAATATTGAGTCTCCTCACAATTACTTCCCGAGACCTTGAAATGATTCAGGACAGAAGACTCCTAAGATATCAGGCTGAGGAGAGGAGGTTCACTGAAAATCACAGGCCATGACATTTTGAGGAGTGCAGGATGGTAGGGCTTGGTTACATTAGTCAGAGATGTCCTTATCTGCAGCAGTCAGTGGCCTCCGTGGTTTGATTCAACGGGGTTTCCCAAGCTTCCCTCATGATAAGAGTTGCCAGATGCATCGACTAAAAGTAGAAATTCTCAGGCCCCATCCCACACTCACTGATTCAGACTCTCTAGGCAAGGGTCTGATGAATCTATCATCAGGAAGTGTGGAAAATACAATTTAGAGTCTGAGGCAAGGCCTCTAGTAAGATACGGCTTTTAGGATGGCTGTTCAGTCTGTGAGAGACCCACCAACCAAACTCTCTCCCCATAGGTAGGGCCTTAACATTCATATGAATCGATATCATCCCCACATCTGGCCTTGAAGGGATTCAGGCTGTATCAGTCAGTGTCTTTCTCTGCAAATTAGAAATGGTATTTAGAGACAGCCAATCTATCTCTTAAACTTTGACATGGCATCTCAAAAGTGTGGACACCCTTATTCTGCCGTGTAGTTGAAGAAGCAGTCAATGGTCTACAGGGAGAGGAGACAGAAGAATGAAATTCAGATTCCCCTTTTGCTTGAAGTAGCTTGGTATGCTTTTAACAATTTGTACCCCTAGACCAAGACACTCTAATACTTTCAAAAATCACCTATACATTATGAAAATCTTTAAATTGAAGATCAATTGAGGTTAATAGGTCTTGTATTTTAAAATGCAAGTTCTGGAAAGATTAAGGCTGTCAAACATTTATAATGTAGTGTAAACTACATTAACTAGGTTACCGCAAACTGAGGGAATGGAGTGTTTGCTATTTGTAGGGAAAGGGTGGGGAACAGGTAATGAAGATGATTGGAGAGGGGCAGCCTAGGTAAAGAGTCACAGTAGGACTGTTAGAGACCAACACAGTAGGGCAGCATGAAGGCTAGATGTGGTCATCACACATTTTCTCTTTGCCATAGGCAATGTATAGGCTTTTCCAAGGCAGGCTGATCTGTCCACCACCTGTGATGTAGCATGGGTGTCAGATGATAATTTGGACCTGTCAGATTAAGTTTTTATTGGTGTAAACAATACCTGGTTAGGGTTCCTGAATCAAAGCTTGAAAACATGAATGGGTTATCTGAAGATAACTCAGTGTGACCAGTAGAGTTGATTCAGTGTTCACTCAACTGGTCAATTCACTGCGCAACTAATTGTGTTTAGCCTTTGCTCATTACACAAGGATGAGATAAATTCCTCTGTGGTTCAGAGCTGGCAGTGGTTCCCTAACTCCTAGGGGTGAGTGCATATCTACTCTGGGTGTCCTGGTCTATTGTTTCCTTTTGTTCATGTTTCAAGGGCTTGCAGACTCCATTGGAAGTTATCTCAGCACTCCATTTTAATCCCAATTTCTAGACTTTCCAATGGAGTTAGTAAGCTCTTAAAAGCTGGTTCCTGAAATTTTTTTTTGCTTTCTGAACACTTAGTAAAAAGTACCACATTCTCAGTTCTTTTTGATTCCACTGCCTCTTGTTTTTCCCACTATTCACCTATTTATTATTTCATGCGTAAAGTACGTGGGATGGGTGACTATTATCCCCCAGGAAGACTTGCTGTTGAAGAGGGAAATCCTCTGGTCTCTCTAAGATTCTTCATATTGTTGTTCTTTAAAGGAAGCTCCAACCACTGAGAAGGGGCTGAAACCACTGCACAAGGAAGATGCTGGCAAACCTTTTAGGATCTGATGCACTCCTACCTTTAACTCTTCATCGCCACACTAATGATTCATTTTGTTGTTTTATGGGATTCCATTGCTTTGCCAGGGAAGTAACTTCAAATTTCACTCAAAGGTCCCCAGAAAGCTAAAAACATAGGATTAGTGTAGACTGTTTGATGCAATTAAAATTTTTATCTTGGTGATACATTTAGAAAAGGAGTGTCTGTGGGCAAGTCCTGAAAGTCCAATCCTGAATCCCTGGCTGAATTCACAGGGGAAAATGCATTGCAAGGAGGACATATCTGATCTCTTGAATCAAATGGACTCCAAGACTGCATTTGGCCTGAAAGTGACTGACTGTGGCCACTAATGCTGGTTATTCAATGGTGGGCTGGGAAGACCTATGAAGATGATGCTGAGAAAATCCGAGCTTTCTTGACGTGGGGAACAACATAATGTACCATTTGCATATATAACAAACTCCTTTTTATTATCTTTTAAATAGGTGCTTAGGGACTTTGCACATATAACTCCAACTCTTACTAGGTCGGTGCTTTATTTCTCTTATTATGGCTGGCAAACAGAAGAGTAAAGAGATGCAATGACTTGCCCGAGATTGGCAAGTAAATAAAACAGGTAGAGCTAACCTGATTATCTCTTACTGCTCCTCTTGCCCAGCCAGCCTACTGCACACACTGACTTCTGAGACAGCTGCCATCCATAGCTCTTTGGGAAAAGGAAATTTCAAGTGTAAATTACAGAAAAGGAAATTGTTTTAATCCACCATTCTCTTAACGTTTGATCCAAACCTGTGCTGTTGGACTGGCAGCACCCACATGATTTAATACAATCATGATTAAACTAACACTGAAGAAAAAGTATATGTACAGCATACTAACACTAATGCATATTTGGAGAGAAAACTGCAGATTCCAGATAAATCTACATGGATTTCCATCACATGAGCTACAATGACTGCTGTTTGTTTCTGTCTGTCCATTCAGGAATTAAATTGAGTTCAAGCAGCTTGGAACAGCTTGATGGCTTCTTTCTGCCACAGAAGGTGCCGGGTGTCCTGCATCTAGACTCTGACATCCTATTGGTAGGATAACAATATGTAACTGGTAACCCTGAGATTCAGCTGTTTTTAGGCCCTCCTACAGACTAATATATGTTGGGGCTGGCAGTGCTGTTAGAAATGAAACAGAGCGAAGAGCCTGCACTTTGGAGACAGATGGTCTTAGGTTCCAATTCTGCCACTTAATAACATTGTGACTGAGAACTCCATGAACATTGTTTTTCAGGTGACAATTAAACAGCATATGATAGGTTGGTAATAATAATGATAATAGTAACAATGATAATTATTAGAGCAGCTATCATTAAATGAGTGCTTGCTGTGCTAAGTGATCTCAAAATCATTGTACTAAGGGAATCTTTTACTTTTTACAACAACCCTAGTAGATGGGTACTACTAATACACGTATACTTAACCAATGTCAGTTGCTTTATTCCTTGACTGAGCAAGTATTTACTGACTGCTGGTTACATGCAGACATTGTACTAAGTACTGGGGATTCAACATCAGATAGGTTGTGATCCTTCTCTTAAGGAATTCTCATATTTTTAGGGGGATGGGGAAGAAGAGAAAAAAAATATAGTATGACAAGGGCTAGCCAGAGTATGATGGGAGAAAATGAGGAGGAGAATATAAAAGGGACTGGGAATCAGAGAAGGCTGAATCCTCAGGATTGTGTGGCCAGGAGGGTTACTGAAGTGCTAGAAGTCATGGGCTTCTGAGTTCAAGACCAGTGCCCTCTACTTCGGATGAGTATTGTTTCTAAGACAAGGCTTGAGGCAGCGTCTTCCCAAGGAAAGGATTACTTTAAAAAGAATAATAGCAAACACACAATTCATTGTGTAAGATTTCAAATTCACAAAAATAGAATAGCATCATAGACCCCATCCACCCATCCCCTAGATTTGAAAATTAATCTACATTTTGACACACAAGCTAGGTGAAAGGCACTTTTAATGAGATGATTCTGCAGCAGGCTCTACTGGTGATTCCAAAAGGACTGGATAGATTCCCCCATTTCTCCTTTTCCAGAAACAGGGTCTTCTTCCCCTCCTCTTTTGGGAAGGCACCCTTGGTTCTAACGGGAGTAAGTTGTGGGGCTGTGTTCCAACCTCTGTCACTGCTGGAGGAAAACAGTTCCACACACTTCCTGGAGTAGCAGCCTCCTTGTAAACTGAAGAGAGCATTATTGTTGCTGTAATCAGGTTTGCATTCTGCATGTATGGGTTTTATTTAAATGCTGGCTTGGTGAACAATAGCTCAATCATCACATGGCTAGTGTAGTATGGGCATCTTTAACAAATGGATTGGACACAAAGGGCACCTTAGTTAAGATGCTGAACCATATCAGGTAACTATTGTCACCCGCATCTATTACTTGGCAATCATCTGGTGAATGGTAGACCTGATTGTAAAAATAGATGGGAATTTTGTCTGCTTTGCTCCTTTTTCTCTATTAGCCCCACTCCCTGGAAAGGAGTCTGTTTTAGGCAGTATGCCCTGAGTGGCAATTCTGAAGGCAGCGAAAATTTAAAAAAATAAAATAAATAAAATAAAATAAAATAAAATAAAAGAGTGCTTAGACAAGTGATCCATGGAATTTAATTCGTGGTGCATATTTTTGGATTACAAAATAATTGATCGAGCTTATGAAATAAGTGTAAGTCATTTCTGGAAAGAAAATCCTTTTTAGCATTCAGTAACGAGGCTGACTGAGGTTTACCAAAGTGAGAATAGTGCTGTTTTTGTTAAAGAGGAAGTGCATAGGTACAGAGGGAAGCGTTTTGGATTATTAGGAGTGGTATTGGGCAAGGCACTTCACACCTCTGAGCCTCACTTTCCTTACCTGAATCATCTGCAAGATGCTCTTAGTCGCTATTATTTTTATTTAGCTATTTATTTATTTACTTATTTATTTATTTTTGAGACAGGGTCTCATTCTGTCGCTCAGGCTGGAGTACAATGGCATTATCATAGCTCGCTGCAACCTTGAACTCCCGGGCTCAAGTCATCCTCCCACCTCAGCCTCCCAAGTATCTGGGATGACAGGCACGCGCTACCATGCCGGCTAATTTTTTTTTTTTTTTTTTTTTTGAGATGGAGTCTCACTCTGTCACCAGGTTGGAGTGCAGTGGCACGATTGGCACGATCTCGGCTCACTGCAACCTCCGACTTCCTGGTTCAAGTGATTCTCCTGCCTCAGTCTCCTGAGTAGCTGGGATTACAGGCACGCACACCACACCCAGCTAATTTTTGTATTTTTAGCAGAGATGGGGCTTCACCATGTTGGCCAGGATAGTCTCCGTCTCCTGACCTCGTGATCTGCCCGCCTCGGCCTCCCAAAGTGCTAGGATTACAGGCGTGACCCACCGTGCCCAGCTAATTTTTGTGTTTTTTGTAGAGACAGGGTTTCACCATGTTGTCCAGGCTGGTTTTAACCCCTGAGCTCAAGTGATCCACCTACCTTGGCCTCCTAAAGTGCCAGGATTATAGTTGTGAGCCACCGCACCTGGCCAGTCTCTGCTATTTTGTGATATTAGAGAGTTTAATGCACTGTGGTGGTTGAAAGCAGTGTAGTGGCCTTTTGGTATCGATGAAACTGGGTTCCATGTCTATGTTAGCTGCTTGTTTGTTGTTTGATCTTGGGAAATCTCACTCAATCTTTACGTTCTCCATTTTCATCATCTGTAAAACTGGTACAATAGTAATAGCTGTAGCCCAGACTTGCTATAAAGATTAAATGTATTGTGCTTAGCACGGTGCTTAGTACATTTAAACTTTCAGTAAATGAAAGCTATGATTATTATTCCATATTCTTGTCCATTTCATACCATATTCTACTTAAATAATTAAAGAGCCAGGAATAAAAATAAAGCCCTCAACAGAATTTTACAAAAAAATTCCGCAAAACATGTCTTCAGCCAGCGTGATTTTCACAAGTGCCCTGCTCTGATCAAGTGCTAGCATACATAAAGAAAGGAGGCACTATTAGATCCATGGCAAGTATATGGTTCATTTCCAATTTCATTCATTTAAACAACCAACCAGCATCACTGAATGCCTTCTAGGTTCTTGACATTCCATTAGCCTCCCAGGATAAAAAAGCAAATGTCACATTTTTCTTGCTATTACCAGGCATACAGTGGAGAGGGCAGAAGTAGACATAGCAATATTGTTGCATTACATTGTTTATCAGGTCTCTCTTACCTTGTGCTCTGTGGAAATCCTATCAGATCTGGAACTCAGAAGTCTGTGCCAGTTTTAAAGTTTGCCTTAAAGCCAGCTTTCTCTGTGATGGTATTTGGTTCCGATAGACCCTTGCTTATATTCTAGGTCCACACAATTTCAAATTCTCCTTGTTGAAGTCTGCAATTGGTAGAATTCTCCTCTGCTTAAAAAGAGTTTATTTGAAAGAAAATTGGAAACAAACTTGAGAAACATAGATTTTTGTACAGTTACTTGAAGCAAGCAAGCAAACAAAGCAAGAAGAGGGGACAGGCTGGTTCCACTTCAAAAAATAATAAACATAGCTAACTTATACTGAGTACTCACTATGTGCCAGGCAGTGGTTTCACTAATCCTCACAACAGTCATGCTAAGTAGATTCTACTATTATCCCTGTTTAACTGGTGAGAAACCTGAGGGACAGGTAGACTGAGTAATTTTTTGGTCAGACAACTAGTAAATTGGGATTTGATCTTTTGCAATGTGATCCAGAACCAGGCTCATAATCAGTAGTTTCTGAATGGCACAAGATACTTGTAATAGTTTTCTATTGTTTTATAAAATATTGAACTCAAGAAAATTAAATCCCAGCAGGTTGCAAATATAATTCAAACTTTTATTAAATGTCAGTATATTGTATCCTTGGATGCATTTTGCTCCTGGGCAATTATCCAGGTTTGGAGCACATATTTAAGCATTTGCCGCTGTGATTATTGCATTGACTTATGGTGGCAAATCAGATTACACAGTGTGGAGAATTAAATTACTGACACACAGTTTTGGGAGGACACCTTTTGATTTTGGTGCATGAATTCAAATGTTACTTCATAACCAGCAGGGCTTCTCCCCAGCCTGAATATTTCCTTTGAACTACCTGCTCTATTGAAAAAGTTGTCATCCAACTTGGAACCTGTGAGTTCCAAAAGGGAAATAAAGATCTTCTTCTGTCTGTTTTACTCTACTGTACTAGAAATAGTCATTTTGTAAGTCTATGAATCCTCCAAGAGGCATCCACATTACTTACTTCTTGTACCTTAAAATGATCCCAACCACATGTCCTCCTCAGTTACAAAATCCATCCTGGCAGGAAGTATTACATAGTCGCCTTACCTCTGGTATTTGTTCATGCCCCCAGCCTGGATGTCCAGTGACAAGGTCCCTGAGCACTTCCTCAGTGTCAGGCCTTCGTCACCCAGTGCTACCCAGTAACCTGCTTCCTGACACTAAAATTGAGTCTACCATAAGAATCCCTTGCCACTGTGGTCCTGTCTCTGAGAAGAAGCTTCATGTATCTACTTTCAATTAGGCCTGACTTCACTATGTCCTTGGAGGAGTATGCTGTAAGACTGAGTCTGACTCCTTCTGTTTCCAGAAGCAAGGGCAAACGATAAGCTGGGAATGTTGGGCTGAATGCTCAGGCTGCCTGTGGAGCCAGTTACAGAAGTGAGTCCTGAAGACAGGCTAGAGGGACCACGGGGCTCATGATTCTAGAAAAGCAGTTAAGGGCTGGGTGCAGTGGCTCACACTTATAATCCCTGCACTTTGGGAAGCCAAGACAGGCAGATCACTTGAGGCCAGGAGTTTGAGACCAGCTTGGTCCACATGGTGAAACCCCGTCTCTACTAAAAATACAAAAATTAGCTGGGGGTGGTGGTGTGCACCTGTAGTCCCAGCTACTTGGGAGGCTGAGGCAGGACAATTGCTTGAACCCGGGAGGCAGAGTTTGCAATGAGCCGAGTTTGTGCCACTGCACTCCAGCCTGGGCAACAGAGTGAGAGTTGGTCTTAAAAAGAAAAGAAAAGAAAAGAAAAGAAAAAAAAAGCAGTTAAGTATTACCAAACAAAGAAGGAGAAGAAACGCCATGAGCCTAGAGGTAAAATGATGGGTTTGCTGTCCAAAAGCACAGGTAGACAGAGGTACAAGGTTGAGACTGGAGCTGAAATGAATGGTTGGTGAACACAGAGTGCAGGTGGGGGTGGAGCAGAGGGCAGGTGGCAGGAGGTGAATCTTGCAGGTCTTGTTACCCTTTTACAGGACAGTGAGTGGCACCTGTCAGACTGGACGCAGGACCTTAAAGTTTGCAACTGGCCTGGCTTATAGTCTGGTTCACCATGCCCATCCCTGCCTGCCCTTTGCTGCCAAGGCCCTAGCAGACCGCCTGCCTGCCAGAGTCTGGGCTGTGTCCCATTTTCAATTTAATAGAATTGATGTTACTCACCGCTCCCAGGACACATGGCATTGCTCTGTTTGGCTCTGGCCCTGCTCTCAACAGAAGGGGGAAAGAAAAGAGGACTGCCAGCGAGGCTATTTCCTTCCACTGCAGCCCCACTGTGCCTCCTGCTTCTTCTGAGTGACAAGCCTGAAACATTCTGAGAATTTTTAAATTAAAATATTTTATGTTTTTGATCATAGAACATAAATAATGGGGGGAAGAAATCATCTCTAATTAAAGTCAGCAAGTGTTTATCAAATGTCTAGTACTTATCAACATTACTTACATCCCTAACCTTGTTATAAAGGTCACAGAGGCAAAAATACTATAAAACGTGGTTCCAGACTTTAAGGGCATATCCAGAAGTCACTATGACTAAAAAGCATCTAATGCATATAGAAGTGTAACTAATATTACAAAATGACTCATGAGTTTAGATATTTCATGACTCAAATCATGCTGACGGAAACATAAACCACACAGAGAACATTTGTTTTAGTCTCACTTTCCAGCACCAGTCTTTAAAAGAATTCTTTTTTTCAGCTTTACTGAGCTGTAATTGACAAGTTTGAGTTGTACATATTCAAGGTATGCAACTTGATGTTTTGATATACGCATACGTTGTGAAATGATTACCACAATGAAACTGCTAGCATATCTATCACCTCACATAGCTGCCATTCTCTTTTTCCTTTTATTTGTGATAAGAACACTTAAGATCTACCATTTTAGCAAATTTCAAGTGTACACTACAGTATTAAACACAGTCATCATGATGTACATTAGATCTCCAGGACCCATTCATCTTACCTAGCTGAAACTATTTTATACCCTTTGACAAACATCTCCCTATTTCCTCCTCCTACCCTCACCCCTGTGCCCTTGGCAACCACCATTTTACTGTCTGCTTCTGTGAGTTTTATTTTAGATTCCACCTACAGGTGAGAGCATGCAGTATTTGTCCTTCTGCATCTGGCTTATTTCGCTTAGCATAATGTTTCCCAGGTTCATTCATGTTGTTGAAAATTTCCTTCTTTTTATGGTTGAATAATATTCCGTTATGTATGTATACACACACAATGGAATATATATGTATACACACCACATTTTAAAAGAATTCTAACTTTAAACTCTTTCTACGAATCCTTGGAGTTATAACTAGTGATAAAATCTTACACACACACACACACAAACACACACACATACGCACACGTTTCTACCTTGAATTACTATCAAGTCAAATCAACCATAAAACTAACCAATGAATAGCTAATAACTGGCTGGATGATCAGCCCATATATTCTTTGGCAAATTGGATCAAACCACAGAAAAGTAGTATCAGATAAAGTGAACAATATAACATAATTTACTTTCTCATAGAGAGAGGCTCTATTTAATTTTCACACCCCTGTGTCTGGTGTCCTTTCATGAAATACAGTAGTCTGCTTCTCAAAACTTCCCTGCTGGTAAAAGACATGCCTTTTTTTTAATGCTTTCTTAATTTCTGGTATATAGGAATGAACTATGCCTCTGGGAAAGAAATGCATTGCATGGATACGCTTTGTGAAGGTAAACACACAGAGGCATTCTGCTTTCTGTTAATTAATGATAGTGATGCCAAGCTTTTACAGGAAACCAATTTTGCGTTTGAACACCAGGGAGATCTTTGAGCAAAAGAAATATTTCAATTTGGGAAAACTATAGCACAGCCAAAAGTCCAAATGTAACAGGTGAATTACAGTTGGTCTAAAAAATTAGATGCATTAGAAATTAGTCCATGAATGTTCAGTAAATACAACTAGATCTCTGAAAATATTTTCTCGAAGCTAAAGACAACTCTGAAAGTTGGGATTTGTTCCAGCATTTTCCCAGGAGTTGGAATTCAGATGCATGGGCTGGGACTGTGGGAGCTGAGAGATGCTAGAGTGGTGAGCAGCCTGCTGGGCAGAACCTTGCCTGGCTGGTGAGAGATTGATGTTCCGTGATTCCAAATGGAGACTGAGTCTGACATATTTGCAGAGTGGAAGTTTGAGCTTCTCTTTTTTTGTTCATTACAAAGTCATTTATGAATGCGCACTAACTGTGACATGACCTCGTTGGTATATTTAAAGCAACCCTAGGCTGGTGGGGTCGAAAGTTTCATTGTACACACAGATGTGGTTTTTCAGAAGGAATGCAGATTTGGCAGGGTTAGAGGCAATGGATGTGAGGGCTGAGTCACCCTGCAGAGCATGCCAGATAACCCCTCCTCAACCTACACAATGGGCTCTATTCTAGTGCCATTCCTAACTCTGCACGATCTATACAGTATCTGCCTTGGACTTGTGTGCAATTGTCTGCATGGAGGCATAGTTGGTGATAAAAGAATGATGAAAATCAAAATGGTTACTTAAAGTGAGAACACCAAAGTCTGGGTTCTCTGAGCTCTCCTGAAGGTGTTTACTCTTTGACTTCTAGGAATCAGTTCCACAGCAATACTCAAGTGTCCACAAATACACACACACAAAGAAGTTAATTACAGCATGATGTAGAAGAATGACAAATTGGCTGGGCGCAGTGGCTCACATCTGTAATCCCAGCACTTTGGGAGGCTGAGGCAGGTGGGTCAGTTGAGCCCAGTTTTAGACCAGCCTGGGCAACATGGCAAAACCCCATCTCTACAAAAAATACAGAAATTAGCCAGACATGGTGGTGCACACCTGTGGTTCCAGCTACTGGGGAGGCTGAGGTGGGAGGATCACCTGAGCCCAGGTGGTTGAGGCTGCAGTAAGCCATGATCAAGCCACTGCACTCCAGCCTGGGTGACCAAGTGAGACCCTGCCTCAAATAAATAAATAAATAAATAAATAAAAAGACAAATTGGAAACCAGATAAATTGGAGGGGGTCATAAATTATGACAGGGGTCCCCAACCCCCAGGCCAGTACTGGTCTGTGGCCTGTTAGGAACTGGCCATGGAGTAGGAGGTGAGCTGCCGGCAGGCCAGCATTACTGTCTGAGCACCGCCTCCTGTCAGATCAGCGGCAGACATTAGAATATCGTAGGAGCACGAACCCTATTGTGAACTGCACACGCAAGGGATCTTGGTTGCATGCTCCTTATGAGAATCTAATGATGCCTAATGATCTGTCACTGTCTCCCATCACTTCCAGATGGGACCGTCTAATTGCAGGAAAACAAGCTCAGGGCTCCCACTGATTCTACATCATGGTGAGTATGAAATCATAATAGAAATAAAGTGCACAATAAATGTAATGTGTTTGAATCATCCTGAACCCCTGCCCCCTGTCCTGTGTAAAAATTGTCTTCCATGAAACTGGTACCTAGTGCCAAAAAGGTTGGGAACTGCTGAATTATGATGCAGTTTTGCAATGGAGTATTATGTAGCTGTGAAAAACAGCTAGGCGGCTTTATACGGATAAAAGTGTCCATCATAGATTGCTAAGGGAAAGCATCAAATGGCATATATATGTATATGTGTGCATATATACATAGGATCTCATTTCTGTGTTTTAAAACACCGTGTGTGTGAACCAGGGTTACAGTGTTACCTTTGGAAAGTGGAGTTGGACCAGGTAAAAGAAGGACAAGCACTTTGGGGTTTTTTTTTTTTTTTTGAGACAGAGTCTTGCTCTTGGCCCAGGATGGAGTGCAGTGGCATGATCTCGGCTCACTGCAATCTCTGCCTCCTGGGTTCAAGTGATTCTTATGCCTCAGCCTCCCGAGTAGCTAGAATTGCAGGTACCCGCCACCACACCTGGCTAATTTTTGTACTTTTAGTAGAGACAGGGATTCACCATGTTGGCCAGACTGGTCTCGAACTCCTGAACTCAGGCGATCTGCCCGCCTCGGCCTGCCAAAGTGCTGGGATTACAGGTGTGAGCCACGGTACCCGGCCAGGACCAGCACTTTGGCTTTCTACATTTCTGTAGTATAGAAAGTTTGCAATTAATAGATATTACTTCTGCAACTAAATATACATTTGAAAAAGGAGATTAAATAACTAAAAAGTTTCAGTCAAAATTCCCAGAGTAATCCTGGGATTACATAATAGCCAAAAAGCACAAATCCATAGCTAGAGACAGAGGTTCTATGGTAGCTCTAGGCTGTTGGATGAAACATTTCATCATCAAAGTGTAAAGTCATGTGTTGCTTAAAAACTGCGATATGTTCTGAGAAATACATTGTTAGGCGATTTCACCCTTGTACAAACATCATCGAATGTACCTATTGAATGTAGTTGGTATAGCCTACCACACACCTAGGCTATATGCTATAGCCTATTGTCGCTAGGCTATGAACCTGTAGACATGTTACTTTACTGAATACAGTAGCTAATTGTAACCCAGTGGTAACTATTTCAGTATCTAAACAGAGAAAAGGTACAGTAAAAATATAATATTAAAGACAAAAAATGGTACCTGTATAGGGCACTTACCATGAATGGAGCTTGCAGGACTGGAAGTTGCTCTGGGTGAGTTGGTGAGGGAGTAGTGAGTGAGTGTGAAGACCTAAGATATTACTGTACACTACGGCAGACTTTATAGACTGTGCACTTAGGTGACACTCAATGTACACAAAAATTTCTTTTTTCTTTAATAATAAATTAACCTTACTGTAACTTTTTACTTTATCAACTTTTTAAAAAACGGTTTAACTTTTGTAATAACACTTAGCTTAAAACAGACGCAAAGTACTTTTGTATAGCTGTGCAAAGTACTTTCTTTCTTATATCCTTATTCAAGAAGCTTTCTTCTATAGATTTTTATTGTTTTTTTACTTGTTAAATTCTTTGTTAAAAACTAAGACACAAACACACACATTAGCCTAGGCCTACACAGGGTCGGGATCATCAATATCACTGTCTTCCACCTCCGCATCTTGTCGCCCTGGAAGGTCTTCAGGGGCAGTAACAGGCATGGAGCTGTCACCTCCTATGGTAACAATGCCTTCTTCTGGATGACTCCTGAAGGACCTGCCCGAGGCAGTTTTACAGTTCACATTTTGTTTGTTTGTTTGTTTTTTATTTATAAGTAGAAGGAATACACTCCAAAATAAGGATAAAAAGTGTAGTAAGTACATAAACCAGTAACAGTGATTTAGTATCGAGTATTGTGCGCTGTACATAATTGTATGTGCTATACTTTAATACAAGTGACAGTGCAGTCAGTTTCTTTACACCAGCATCACCACAAACACGGGAGTAATGGTTATGATGGCTACAAGCTCACTAGGTGTCAGGAGTTTTCGGCTCCATTATAATCTTATGGGACCATCTATATGCAGTGAATCCTTGATCGAAATGTTATGTGGTACATGACTGTATTTCTAGGATATGTGTTATATCTTCTGAGAGAAGATGAGACTATTAAGTCCAAACTGTTTATTGGGCTGGCCCTTTTCTTCTATCAGTGTAATTGTACTACCAATAATGTGCTATTATTCGTTTCCTATTTTACAGCTTACAAAGCACTTTTCACACCTTGAATAATACAACAAACCTGTAATGCGGTATCCTTATTTTCAGAAAAACTAATTGAGGTTTAGGGAAGTTGGTTTATGTGCTCTAAATGACACAAGTAGTTAGGGCAAAACTTCAGAAGGAGTCAAATAGGGATTCTATCCCCAAGCAGGCCATTAATTCTAGGTAAATCACTGTTTTCTAGGTCTCAGGTTTCTCAGCTGTAAAACAGGGTGGGGAATTGTTCTCAGTACAAAAGTATACGGTTGTTTAAATGAAACTGTGTAGCCCCTCCCTACCCACCACCCTTCAATTAACTTTGGAACAATTCCCTGGATGTGGTTGAAGATATTTATGTTGTGTAGACATGTCAGGCATCCTTCTATTAGCATATTTAGGTGTAGGGTAAAAGGCTGCCTACTGTGAATTGATTAAAAGGACAAATTCTGTTCTTGCAGACTGGTTGGAAAGAACCCAAGGGGACGTGGGTACAGCATCCTTTCCTGGGCCTCTTCCCGACGTGGCACGGGTGGGAAATCAGGAAGTTCCCAGACGTGGAGCAACTCAGGTGATCATGGCACAGAGAGGTAAGGATTTTGCTTGAATTTAGAGGGATGGTTTTGTACAGATCTGATTGGTACATAGTAACTCTAAATAAATATTTATAAAACAATCAGATTTGTCATGTGGCTGTTTGGCAATGGGTCAGAGTAAAACAAATTGACTTTTCTTATGACTGAGCTGTCACCTGAGTCTTATTATTAATAACATCTGTCTAACAACTGAATCTTAATCTTTAATCAACAAAATTTTAATGAGCCTACACCCATAGTGCCATGCTTTTTTTTTTTTTTGAGATGGAGTCTCACCCTGTTACTCAGTGCAATTGTGTGACCTTGGCTCACTGCAACCTCTGCCTCCTGGGTTCAAGTGATTCTCCTGCCTCAGCCTCCTGAGTAGCTGGGATTACAGGCACGCGCCACCATGCCTGGGTAATTTTTTGTATCTTTAGTAGAGACTGGGTTTCACCATGTTGGCCAGGCTGGTCTCAAACTCCTGATCTCATGATCTGCCTGCCTCTGCCTCCCAAAGTGCTGGGACTACAGGCATGAGCCACCATGCTGGGCCAGGGTCATGCTTTAAGGTATGGGTGTTTTTATTATTCAGGAGATGACTGCCATTGAAAAGATGTCTTGTTATCCTGACGCGGTGGGTCAGGAGGCAGAGGGAGCAATGGAAAACCTGGGCCAGAGCCTTTATTTGTGGTTTCCATGAAGGAATGGGTGAGGCAGGGTAAGCAGGCTAGTGTGAACACTTCTCATGGGCTCTGGGATACAGGGGCTGTCTCTATCAGGTAGTCTGGTACCTGGCCCTGGGTGGTTAGGGTGTAGCGGCTCCACCTGTGAGAGCCCAGTAAAGGAGGTGATTGGGGCCTGGGATCTGGATTGGTTGGTTTGCATATGAAAGACAGACATCCTTCACTGTCTCTAGGAATTGGCCCAGCCCTGGGAGGGGCAGTCTACCCAGGGTCAGCAAGGCCCCAGCTGTCAAAGTATCAGAATAAAAAGACATGCTTAATTCAGGCTGATATAAGTTCGGTTAGTCTTAAAAGGAAGTACAGAATTGGCAAGTGAGAGTGCTAGGAAAAATCTGGAGATATAACTTATCACTCTGTATAATGACACATGTACCAACACATATTACACATCCATTGTGGGTCATGGGTTTGGCGTTAGTGAGCGGGGGAAAGGCTTTTATGTGTTTCACTAGGTTACATTGTTATTTGAGATAGTGTATTTCTTTAGATGGTTTTCCTGCAGTTGAGCTATACAATTATCAGGTGACAGTGGGTTCATTAGCATGGTGTTTCTAGCCCCTCCTACCCTACCCCCATATGTATACACATATGTTCTTGGTTGTTTAAAGGTAGCATTTCATTACCCACCTTTTTTCAAGGTACAGGGAGACAAACACAGTCCTAATATTAGTACCACGGATTTCAACAAAAATATGTCTTGAAAATATATTTATCATATTATTGCCCCTCCAGCTCCCCAACACCAGCCCCTTCCCTGTTTAGAGAGAACAGTTCCTGAAAAATATATAAGTAAGCACACATATACACATATTTTATTTTTGTTCAAGAATGACATGCATAGAGACATTATCAGAATCAATAGATTGTTGTTTTTTTTTTTTTTTTTTTCCTGAGACAGAGTCTCCCTCTGTCACTCAGGCTGGAGTATAGTAGTGCAATCTCGGCTCATTGCAACCTCGGCCTCCGGGTTCAAGCAATTCTCCTGTCTCAGCCTCCAGAGTAGCTGGGACTACAGGCACATGCCACCAGGCCCAGCTAAGTTTTGTATTTTCAGTAGAGATGGGGTTTCACCATACTGGTCAGGCTAGTCTTGACCACCTGACCTTAGGTGATCCACTGGCCTTAGCCACTCAAATTGCTGGGATTACAGACCTGGGCCACTGAGCCCAGCCCGAATCAATAGTTTTGTTTGCTGTAATTCATGGTACCCTTAAATGAGTCTTGAAAAATTAGCTCCCATATATGACTTAACATTGACCTTGTTCTTACAGCTGTATCATTTGTAGAATAAATGCCACGGCCTCTTCTCTTTCACACACACCCACCTGGGCAGGCACAGGGCAAGTGACAGGTGCCACCCATGCTCTGATCTCAGACCAGCTGATGTAGAGCGCGAGAGGCTTGCACTGCTCCTTTGTCCATGGGCTGAGAATAATCTTTCATGTGGGGCTGGCAAAGCAATGCTTATATATACAAACATACTTTTTTTTTTTTTTTTTTCCAAATACCTACACTCATTTGCCAGTTCACCCAGAGAAGCAACAGGTCTCAGGGCCAGAAGTTCTTTCTGCTGGAAGGGTCCAAATTAATCCTTTAAACATAGCTAATTCATTTCCTTCATGACCTCATTCACTGCTGCATAACCACCCTTCCTTCAAACCTCCACCCTGGTCTCCTCCCCAAGTGGTGCTGAGTAGTTACATGGAGCCCAATTTCTAATAACAAATGAAGTACTTTTTCCTTGTCATCACTTTAACGACAAGGGAAAGAAGCCCCCAAAGCCAGAGCAACAGAGACTGGATCAGGTGTAATTTAGCTTCTCTTGAACCCTTTGCTCTACATACCTAACCCCCAACTGTGTTCTTAGCATCTTTCACTTTTATGGCACCAAGAATAAGAATATAAATATTCTGCAGTTTCTCCTTCCTTTCTTTTTTTTTCTTTTTCTTTTTTTTTCCTTTGGCTGTTTTTCTATAAAGTCTTCATTACCAGTCCACATTCCCCTGGTTTTAATAACTGAGTCCCTTTTCTTTCTTCTAGTTAGCCTTGATGTCTTTTCTTTCTTCTGTACAATAGTCCTCCTCTGGATCAATAATGGTTACCTGCTTTATAAGTAACTCTCAAAAGACTTAGATTCTTTGTCAGAGTCCAAAAGCAACCTCTGGGGTCTTGGTAGCTTGGGTTCAGGTAATGAGAGCAACAGCAACATATGCTTTATTCTGTTAAATGCCAGGTGAAAATCCATTCTGAATGAATTTAAAGTGAAGTTGAAAGAAAAAATGTCTTCTCAGAAACAATTCATGGTTTTGCACAAACCTGAATAACTCACTAGACACATCTTTTCTGTGACTGTAACAGACAGATTAATCTGCACTTGGGTTTCTCTGTTGCTTTCTAGAGCATCCACTATAGTAATTCTCACACCTGTCCAGTTTCTGGATGGTAGATAGAGCAGCACCTTGGCTAAGGGAGCGAGGGCTCAGGAGAAGTAAACACCCCAAGAGAAAGGCACCCAAGCTCTCAGGAGGACCAGCTCAGACCTTCAAGCTCCAGCTGTTAAGAATGTTCATTTTCATATCTTTTGTAATTCCATAGACCTTTGGAACATTCTCAAAGAGGGAGCAGGGTCAGGGAGGAGGGGAGACGGTGGTGAGAGCTTCAGGCTACCTGTCTGAACAAGGAAGTAGCTTAACCACTATATTAGTTTCCAATTGCTGCTATCAATTACTACCAACTTAATGATTAAAATAAAAGATCATTTATTATCTTACAGTTCTCTAGGTCAGAAGTCCAAAATTAGTCTTACTGGGCTAAAGTGTTAGCAAGGCCATGTTCCTTCTGGAGTCTCTTAGAGGAATCCATTTCCTTGCCTTTTTCATCTGCTGGAAGTTTTCACGTGCATTCCTTGATTCATGGCCCCCTTCCTCCGTCTTCAAAGCCAGTGGGGCTGCACCTCTCTGACTCTTTGTCTATTGTCACATTTCTCTTTCCCAGGCTCTAGCTGGGAAAGTTTCTCTGGCTTTAAGAACTCACGTGATTAGATTGGAGCCACGTGAGTAATGCAACGGGGAAAGGATACTCTCCCCATTTCAAGATTCTCAATCACAGCTGCAACGTCCTTTTTGCCACTTCAAGTGACTTATTCATAAGTAGGGGAGGGGGAAGTCAATTATTCTGTCCTACCACAATCACAAAATTGATACCCTCACTGAGATGGAAAAAGGAAGCTTCTACTTTGGACCTGATGTTGTGAGTGAGTCAGGAGGGCCACACCAGCTCAGGAGGCAGAGTTTCCAGGAGGCCCTGGTCAATGGTATGGAGAATTACAGGACCATCCAGAACTGCTAGAAGAGGAAGGGCTCCCATGATGTGACCAGTGGGGCCTGCAGCCTATTAGTGTCAATAGAGAGGTTGAAGCAAGAATCAAGCTTCCTGGGTCTGAGGGGCAAATAAAATAAATATTAAAAACATTTTTAAATAAAAATAAAACAAAAAATGTTAATTTTTGGAGAACTTCGGCGGTCAAAGGAGGGAGAGGAATCATTCTATGGCTGGAGAGCATGGGAAGATTAAAGGTTTTTTGTTTGTTTTGTTTTGTTTTTTACTTTAAGTTCCAGGATACAAGTGCAGAATGTATAGGATTGTTACACACGTATACATGTGCCACGGGGGTTTGCTGCACCTATCAACCTGTCATCTGTGTTTTAAGTCCCACATGCATTAGCTATTTGTCCTAATGCTCTCCTCCCCTTGTGCCCCCACCCTCTGACTGGCCCCTGTGTGTGTTGTTCCCTTCCACGTGTCCATGTGTTGTTTTCATTGTTCAACTCCCACTTATGAGTGAGAATATGTGGTGTTTGAAGTTTTTTTGAAGGTAGAGAAAACTCATGTATGTTTGAAGAAGGGACATGGAGAAGAGACTAACGTCACCCATAAAACTGAAATTAAGGTTTTAATGTGAATTTAAAAATTGTCATTATTAATATTATTATTGCTTGCCTGTAATAAAATTTCACGTGTCAGACTGATGTGTTGTCAAATGAAGTAGAAGTTAAAAAAAAAAATCCCGTTACAGCTGAGGGTCCTTCTCACTTCTCATTTGTTTCGCCATCATTGCTGGATTAATTCTTAATCACCATTCTTCCATCATGTCATTATCCTTCACTCCATGGCCTAAGATCTTGTGTTTCTTGTGTTGTTCAAATCTTCTACAGTCTGAATCTAATCAATATTTCCAAACTTAGCCTGAACTTTTTATCACAAACCCTCCTCTCTGGCAGGACCCAGATGCTCAATGTCTTGTGTACATACCGTGTTCATTACTATCTCTGAGTTCACATGGTTTTCCATTCTCCAAATACTCTTCTTCCTCTCCACCAATTTACTCATTTAGATCTTTGAAAGCTTAAATTCCATTAATACTTTGACTATCTCCATTTATAAAAGTCCCCCTTTCTTTGAACACATTAACATTTACTAAACACATTATAGGTCAGTAGATAACTTCCATAAGGTCCAGTCATCACACCCACCCATCTTCCTGCAACGTCACTACATTCTCAGTTCTTTCCACTGTTACTGTGGATGAACTATGTGTATGCCTACCTAAAACAACCTCTCCACTTATCTGCCAGATCCCGTCCCCTCCTGCCCACTTAGACTTTGCTCCAGGAAGTCTCCCTCTCTTTTTTTGTATCAATTTTTCCATCTCTCAATAATTATTCTCATCCGTGTACAAAAATACTGCTTTCCCCCCGTCCTCAGTAAAACAAACCCTCTCTTAATGCCACTTTCACCACTAGCTATTACTCCTTCTTTTTCCCTTTATGACAAAACTCCTTGAAAGAATTTTGCCTATACCCATTGCTATAACTTCTCTCTTTCCATTCTCTCTTGAACTAATTCCAAACATATATTCCCAATGCTCTGATTAAACTGCTCTTATTAAGGGCAGTAAAAAGACCCATGTTGCTAAATCTAATGCTCAGTTACCAGTTCTCATCTTGCTTGACTAATCAGCAACTTTGAGATGCTGATGATTCTCTACTGTTTGAAATACTTTCTTCACTTGGCTCCCAGGATTCCACACTCTCTTACCTCTCTGGCCACTCCTTTTCAGTCTCTTTTGTTGGCTCCCATTGATCTCCTAGACCTCAGCACGAAGCAGTTTTCCATGTTCCTCTCCTCTATTCTATCAACACCTACCGCCTGGATGACATCATTCAGTCTCATGGTTTAGGTCCCATCTATATGTTGATTATCATGTCTCTCAAATTTACATATTTAATCTGAAACTCTCCTGTGAACTCTAGACTTGTATATCTTACTGCCCACTCAACATGTCCACTTGGATATCTAATAAGTATCTCAATATCAGGAGCTCAGTGTGCTCCAAACTGAGCTGATACTGTCCCTGCCCACCCTGTACTTTCCACAGTCTTCTGCATGTCTGTTGATGACAACTCCACCCAGTCCCTTTCTTTCTCTTTCACCACACACTACACGTCAGCTAATCCTATTGGTTCTACTTTCAATATCTATCCAGAAACCAACCACTTCTCACCACTCTACTTTTATGACCTGGTCCAAAACACTGTAATCTCCCTGCTAGGTATACAAATAACAGTTAAGAGTGCAGCCCCTGAAGTCACACCATGAAGGTTTGAATCCTGGCACTGCCACTTACTAAGAGTAGGATGTTGAGCAAGTTATTTGCCCTCTCCAAGCATCAGTTTCCTCATTCGTAAAATGGGGATAATAGTAACAACAATATTACTGCTTCCAGTGCTAATAATATTAATTGTTACAAGGATTAAATGAGAAAAATGTATAAACTGCTTAACAGTGCCTTGCAAATAGTATGTAATCCACACACATTGGCTATATACTATTATGCTATAAATCTATGAAAGCTTCATGACAATAGGTGGAAAATAGTAGGCAAGAAGATCAGAGAAATTGTGGAAATGGCCATTTTCCCAAGCATAAATGATCCAAATCTTCAAATACCCAAACTCACACTGAACCAGGTTGGAAAATTTTTGTACCAACCCACTCTGACTTGTGTCTATTGCTTGGTATGTTGCTTTCTTTGTGCGGCTTTTACCTATAGATTTATAGAATAATAATCCATGGCTAACATTTCTTAGTTAGGTACTATTTGCTGTCATTGCTCCTCTTTCTTTTATCTTGAGAAGAATTTCTATAGCTCCTCTTTTCCAAATTTTCATTCAGATCCTCAGACAGGCTTAGACCTGATCCTGCCTGTATGTGGGTTGGCCTCCCATTTCAGGATTTCATATCTCATTTGCTGTCACTTCTACCTATTAAAACATTCAAAAAGGGGGCTCTATAAGAACTACAAACCACTGCTCAAGAAAATAAAAGGATACAAACAAATGGAAAAACCTTCCACCTCATGGATGGAAAGGCTCAATATTGTGAAAATGGCCATACTGCCCAAAGTAATTTATAGATTCAATGTTATTCCCATCAAACTACCACTGACATTCTTCACAGAATTAGAAAAAAACTACTTTAAAATTCCTAAGGAACCGAAAGAGAGCCTGCATAGCCAAGACAATTCTAAGCAAAAAGAACAAAGCTGGAGGCACCATGCTACCTGACTTCAAACTATACTACAAGGCTACAATAACCAAAACAGCATGGTACTGGTACCAAAGCAGACATATAGACCAATGGAACAGAATAGAGACCTCAGAAATAAGACCACACATCTAAAACCATCTGATCTTCGACAAACCTGACAAAAACAAGCAGTGGGGAAAGTATTCCCTATTTAATAAATGGTGCTGGGAAAACTGGCTAGCCATATGCAGAAAACCAAAACTAGACCCTTTCCTTACAACTTACACAAAAATTAACTCAAGATGGATTTAAGGCTTAAATGTAAAACCCAAAACCATAAAACCCTAGAAGAAAACCTAGACAATACCATTCAGGACATAGGCATAGGCAAAGATTTTATGATGAAATCACCAAAAGTAATTACAATAAAAACTAAAATTGTCAAAAGAAATCTAATTAAACTAACCAGCTTCTGGTCAGGTGCAATGGCTTACGCCTGTAATCCTAGCACTTTGGGAGGTTGAAGTGGGCGGATCATGAGGTCAGGAGATTGAGACCAGCCTGGCCTACATGGTGAAACCCCGTCTCTACTAAAAATACAAAAATTAGCTGGGTATAGTGGTGTGTGCCTGTAATCCCAGCTACTTGAGAGGCTGAGGCACAAGAATCACTTGAACCCAAGAGGCGGAGGTTGCAGTGAGCTGAGATTGCGCCACTGCACTCCAGCCTGGTGACAGAGTGAGACACTCTTAAAAAAAAAAAAAAAAAGAAGCAGCAAAACAAACAAACAAACAAACAAAACTAACGAGCTTCTGCACAGTAAAAGAAACTATCATCAGAGCAAACAGGCAACCTACAGAATAGGAGAAAATTTTTGCAATCTACCCATCTGGCAAAGGTCTAATATCCATAATTTGTAAGTAGCTTAAATAAATTTACAAGAAAAAAAACAACCCCGTCAAAAAGTGGGCAAAGGATATGAACAGACACTTCTCAAAAGAAGACATGTATGCAGCCAACAAATACATGAAAAAAAGCTCAACAGCACTCATCATTAGAGAAAAGCGAATCAAAACCACAATGAGATACCACCTCATGTCGCTCAGAATGGTGATTATTAAGAAGTCAAGAAACAACAGATGCTGGTGAGGCTGTGGAGAAACAGGAACAGTTTTGGTGGGAATGTAAATTAGTTCAGCCATTGTGGAAGACAGTGTGGCGATTCCTCAAGGATCAGGAACCAGAAATACCATTTGACCCAGCAATTCCATTACTGGGCATATAGCCAAAGGAATAGAAATCATTCTCTTATAAAGATACATGCACACATATGTTTATTGCAGCACTATGAACAATAGCAAAGACATGGAACCAACCCACATGGCCATCAATGATAGACTGGATAAAGAAAATGTGGCACATATACACCATAGAATACTATGCAGCCATAAAATGGAATGAGATCATGTGCTTTGCAGGGACGTGAATGAAACTGGCAGCCATCATCCCCAGCAAACTGACACAGGAACAGAAAACTAAACACCGCATGTTCTCACTCATAAGTGGGAGTTGAACAATGAGAATACATGGACACAGGGAGGGGAACAACACACATCAGGGCCTGTCAGGGGGTGGCGAGGAGTGGGAGAACATTAGGACAAATCGCTAATGCATGTGGGCGTTAAAACCTAGGTGACGGATTGATAGGTGCAGCAAACCACCATGGCACACATATACCTGCGTAACAAACCTGCATGTTCTGCACATGTATCCTGGAACTCAAAGTAAAAAATAATAATAATAAACAAAAATAAAAATAAAAAAGGGGGCCCTATAAACCCAGTTAACACTGCAATGAGAGCCATCGTAAATTCTCATTTTATTGACAAAAAGAACCTGGGTTTCTTGGCAAAAGTAGTTGATACGAAAAAAGGTAAACTGCTGAGTGAGAATGAAAAAAGCAAGTAATTAAAACTACACCCACGAAACTCAGGACCAAAACAGCTAGACATCTTTCAGAAAAGGAAGCTGATAAATTAAAGAATTTCCCTAGATACCCAGAAAATAACCTTTTATATTTGGGATTCAACTTCAGTGTTTGAAACTCCAGGATTTTCTTTTGGCTAAACACAAAGATTCTTAGGAGGGAATCCCTTGCTGTTGTTATTTGGTTTCAGCGGGGTCCAGAAGGGCACATGGTGACTTGGCTGTAAAACACTAAGAGACACCTTCCCCATTGCCATGCCCTCCCCAACTCGCCACTCATGTAATCTGAGGCTCTCGGTCACAGGCAGGTTGCAGACACCAAATAAATTAGACAGATGGAACTCATACGTCAAAGACGCCTACTTGAATTCCTTTTTGGCCATTAGTGCATTTCCTCTCTTTCTTTTTTAATCAGCCTCATAAATCTGACCTTGACAAGGTCCTGCCTCTCTATAGCATAGTTGGAGGTGAGATGGTAATATGTCCCAGAGCTTTCATTTTCTTCTCCACTTGAGTAACCACCAATGCCATGTGGCACCCATTCATTATGGGGCTCAGGTGCGGCTGTGAGGTGGCATGTGCCAAGTCCTGCCAAATTGGTTACTCCTTCCAAAAGAACAGGATGGTTCTCCACACACTGAATATCAGATGATTACACTTCACAGTGCCCAATGCAATCCTGGCATGCCTAGAGCTATAAGGAACACAACACATTGTTAGGTATTCTTCTGAGTATCTGGTTCATAATAGCTATTTACATACTGGCTAATGACTACCTGGATTCACATAATTTTTAAGGGGGTTTATCCAATTCAAGAATTGAAGACAAAATCAGAATTGTCCAGAATAGTAACCTTGTTCTCTGAGGTGGGAGCAAATGCCAATGGACTTGTGTTGAATTCACCATTTTCAGGGATATCTGACTCAATGTTTGTCTCCTGGTCTTGACAATGGAAATCTGGAATACCGACCTAGCTCATGTGGGCAAAGTATGGATTTCTCACCACTTGTAAAAAGCTGCCTTCTGGCTTCTAGCAGTTACATCTTTGCTAGTCTTGGGTCCTTCCTGAGTTTTTGCCGTTTTCTCTCTGCCCTTCTTAGAAGGAGGCCGTCTCTTTTTCTCCTTTCAACCAGAGGCTGTCCACAGCTGGCTCAATGTTCCCTTGTGCTGTCAGGTCCCCTCCCCTCCTCCTTGGTTGGGGAGGGGAAGTTTCAGGCACTCCCTTTATTCTCCAAGCATGATTTGTACCCATAAAATGTGGTAGCTATGGGCAGTCTTTTTCTATAGCGGTCTTTCTATCTAGTCCATTTTAAAGACCTTGAGAAATGGAGATACCTTATCGTACTCTGACAGCTTATTTCTGCTAGTCACAAAACAGCATTAAACTCCTTTTATGGGCTCATAACAAAATAGCCTATTGAAAGAATATAATGGCCCTCGTGCTTTTGAATGCTCATCATTTCACTATTACTAAGGATGCTTTATGTTTTTAGGGGCCTGATGATAGGTCTTCACGCTTTTCATTAGGGCATAATCCTTGGGAGAGTAATGCTGTATACCACTTCCAGGACTGTGGCCTGCAAATGTGAGCAGTCACCAAATATTATTGTTGGAGCTGATAAATGAGAACAATGACAATAGCTGTCATTCATATATTGAGCTCTTTTTATAGAGCAGATTTTGCATTCTTTATGTTGATAAGTGCTTTATATCCATTATGTGTTTGGATGCTCCTAACATTCTAAAAAAAGATATTATTATTCTTATCCCCATTTCATGGATGAGGAAATTGAGGCCTGAAGAGGCTAAGTACTCCCCCATTGTGAAAATCACACTCGAATTTAAACCCAAGTCTCTCTGATGCCACATCCTAGACTCTATGTTGTACTGTTACTGTGTCGTCATAGATTATTAGATTCCCCTGTCTTCGCTATGAGGACATGTATTTTCTTAGTTTCGCCCCCTATTTTCCTTCTCATGCTTTCTTGTGGTACCTCCTCTTCTAATGGAAATCTAAATGCTTGTGCCTCACAGCCTGGATCTAGACCTCTTAGTTTTTCTAGCTATACTTTCCCCTAAGCAATTTCATCAAGTCCCATGAGTTTAATTATCACTATGCATATAGCACCTATGCGTTCATATAGCCAAAATCTAAATCTCTAGTCCAGATGCTTCCCTTACTCTCAGGTTCACACATCCAATTGCCTCTCCAACTGAGACTGGCAGTACCATTCAAGCACTCACACCAGAAATGTAGCATGGCTCTTGATCGCTTCTTTCCCTCATCTGCACTCACAGTAATTTTTTAAAGTTCATTTTTATTTTTAACTTTTATTTTAGGTTTGGGGGTACATGTGCAGGTTTGTCATATAAGTAAACTCATGTCACGGGGTTTATTGTATCGATTAGTTCATTACCCAGGTACTAAGCCTAGTACCCAATAGTTACTTTTTCTGCTCCTCTCTCTCCTTTCATCCTCCCCCATCAAGTAAACCCCAGTGTCTGTTGTTCCTTTCTTTGAGTCCATGACTTCTCATCGTTTGGCTCCCACTTATAAGTGAGAACATGCAGTATTTGGTTTTCTGTTATTGCATTAGTTTGCTAAGGATAATGACCTCCAGCACCATCCATGTAATTCTATGATTTTGACCTTTACCCATTTCTCTCTGTTTCCACTGCTGCCTCCTGAGTCCAAGTTGCTAATATTTCTTGTCTGCATGATTGTAATAGCTTCCTGACTGGCTTCCCTGCCTTCATACTTCTTACCCCCAGCTTCAATCCATTTTTCACATAGCTGTCTGAGTGACATTGCAAAACATTATTCAATGCCTCTCCCCTTCTTAAAACTCTTTCAAGTTTTTCTTCGGACTGGAGTCCAAACTCCATAGTTTGGCCTTCAAGGCCTGCATAATCTAGCATTGACTGTTTCTGCAATTTCATCTCATACTGCCCCTTCCTTATCCACTACTCTCTAGGTCTCTTTGCAGTTCCTCAGTGACACAAAACTCTTTCCTGCCTCAGGACCCTTGCACTGGCTGTTCCCTCTGCCTGGAATGCTCTTTCTCTGGCCCATGGGTGCTCAATAATGTTCATGGAATAAATGACAATAGATTGTTTCTCTTATTTGAATACTATAAATAACTAATATGAGAAAAATAATGTGTCATTAACATTTTAGCCATTTGTATTTATAACATTTAAATTATATGGTCTTGATATGATAGACCTATGGAATTTCTGAAGCATGTTTATGTGTTTACATGGATGGAGTAGGGAGGATAAGCGAGTGAGAGGAAGGTATTTAGCATGTGGTAACTATGAATCATGCATCCTGTGAGACAGATTGTGATATCCCTATTTTTCAGAGTTCAGGTGGTTTGGGAAGTTAGGTCACTGGCTAAGGGTGAACAGGTAGAAAGAAGTGGGCCTGGAATTTACATGTGGTTTGACCCCAGGACCCATGTGCATTCCCCAGATCCTGGTGCCTTTGAGCAGACACAGCAGAGAGAGAAGTTTGAAGGTAAAAAAGAGGAAGGACACCTGGAAATACTGGCGTTTTTGTTCATCTGGGCAGTATCACAGGTGGTTGGGAATCAGAGACACCGGATATCTTAGTTATATCCAATTCTGCCTTATTTGTCAAACATGGCCCAAATGAGCTGAATTAGACCCCAACTTCAAAACCCAGTATCCATACACAAAGAAAAGGTGGTAAATACAGTTAGGTGTGGCAATTAATGAGCCACCATCTGCTAAAACATCACACTTTAAGTGGGACTTAACATGGTTATGGGTTTCTTTGAACTTTTTTTTTTTTCCTTTCCCACCATATGTGCTTAAAGGCTCCAAAAAGGAAACAGCTTAATCCAGGAATGTGAAAAAGAATGGTGACATTCTGCGGTGTGTCAGTGAAATGAGAAACTTATCAGGCGCTGTCTATTTTGGGGGTTTTGTGGTATTTTATGGTTCCAGGCTTCTAGTCAGTGACAAAATGGCACTGCCAAGATGACTTACCACATGCGTGGGGTATAGCAGAGCACCATGATAGGTGCTGCTTCTAAAATTTACTTTTGGCTTTGCCCTGGACTGAGTTGACACACATACAGAAAATACTCCTTTTCCTCCAAGGCCTAACTAAGATAGCATCTTGGCTTACCCATATTCTTCCCAATGGAGAAACGAATCTCTCTGTAGTAGGTTTTCCTGTTGCATTGTTTTTGTACCTCGGTGACAGTACTAGTTTCAGGCTGTCCTCTTTGTGGCTTCATGCATTTCTATCTTCCTCTCCAACTACCCTAAAGCTCCCTGAGGGCACAGACCGTGTTTTCTTCATCTTTACAAAATCCAGTGGGACTTTGCACAATAACTTACATTGGAGGTGCTCAATAGATGCTGTTGAATTAAAATAAAAACGTTTTAGGAGAACAATTTACAGTGATGACTTTAACATAAGACACCTCAAAAATGTGCAAAATGCACATTTTGTATATATTGTATATATTTGTAGGTTAACAATATAATTGACTATGTCCTTATATTGAATGCTGAAAAAAAATCTGATATTACCAAGAGGAAACTTTCACACTCTTTATGAAACCTAGTGTGTAGTTTTGGTTAAAATGCATAGTCTAAACTGCAGAATCTAAACGTCTGAAATGAGGAAGGATGTTGCTTTTAGTCTTAGCACTGGTGCAACAGGGTGAAAATCTTTTAGAATATGCATGGTTAGGATGGTTAGCTTAGCACAGGTATGTCAACAAAGCATTACCAGAGCTCTGTGTTTGAGATCTCTCTCTCTCTCTCTCTCTCTCTTTCTCACTCTCACTGTGTGTGTGTGTGTGTGTGTGCACAGACTTTTTTTCTTAGGAAATATTTATTTAAAGAACTACCTGACTATAGAGGGAAATATGATGAATGCCATAGATATCATGGTAAGTGTGTTTGGAGAAGGCAAAAGTATTTTGTTTTCTAAATATTTAAACATGACCTGCACATCAGTTGTGATGTTTAAATGCCATGGGAATACCAGGAGCAACAAAGAAGGACTTTGGAATGGTAGAGTGGATAGTTCTCTATAACCCAGAAAGGAGAGGTGGAAGCCAAAAGATGACATAAAGTAACACTTGAAGAATATGCATTTAGCAACAATATGCAGGATAACTGCAGGAAGGTTGATCCTGGAGTCATGGGGGCCAAGGAGGAAGCTGTAATATAATACAGATGTGAGCGGTAGAGGCATATTAAGAGCAAGTGGTAGAAATGTAGAGGAAGGAGTGGATATAAAAGAAATTTCAAAGGAAAAATCTCTCTAACTTTGTCAATGTGATAGATAATTCTAAAATACTGTGTCTGCATGAATTGAGTGATATGACACCAGCAAAAGAGTTGAGGAGGGCAGTTGGACCACAAGGAAATATGAGACTTTAATTTTTAATATCTTGAGCCCAATGATTCAGTAAAATACCCAGGTGGAAATTCTCCGGCTCTCCCTGTCATATGACGGATACGGTTTTTCTCTGAGGGATGCACTGCGGATATTGGATCTGGAGATGGCAAAGAGAAATTTAAGACAAGTAAAGAACAAGCCAAGTTTGAAAACATCGAGGTCATAGCATAGCCGAAGCTAAGATATGCCAGGTGTTCTGGCTGGATATTTGATCTCCCATCATCTTGACTCCATACTGAGCTAAATGGCCTCCCACATTGATTATATTCAGGTATAGACTTTTCCTTCCACACATCTACAGCTGTCCAGCTCATAGTCAGTTATTAGAACATGTTAACTTTACGACTTAAAAATGTACAAAAATACTTATTTTATAGTGGCCTAAGATATTGAAGCCTCCAAATGTATGAAGTAGACAGTAGGCCAAAGAGGTATTCTCTGACTGCAATACGAATATCTCTGATATCCTCTTGGCAAAGTTTAACTCATCCTTTAAGAACTAACTCAAAAGTTACTGTCTGTATGTAGCCCGCCTGACTCCCCATGGCCGTAGGCTCTTCATTGTCCATGTTCCCGTAACACGGTGTTCTCTTTTATTTTTTTTTAACTACAGCATTTACCTCTCATTCTGTCTATGCATCTGTTTCTCGCCACTAGGCTGGGAGTATCTTGAAGATGGGCACCACTTGCTCATCTTCATATTTTTCACTGCCCTAACAGTGTACGGGGCTACTGGGTGATAGTTCATTGTTGGAAGTATCCAAAAGGGGAATTTGAAAAACATAGATGGAGCAATGTGCAGGTGCTGTAGCGAAGCCTGTGTACACATCATATGCCACATCCCTGCTGGCACCGTTAATGCTGTACCAGCAGAGGCAGTGCTCCCATTACATACTGCTGGCCCATATTTGTAATGTGTGACATTTTTTATGAAATACTGTCAAGGGCAATCCATCATATAGTAACCTTTGGATTATATGCTGAGACGGGTCTTAAACATAGACATAAATGAACTTCAAGAATCATGCTATTTTCTAAAAAGAGTATGATCAAAGAGTTCTAGCTAGGAAAATGATACAGAATGGTAAGTCCTTTTAAATTAAACAGAAGTGCCTTAAAAAGAGGTTTTCTTCTGTCTAGCTCCAGCTGAAAATAGGGTTATTGTGTGAAGATGATTAGGCGACTCTGGAATGTGGCTGAGTATTTATTTCTTGTAATACACGAGGTGAAGACTTGAAAAGGGGATAAGGACTTGCTAAAGGCTTGACAACCCTTGGGGCTTGCAAGGTTTTGATAACTTTATCTCAAGATGCATTTTTAAAAATAAAAGAGCACATGATGAGTGAATTTCAGATGTCAACTGTGGACCCACAGTTAAAGGCATTCTCTCTGCCTATCCATTAAGATCTAGGATTTTATACATATTATAGAGTATAAATTAAAGAAAGCTTCTAAATCTTATCATTTTTGTGTAAATCCAGATAAGACTCCTTTGATGAGCTTAGTGTTTCCTGTGAAGAAAAAGCTTATAGGTGAGAGGAACACTAAAATTATAATTCTTTGTCTTCCCTAATTAGACTAGAGCTCACCATAGATCTTGCTGAAACTGTGAGAAAGTCCAGGCAATAATTCACATTGTCAGGTCAGCAGAAATGGGAACGGGGGTCCGATATAACTGAAAGATTTGCTTAAGCGATCTATCTATGAACTGAACAGCTCAGAATAGGCACAGGATCTTCATTGGAAATGTACCCTCTGAAGATGCTAAACACAAACAGCAATGAAAATAAATCCCAGCAAGAGCCTTATACCACCTTTACAGATGTCATTCTAGAGGAAGGATATAAAGCATATTAATACCAATTGATGTAGGGCACTAATTAATAAGTCCCATTAAATCATGGAATAATGACATTTAGTATATAATGAATGCCTCATAATTTCTTCATCATTAATATTTCATAGCATAAGAACACAAGCATTTTCATCCCTGGGCCAATGCAGCATGGTTTTCTGTCTCCGACATGACCACAAGGGCACATTGAGTGGCACGAGTGTATTGCACCTCTGTGGTATAGACTGACTATACCGCGCAAGTGATTAACTCTTAGCACCCCGGGTCCTAGCGTTTCCTCATTTTAGAAAATGTGAACCTGCCTGTCATTCTTGGAAGTAACCTCTGTGACTGGAAGACGGCAGAACTGCCCCAGGCTCAGGTGTTGACTTTGGTGTGTAGCATTGCTTTGTTATTGACCCCGACCCCCCAGCCCAAGAGGGAAACCTACATAGGAGAAAATCATTACTTTGATTTATTACTGGGGGCTTGCTGTATGCAAAGGCAATAATCACCTCATGGAGCAGGTGCCACTGCCAGGGTTCATTGATTCCAGGCTCCTCTGGAAATTCCAGGAGGCCAGTGAGTCTGGCGGGAGATGGAGGTAGTCAATGAAAAAAGAAGTCCATCTCATAGCAGGTTGAAATGAAGTGGGAGAAAAATCTCTGGTCATCGTTCTATCGCTCCACTGACACTCGGTGTCTTTTCTTTCAGAAGAGGGGCTTGAGCAGAGAGAATGCTTAGAGGCTAAGCGATGGGCATGTGAGAGGGAAAGCGGCGACAGATAGAGCTGGCTGCCTAGGGGTCTCAGAGGCTTCATCCTGCAGGCGGCAGGACAAAGGGTCCTTCGAGCTCCAGATCAAGATTCCAAGGAGTTAAACGTTACCACGCAGCCCGACCTGGATGGGATTTGCTCCTGGGTACAAAACGGGACACTGATCAAAATCAACTTGGACAAGTGACAAGAGTGAGTCTGATGTCGGTGGATGTCTTTTAAGGTCGTTGGAGGGAAGAGGACGGGAGGGGTGTGCTGAGGGGTAGGTGGAGAGAGGCACCGAGTCCAGAGCGGGGATATAAAGGCACCAGGAGCCGGGGAGCAGAGGAGCAAATGAGTGGGGGAAAGAGCGAGAGGAAGAGTTGGAGAAAAGTCGAGGGAAAGTAGGGACAGGGTTAAGGGGAGAGAGGAGGATGAGGGCGGCGAGGAGAGATTAAAAGGGGAAGGGGGGTCGCTGGAGAGGAGGGCGGACTGTGGATCGGAGG
>NW_012110630.1:856124-966475 GCF_000951045.1 Mandrillus leucophaeus | reverse complement strand
GGTCCCCGTGGCCCCCTCTCTGCCGCGGCCCCGCGCCCCGGCGCATTCTTGCATCCTTCCCGCCGCCTCCAGCCTTTATCTCGTCCCTTTCTTTCCCCTCTGCCTCCCCTCTTCTCGCTCTCCTTGACTCGCTTCTTTCGTCCTCACCCTGCGCGTCCTTTCAAGTCCGTGCCGCACCTCCCGCCTCTGTCTCCTTTCCTGCCTTCGCCTCCCTTTCCCCGGTTCTCTCTCTCTCCCCGTCTTCTCCGCCTTTGTACACCTGCCTGACATGTGTGTCTTTTCTTGACGCTGCTCCCCGTGAGGGGGACTAACCGTCAAAGACTCGACTTTTCTCAACCGGGCTCCTTCCTTCAAGTTGTGCTTTCCTTTTGGAAATACCGTTTGGAAGAAAAGTGGTGCCAACCTCCGAAGAGGGGGAAGGGGCTTTCCCTGTATTGTAAGGATGCTGGTGTCAGACAGAACTGATGTGGTCATCCCAGCCTGGCGGGGCTGATGGGCAGCGAAGGAGGCCCTGGAACCTTCCTCCACACCCCTGAAGTGCAGGGTGTGTGTAGATTAGACTTCAGAGACCAATCGTTGGCTGGTGGAGGCTGCCCAAGGCAGATAGGACACCTGCTTTCCAACCTTCCTGAGGACCCCATATCTCCACCCTTCTCGCTGTCCAGGCACTGAGGAGAGAAAATGCCCTCACTCTTTAAACTAGAGCTGTCCAGATCTGGGCACTCACTCTCTGCTTATCACTCTGTCTTCTGTTCGTGGTACCTTGTCAGGTTGTTTCTGTTGTTTGTTTTGTTTGGCACTGAGCTGTAGAGCATCAATTTTTTCTTCTGAAATCTGTGCAACACCTGGCTTCTGCGAATGCTATCAGATAGTTTGATTTTTTTTTTTTTTTTGGTAATTCCATTCATGTAAAAATATTCAGTGTGACAATTTGTGAAGCTTCCTTTAACTTTCAGAACTTGATTCAATATATTTTTCCCCTCTGAGATGAAAAAAAAAAAAAAATCAACATCTCTTCTCTTGGACTCATGATGTCAAAAAAGAAAAAGTCCAAAATCAGTACATTTTAATATTAGTAGTCATTCAGGAAAACAAACGGACAAATTTGTGTTGAGTTACAGTCTGCAATGGAATGACATAGAAAAGAGGGGGTTAATAATGTGTTGGCCTTCAGAGTCTTGTTAGTTGGCGGATTCTTCATTTCTCAAACATGTCAACTTCCTCCTTCCCATGGCTAACTCAGCTGGGGACTGCCATCCAAAATCTGTCTGCGTGTGGAAGGACTCCAGCACTTTTGGGGGAATTGGATACAGTAAAATCTTCCTTTGGGAAGTGCACCATTTTCTTTTCTCTCCTAACTTGCATCCAAATCTGATGTCTCCTCATGAAGATGCTGCATAATTAATTCTGATAGTAGCATAGTACATGAACAAACTGTAAAAGCTGAATGTGGAGGCTCAGTTATGGAGTGCTCATTTAGGCAAGGCAATTTTGAAAGCTAAGCAGTGTAGTCTGTCTTTGGAAATGACAGAACTGCATTTCCTTACACTTTATATGCTTAGAGTATTTGATTGCATGTAAATTGGATATAGAGCAATGCCTGAAACAGCAGGGCAGAGTCCAACCTACAGTAGAAGAGGGACCCCCACAGGATATTGCACCATGCCTCTGGAAATGCCCTGGCTAGCTGAGGTGCCTGTTCCTGGGCAGTCCAGGGTCAAATAATCATAGAGGTGGAAGGACTTTAAAGGTCATTGAAGTTGAACATCTACTGGTTGTTCAAACTCCCTTCTACAGTCTTTCTGACAAATGGTTACCTAGCCCAGTATTTCCATAAGACATAACTCATATACTCATTAAAAGAACTATATTTTCCCAGTCATGAATGCCTATTTTTAGATGAAAACAATCTCAGATTTATAATATTAATGGTGTTTAGCTTATCTTTTGTGTAGAACACTGAAGAGTTCTAGGTTGTGAGCAGAAGATATGGGCCTCATTGCTGGCTCTGTTGCTAAATTGCAGTGTGTTCTCCAAGTATCAAGGCCTTCTTCACCTTCAGTTTCCTTGTCTGTGGTATTATTAGGAGAGATGACTATTCTTTAGAGAATTTTCTAGTTCGCATATCTGTCATTGTTATAATTAATAACAATGTAAATTTAGCTTCTTGCAAAGTTAATGAGCTGACGCTATTAAGGAACGAGGAGTTTGGAGGAAAGAACAGGCATTGGTACATTATAGGATCATAATTTGTTGTTTGGGAGATGTCCAGAAATGCCTTGCAACATTGCTACTAACCAACCTTGGGCTAGTTACATAATTCTTCTAGATCTCAGTTTCATCATCTGTGAAATGTATGGGTGACATGAACAGCTTTAAAATTCTGAGTCTATGAATAATTTGAGAAAAGAAAATGTCACCAACATTTTCCTGTCTCAAAGATGATTTTGGCACCCATATTAGGCAAACATTGTCACCTTTGTTTTGGCATCTGACATTAGTGGCTGTGGTATGAATTTCTTAAATGAGCCATTTATAAAACTAGAAATTAACACTATGTCTAATTTTAAAATTTGAGCAACTAGAGTCCCAAGTTCTATTCTTTCTTCTATGCATTACCTTGTTTATGAGTCTTAGCATCGTTTAGAAATTTTAATTGTAGGAAATGAAGAAAAGTTTTTTCAGATTGGAGAGTGGGGAGGGGTGGAAAAAGGGCTCAAGAACTGCCTAGCATACTTAGTGAGCTTCTGAGAGGCAAAGATGTCAGGTCTAGGTCCACAGGACCTAGAGGGCAAAGCTGGGAGTTAAATGAGGAGTGCAGGGAAGAAAACGTAGAGCTGATAATATGGAAAACATTCTCATAATAGGAATTATTTACATTTCCTGTCACTGGAAGCAAGACAAGAGAGATATATTTCTGAGAGATGTACAGGAGATAGAAACATGCAATGTGGGCAATAAGAGATTAATTTAGAAATATGCACAGACTCTACAATATTAGTCTACTTAAGATAAATCACTGGAGCTAGAAAAGCATTTATCTCAATGGGATAAATATTTGGGAGAATCATCAAATTCTTGTTTTCACACTCTCATTATGATGCTAGTTCACTTCTATCTAGCCTAGACCCTGGAATGGTCTAGGCTTGACCTTCAGCCAGAATCTTCAGTAAGAATAGAGGTAAAGTTATTGATAAGCTCATTAAAAACCAAGACTAGAACCCTGTGCTATTCTACCAGACTGACAAATAAAACAATACAAAATATTTGCCAGCATAGTTTAAACATAGTTGTCTTTCTAGCAGCAAATTCTCTTAACAGTACTATATTGACCAGTCCACATTTCACTATCTTGTTCCCTGGGATAACATGAGAACTTATCAAATGCTTTAGAGATATTACATTCATACTGTATTTCCATATTTACTATCCAATTCAGTAAATGCCCATTAGAAGCCTATTATGTACAAGGTAATGCTAGAAGATTTTGGCTAAATATGTGGGGGTTCTTTTGTGTTTAAGTTGGTCAGATGATTCTCAATTAGTCTTCCATATATGCCCTTCTTGCAGCACTGGCTAACTTTTGATGCCGAGGAAGCTTTGCTGGTCCAAGTAAGGACTGACTTGGAAAAGTATGCAAATGAAATCAGCCTTCACCCAGCAACTTGAGTGCTGGAATAGTTGAACAAAATGGACTTAAAGCTTAGGGCTTCAGGTACCTCTGTGGCACTGGGAATGTTGTGGGGTGTGGGGATGGGGGTTGAAAGAAGTCTTTAGGTGTAAAAATCTGTAAGGTAAGTGAGTGTGTCATGGATTACAAAAGGATGCCAAGAAATGACAAGTGACCTAAAGATAGTTCTTCATTAATTCATCCATTTATTCACTCAACAAATAGACATTGGAGGTTGGTTATTGTATCAGGTGTAGCAGATACAGGAGTGAATAAAATGGATAAAAATCCCTGTCTTCATAGAGTTTATTTCAAGGAGTGGAGTTTGTATTTCCTAGTGGGTTATATTATAACTACTCTTAGTAGGTCGTAGGACCAGGGTGGGAGAATACTTGGGGATGGCTGATAGCACTGATGGGTAAATGACAGAAAATACAAGGCAAAGTGATTGCATGCAGCATCCTTTGGGGGACTCCTAGCTGTTCTCTCCCAAGTGCAGTATGTTTGTTTCAACTACTGGATGAATAGGAAGACAGGACAGATGGAAGGAGACTCAGTTGGAAACATTATGCAATGCTTCTTTCAGTTCTTGAAAACACTGACTTTAATAAATAAACATTGATGTGACTTGCAAATACATTATGTAGATCTTTGGAGAAATCAATTTTGAATAGAAATCAGAGTCATAGAAATGACATTAGAAGTTCAACTGTTCACACTAGCCTTTAACTTTTAATGAAACATTTTCATTAAAAACAATTAACATTATTTTCTATTATATATACTTTGTGCGTGTCAATGAAATTCTAATATTACATATTATCTGCAATAAAACTGAAAATTAATGTTGTGTTTTGTTTTTATAAAATTAAAAATCATAGGATTTCAGAAATGTGAAGATTCTAAGTCTGTATGCACAGTGTTGACCTGTATAAATCATCTGGGTTTGAATTCTTGAAACTTGGAACAGAACATGTTCTTGTGGTTGGAGAAGCATTTTTCCTCTAATGAGATAAACAGATATCAAAGATAGTGGGACATAAATACTTTGTCATTTTGTTCTCTGTAAGAAAAGGAAAGTGAGAGATTTGGTAGGAATTCACTGGGTCTGCTTTTCACTCTGCTCATGATTTATCTGCTTCTCCTATTGCTTATTTCCTATGAAATTAATAGTCTGTACAGGACCCACCAAGTTCTACCTGACACGGAAATAGATTGATGATTTTCTTCAGCTCGTTTGTAGACCAAAGTATAATTTGTGTTAGAATAATTATCTTCCAAGAGCAAATATATCTAGGGAAGCTGAGAAACCAGCACCGTTTCTCCTCCTTGACCCAGTGGTTCACAGATTGTTCTCAGACCTTCTCTTGGGCTAAAAGATGCTGCTGGTAAAAGGGATTCTTCAGTTTTGGGGGTTCTGGGGATACGATTAAGACTTCATTTTTCTTTCCCTCTTTACTTCTCAAGGCAAGTAGTCTCTGAAATTCTTTTGAGCATCACTCTGTGATTTATGTTTATTCATTTTTAAATTATGTGCATGGACTGTACTGACACATACATCATAAAACAGGCAAAAGCAAATTTTGAAGGGATGTGGTAATAAATAGATATAAATAGAAGTTCAACTATTTTCCTGCTACTGTCCAAAGAATTTCATGTGCACCCCTGGCATGTACACACCCCACTCTCAAGACTGCTTCTCTCACTGCTCAGAGCCAAGTCTCTCATCTGAGCAGAGGAGGAGGGATTTTTTCCTATCACAGCTGAAATTCATGGCGGGTATCCCAGTGTGCTGTTATATCACACACATTTATCTTGCACAGGGGAGAGAAGAAGATGCATTTTATTTCTGTATCAATTCTGACATTAGGCACAGTATTAAATGAGCCCTTTTTGATTAAACAACTGCTAGTTCATACTACACAACTCTTAATGACTAGATTTGTGGTTTTACCTTGTTCCACAGTGTGCTGAGGCTGAACATACCCAAGTGTGATATTCAATGTTTCAACACATTCTATAGCTAACAATCATGAAGGTTATCTTGAATAGAAATTAAATTCTTGCCACTCTGCCTTCAAAAGAAGACACTTGCTTCCATTCTTACTATCAGCACACAGGAATTGTCTTTTAAAAGTAACTTATGAACACAAAAGTGGATGGTACTTTAAGTGGTTTGTGATCAAAATTGCCAGAATCAATGACATTTTCATTCACTATGTTTCGTGGATAACATTTAGCAATGGCCTTGAGGGGAAAAAAGGAAGAGTTTGCTATGTCATAGAAAGTTCACATCCAATTATACCCGAGTTGCTGTGGTTTTTTTCCTTAGCTACTGATTTTTCTTCTTCAGATAGCAAAAAGAGCCCTCCAACCCCATCAGGCAGACTGCTCATAATTGTAATTGCAAATGTTCTTTTTTCATTTTTTTGAGACAGGGTCTTGCTCTGTCTGTTACCCAGGCTAGAGCTCTGTGGCATGATCATAGCTCACTGCAGCTTTCAACTGGGCTCAAATGATCCTTTCACCTCGGCCTCCCGAGTAGCTGGGACTACGGGTGTCTGCCAGCACACCTGGCTGATTTAAACAAACAAACAAACAAACAAACAAACAAACAAACAAAAACTTTGTAGAGATGGGGTCTTGCTATGTTTCCCAGGTTGGTCTCAAACTCCTGGCCTCAAGAGATCCTCTTGCCTTGGCCTCCCAAAGTGTTGGGATTACAGGTGTGAGTCACTGGGTTTCCCTCACCTAATAAATGTCCTTGATTGCTATAAAAGATCAGCTTTTGTTGGAGGAGCATCTGGACATTCCATTCCATTGAGAAAATGTCAATGCTAAGTGTGAAACGCTAGGGAATGGGAACATTGAAGGAATTTAGGTGGGTCACAGGGTTTCCCCAACAGTTACCAAGAATGAACTTTGCTTTCAGCTTTGTGTACATCTGTAGTGCTGTGCGTTCCAGATAATCAGATTATAATTACAGATCATATAATTGCAGATTATCATATTATAATCACAGATTATTCATGCCAAGCAAACCATGACCTCCGACTGGCCATCTCTTCATGCCCTGAGCCTTCCTTTCTTATGTTTACCTTGTCATTCAGGGATATTCCACTGTCCTTTGATTCTCGATTGTGTGCACATCTGTGGTCCATTTTCTTATATTATTTCCTGGTTAAAAGAATAAAAATAAAATCAGATTTGGTCTGGTCAGCCTCTTCATTTCCCATTCCCTCCCAATAGCAATGATGGGGTGGAAGAAAAAAGCTGAAACCAGTGACAGTGGAGGATTGGCAAATAATACAAATAGCAAATGTGTCTCCTTTGGAGTAAAACAGCTCAGTATTTGGGGGTAGTTCAGGTAAGATCATATCTTTAGGTTTAAACAATTTTGTTTTTTCTACAGTTACTATTTTTTTTTTAAAACCACATCATCGATATTGTCTAAAACTTTGCAAAGCTAATTGTAAAGATTTTTATGAAAATGAATTTGTAAATAGAAAGTGAAATTTATCTTCTTAAACTAGCAAAATTTATGACAGTTTATCTTTTACTCTCTCATAGTGTTTCCCTGTGGTTAAAAGTGATTGCAGTGATTAGTCTGTTTTATTGCTAGTTTTATTCATAACTAAAAGGATGCAACAGAACTTCTTGGAGCATGAGAGAGTCCGCCTCGGCCGTCGTCATGAAGCTGACAGCCTTTGTTTGCTGCAGAGTCACGGGAAACTACATGCTGCACTCCATCTTTCTTGTAACTCCGCCAGATAGCTGATTGAAGACCCAACAGTAATGTCATGGGGACACCCATCAGGGAATGCATTAGCAAGTGAACAAAGAGGGACAATACAAACCATATTTTAGTTTCCGTTATCTTTAATTACTGAGGACACAGTGAATTATTTTCTATAACTTGCTGGATGTCCTCCAGTGTTCAGACTTTTTAATATTTTGTTCATAGGTAAAAATCAATCAACTCATTTTTACCCTAAGAACCTGAAGGATGTAATATATTCCCTTTTGGTTTCACCAAGTGATTTGACATTCTATAGATAGGGAAGAGACTCCAGAAATGTAAGTAGGAAATTCTGAGTGTACAGATAATTCCAGAAGGCTTAATTGTCTCTTTACAACAGGTCACTCAAACGCAAACCCACACCATGCTTCCATCTGCCTTGCAAATAAGTACTAACTTGCATTCTTAAGGTCTGTGACAGCAGAACTAGCAGGGTAGGGGCAGTGGTGGATGGGAGGCTATACTAGGCTTGGATCTCTTTTGTCTACATTTTAAGGGATTTTTATTTGGTGTGGGGGATGTGAACACTTGCTTCACTCAACAAATGTTAAAAATGAATTTTTTTTTTTTTTTTTTTTATAGAAGGCTGCTTAGTGAAAAACATGGGTGTTAAGTCCTCCAGGTCCTATGGGAATGTGCTTTCCCTAACTACACCCAGAGTAGTGAGGAAGGGCGTCTGAGTGAGTGGGAGCAGGCTGCTGGTTAACTTGAGTTTCAATGCCTTTTTTTAAGTTCTCACAATTTTGAAAGCTGCTTACAGTAATATTTACAATTAGAATTTTAAGTATGTGCATCCTGTTAAATGTTATTCAATGAGCTATCCTGGAAAAACAACAACATCAATCACGTGTCATATGATTTGAAAATTATGAAACAGATGATCACAGCCACAGTTTGACATAGCAGAAGATAAACTGTAGGGTGGGGGGAACAAAAAACTTACAATGGCCAACTGGAACAACTGAACCTATGGCAATTGGAGCTCAATATCTGTTTTATGCCACTGATACTTAAGAACCATTTATTCCAGGTGATCTAATCCTTAGCATCCAACACATTGTAGGAAAACTTCTCTTGGTGTTCAGACGATGGAAGTTTGGTTGAAGGAAGCTACAACTTACAAGTATTGGAAAAACAAAGAGATAGGCTGAATCAAAGAGTGGTGGGAAAAGCAACAGTGACTGCCAACATGAACAGTTCTTAAAAATATTGTCTTTTTCTAAGATACTTGCACATGCATATTTATGGCAGCACAATTCACAATTGCAAAATCATGGAACCAACCCAAGAGCTCGTTAATCAAAGAGTGGATAAAGAAACTGTGGTATATATACATATGATAGAATATTACTCAGCCATGAAAAGGAATGAATTAAGAGCATTTGCAGTGACCTGGATGAGACTGGAGACTATTATTCTAAGTGACGTAACGCAGGAATGGAAAACCAAACATTGTATGTTCTCACTGATCTGTGGGAGCTAAGCTATGAGGACATAAAGGCTTAAGAATGATACAATAGACTTTGGGGACTTGGGAGGAAGAGTGGGAGAGGGGTGAGGGATAAAAGACTACAAATACGGTGCAGTGTTTACTGCTCGGGTGATGGGTACACCAAAATCTCACAAACCACCACTAAAGGACTTACTCATGTAACCACATACCAACTGTACCCCAATAACTTATGGAAAAACAAAATAAAAAAAAATTTAAAAAATTTTTCTTTCTCTTCAAGTTTGAAACAAAAAAGACACAAAGAAACTGTTTACTATACAGCAGTAAAAGATAAAATCCAGCCAGAAGCTATCTTCTGAAGAAGCATCAAAGTCTTTGTATTCCTCTCTCTTTTTTTTTTTCTCGAGGGTTACCTTTTCCTTCTGAAATTCAAGTTGATAGGAGGAAAATAAGCACGTGTAGAATAAAAAATTCATAGAATTGAAAGGAATTTCAAGCAGTGATTCTTACCTGATTTTTATACTATAATGTGGGTGATAGGTGATTTACACTTGGGCTGCAAAGTCCTGTCAATTACCCACAAAACCTGGCATACCAGCTCTAACTGCCTCCATTTCTCTCTGAAACCATATTATCAGAATGCCTGTGAGCAAGGGGGATGTTATTATCAGCATAATCTCAAATGGGTTTTAATTTGTAAGACAGAATATATTGCTTGGAAGGAGCAGGCCCTTTGATGTTTGTTTAGAAGATGTAGGGGTAGGGGCTTCATCCAGATTGTGCATTTTGAAGTGTTGGGGGTATACGGGGAGCTGCAGATGGGTGCTTCAGTCCCCCAAAGTCATCTCTAGGCACCACCACTGATTTGGAAAATTGGCAGCTGTATAAATAACTCGTTACCTGCTGGTCCTCTGAACAGGTCCCAACACACCTGATATGGGAAAGTTAAAAAATAATGACAGGAGAAAGCATAAAAGGGCACAGTTTTGCATGCCATACACATGTGACAGTTACTGAAATAAACAGGTCTGAGAGCCACTGAGAGGCGTGAGACAGAGTAGTTCCCTGTTTACTTAACCACTGATACGGATGATTCTGCAGTAATATTTTGATGATGCCATGGGGGAAAGTGAGTGCTGCTTGCTAATAGGCCCCAGATTGTAATTTTGGAAATTTGTGGCGTGGGTGTTTTTTAGAGCATGTTTTTATTTCTAAGTTATCACACAGTTCTTGTTTTCACGTTCTTCTGGCTGTATTTACAGGTTAAAATGTCAGACTTCTTTTTTTTTTTTTCCTGGTCAGGTATTCTTCCATACATGTAGTCTTCTGGAGTTGTTATTTATTTCTTAAAAATGATTTTCCTTTTTAGAGACAAGGTTTCATTCTGCTGTCCAGACTGGAGTGCAGTGGTGCAATCATAGTTCACTGCAGCCCCAAACTCCTGGGCTCAAGTGATTGTCCCACCTCAGCTTCTGGAGTAGCTAGGATTACAGGCATGCTCTACCATGCCTAGCTAATTTTCTTTTTAAATATTTTTTGTAGAAACAGGGTCTTGCTTTGTTGACCAGGTTGGTGTCAAACTCCCGGCCTCAAGCGATCCTCCCACCTCGGCCTCCCAGTGTTGGGATTATAGTTATTTCTAAACCAGGTCAGATACAGCAGTATTTCTCATTAGATATGAAACATTATAATTTGGGTTGGGGGTGTAATTTTAAAATATGTAGTTGATAAAGTGCTTGATAAACATTTATCCACTCAGTTGGGTGGGCCTTTAAGTGCCCAATAACAGAATACCCAAATAAAAATGACTTAACCTACAAGGAAAATGTATTACCTGGTGTAACAGGAAGTCTGGAGAAAGCCTGCATGTGGCTAGTTAATTAAAGAGATTCAATGCTTTTGGGCTTAACAGACCCAAGGTAGGCAATTTTGTCTTGAGCTGTGTCTCTACCTGGTCATGACAGTTCTGTGAGTTGCTAGTTGTGAATTCTGTGAGTGATCTAGGAAACAGAAGAGGCCAGGCCCCTTTTTCTGATGTCTTCTTTTACAATAAATATAATTTCCCAGAAGTCGTCCAGCAGTCTTCCCACAGGTCTCATTGGCCAGAATTATGTCATGTGACCATTCTTAAAGCAATCCCTGGCAAGTGGAACGGACCATGATTTTCTTAGACCAATCAAGCTGCAGTGCTGGGGCTGGAGAAGGGCCCAGTCTCCCCAGGAAGCACTTGGCTGGTTGACAGCTGAACAAAATCTGGCTTTGGTTAGCCAAGGAAGAGGGGCTCCAGCGAGGCACACAAGATAGAGCCTGAAGCAGCAGGGGTGTTCAGGTGGCAGCCCCATCCTGCCTATGGTCATTCCATAGTAGGAGAAGACTGAGAGGAGAACTCAGATTTCCTCCTAGCTTTTCCAGATCTACTGCTTTCTCCACATACTACCCTAATAGACACATGGAAGTGCCCTGAAAGCCCTGTGTTTTTCTTTTTGAAGAGCTGTTTGAGTCTCTTTAATCTCTAGAGACTCAGAAATTGCATGATTAGTTCTAAGGAGGCTTATTTATAATTGCACTTTTAAAATGGAAGGTAAAATGTTCAAAATTGTGCATTTTAGGGAATATTAATGTACTCTAAGATCAGAAGGTGCAGTTGCTATGAATTTAATACACATTGGATTGGTGAGCTTGGTGCTTCAGTGCTTTCTAGATGCACAGCCTTTGTCCTCACTCTCCTCCCCATCCCCCCACCCTGGATGATCTGTGCCTCCCAAGAAGAGCTTCATGGAGAGCATTTTTCTGAGCATCTCCCTTCACCCCCACTCCTCAAGCCAGGCTCATTTATAGAATCTGTTCAAGCCAGGCTATGACTTGTTTTAACTTCTTGATTTCTTGGAGGAAAACAACAACAACATATTTCATTTCTATCCTTTGACTGGCAACTGAGTGACCATCATTACAACTTCCCAGTGCATCTATAAATATAACAACTTTGAACAAGAAAATTAGCAAATCACTCCTTGCTATTGCCAGTGTCCTGGTGTGTTGATAGTGGCACATGTTCAAAATTAGAAAGTAATCAATTCTAATTGGAAGAAAAGCCACTTAACTCATGTCTGTATTGCGCTTTCATTATCTTTGATATTTCTGTGAAGAATCATCTGCTTTTGAAATGATAAGCTTGAAGACCTGGGGAGGAAGCAGTTGTTTAGCAGTGTATGTTTCTGTGTTTGGAGGAGTGGGATGGAGGGAGAGTATAGGAAGATAGACCCTGGTCATCTCAGCAGGAATGTTCAAATCAAAACCCTTCCAGCAAACCTCAGGTTTCCTGTGCCAGGCTCCTCTTGGACCTCTCATTCAACACCAAGAGACCTATTTATTACAGCTTGATGCTTCCTCAGAGCAGGAATTATGAAGCAAGAAAACAATCTGAACTGTTACAGATGGGCTGAGCTAGCAGGATTTTAGCACAGAAGCCTCAGAAGATGGTGTAAAGCCACAAGGTATGTGGGTGGGCATATATTTGGACCACCATATTGCATGCCAACTTGTAGGTTCGACAAGAAAAAAGAAGCAAGCAAGCAAGCAGGCAGGAGAGAAAGGAAAGGAGATAGGAAGCCCAAGAAGGAAGGCAGGAAGGAACAGATGAGCAACTATTTGGTGGATCTTCGGGGAACCGTCTCTATAGATTTTGTTTCCTTAAATATCCATTAGGTACATTTAGCTTTCTGAAATACAATCTTTTGTCTTTCCTTTAACTAAACATATCTGATGGGTTCCTCAATAAGTTAAACATAGAAGAACCAAATAATCCGGCAATTCCACTAGTAGGTATATATCCCCAAAAGGTGAAAACAGATACTCAAGACAAAAACACTGCACATAAATGTTCACAACAGCACTATTTGCAATAGCCAAAATATGGAAACAATCTCAATGTCCATCAACTGATGAATAGATAAGAAAATGTGGTATGTCTATACAATGGAACATTATTCAGTCATAAAAAGGAATGAAATACTGACACATGCTACAACGCTGATGGACCTTAAAAACACTATGCTCAGGGAAAGAAGCCAGACACCAAAGGCCATAAGTTGTATGATTTTATTTATGAAATATCCAGACTAGGTAAACCCACAGAGACAGAAAACAGGGAGGGGGATAATAGGAAGTGACTGCTTAATGGGTAAGTGATTTTCTTTTAGGTTTGTGAAAATGTTCTGGAAATAGATATTGGGAATGATTGCACAATGTACTAAATGTCACTAAATCGTACACTTTAGCTAAGATGTAAACAAAAAACCCCCAAATCTCTGATCATTTCCCACTGCCTACAGCTACAAGTCTGAATTTAGCAGGTCATAAAAAAGCTTTTACCATGTGGTTCCAGCTACCTTTCTGGTTATATACCCAGCTACTTCTGCATGAAATCGAGGATCAAGTCACATAAGACCATTGTCTAGTCCTTCAACACACCTGCACTTCCGTATCTCTGTGTCATTGTGAATATTCCTTCCTCTGCCTGAATACTATCCTCTCTTGTACATCTGGACAGTGTCTACTCTTCCTTGAAAGCTTAGTGTTATTCTTATTTCCTCTCTGGCTTTCCTTGCCTCTGTCCTCAGCCTCTCTCTCATTCCCTGCAGAATTCATTGCTATATTAACTGGGATGCCATTGTGCTTTATGAATACTTTTATGATAGCTTTTGACATTGTAATGTATGGTCTCCTTGTTAATTTTACATCGTACCTTAAGGCCAGGGATGGATACCATCCAGGTTAGTATTGGGCACATGGCCATCTGCCATAGAATGGTTGTTGAAATTTGCCTTAGATTGATTCAAATCACGGTCATATCTGACCCACTCTCTTCTCACCCACTTCAGTGTTTTTGCTGTTGTTGTTCAATTCAAGGACAGGAGAAGTGAGAATTATTCTCAGTTTTCAAAGACTAAGACACTAATTATTAATCCAAAGAAGATAAGGTACTTGATGTTAAAAAAAAATAGTAATAGTAGTAGATGGGTAAAATGCCAACATTTATTATATGCTTTTATTTTTGAAGTATTCAAAAAAATCAGTGTATAACTAGCAAAGAGTGCATCTTTCTGGAGATTTTCCTCATAATATGTTCTTAATCCTTAATAGAAGGATTATATCATTATGTAGGTGTTCTTGTCTCTCTGCTTATCTCCATAGGAAGTCACTACCTTCAAGAAACTCTTCCTTTGTCTCTGTTCTTTCATAGGACCTAGCAGGGCAGTTTTCAGAAGACAGGAACTCAATATATTGGTCATGCTTTGCCAGATTCATTCTATGTATGTCCTTTTTCTGTTTTGGTTCATTAAATGTTCTTTTTCCAGTAAAACGGTTGCAACTCCAGTTACATACTTTCCTTGATCAGAAAGTAGAATAGCCGGAATGAGTTGCTGCAAGAAAGACTCTTGGTTGCTGTCCTTCATCAGGCTCTTTCTTCACTGAACCATTCTGCTGCTGTGTCAGACTTGCTACTAGGGAGGTTCCCGTATGCTGAAAAAAGCCTGGAGAATCATGTGGGGTGCGAGGGTGCTCTTCAGGCTCCTCAAGCAGAGGTGGCTCTTCAAGAGACCGGTGGTTTTCCTGGCATTCTGAAGCGATCTTCCTCCTAACAAGTTTATTTTGCAGTTTACTGAGGTGACAGGAGACTGGAGATTTGGGGCGTGTTCTTCACTCTGCTCTTAACTAGCTATGTGACCTTGGGCAAGTGACCTTACCTCTTCAGATCTTGATTTTCTCATATGTAAATATGGAGGTTGGATGAGTGTAATCTGTTTGGTCTCTTGTAGCTTTAACCAGCTGTAATTATAAGATGCCTGGAAAACAGCAGCTTAATTAACTCAGCAAAGTGTCAGGATGGGAAAAGGTCATTTCTCTCTAGAAGTGGGTAAGCATTAGGACAGCCCGAGTTTAAGGGCCTTTTTCTGTTTTCAAATTGTTCACTCACAGAGCTTTTCTTTGCTCTTTTGAATGTAATATGCTTTCTTAATGCTAGTTTTCTTTTTCATTTCCTGAGGGATTCAAAGGAGAAACTGGAACTTTTCTTTCGCTCCAGGAATTTTGTTCTGTTGGTGCAACATTTACCATTTGGTTAGAAGGACTCAACTGTGTAATTTATAATTTTTTTCTTAGATGATTTCATAGGGAATTGATAAGAAGTTATACCTGGTGTCAGAAACTGGAATTAGAGTTCATAGTAGAAAATGCAAAAGGTGCATACCCTTTAGAAAATTGCTTAGTATAATTTAAATTTTGCCTTAATTGCCCATTTTAAATTTCTTCGAAGAAGTTTTGAAAAGATTTTGATGAAAGAAAACAAAACATGTTTTTGTTGTTGTTGTTGTTGTTGCAATAGGAAAAACATTCTAGGTTTATTCCTTCTTTGCTTCATGAGAGTATTTAATACTCATAATTCATGTGAAGGCAAAGAGAAGTCTATAATTGTGCTTCATTTTATTCAAAAGTTTTAGGTAGTGCTTTTTGAATTTAATAATTCTGTGTTAAATACCTGGAAGTTGTATTTAATCGCTTTAATTTAATTTATATTATGAATCTTGATTATTCATTTCAATTTCTTCCTTTTTTTCCTTGAATGTTATTTCTAGGTAGCTTGCCACATATTGCAATTGGGATAGTAGTTAATTTTATCCAAAGCCCTATTCAAGAAATTTGAACACGACATGACTTTCTGTGACCCCCAGTTTCCTCCTTTATACTGAGGAAAGGACATATCTAGGTAAACCTCTGTAGTGATACATGGCAATGATTATAATGGTAGACCTGCTACTCAACCTCTGATGCTTAATAGGACCTGTTTTTGCTTAAATCCTTCCACACAAAGCAGACACTGGGTAGACACGCCAAGAGATCTGTGGCATCTCCGTTGGGGTCATGCTGGTCCTTATTGAGAGAGCCACAGTGTGAATTCCAGAAGACAGAATGTATATGATCTAAGGTATTGAGCATACTGCCCCATGTCTGCCCTGTCATAAGCATTCTGGTCATTTGGAAGACTTAAAAGATTAAGAGGAGAAAAATGAAAATGTGTGATATAGCTTTATAGAACTGTACTGGACAGTGATGGGAAAGAGGGGGAGAGAGACACCTCCATGAACGAGGGCCATTACATATTGGTCTTCGATTTGGTGTCTGATTTGAAAATATATTTCTTAGAATTGTTTTTTATTCTGTTGGGATTTTTGCTTGTTTGTTTCATTCTACTAACAGTCACACTAGGGAAGAGTGTTACAAAATCCCTGGGAGATTATGAACTAGAAAACTGAAATTACTCTGTAGCAGCCATATGATGAGTGCATTAGTCAAGGAATGAAAGAAAAAGCACCTTAAATTTACACAGCAACTTTCTCTCACATAACTCAGAGCAGTTTTTACAAAGAGAGAAAGGAGCTATGTTTCCTAACTAAGCGTATATGATAGGGAGAATAACATTGGAACTGCTGGTAGTTATCACTTGTCTGCAGTGGAGATGGTGTTCCTGTGCTCCAGTGGGGGAGGATTAGGAACCCTGAGAACCAGGAGCTGTAGGCCTGGCCTTGGCTCTTCCTGCTCCCTGTGGAACGTGGGCAAGTCATTTCAACTTCTGTGGACCTCAGTTTCTCATTTTAAAAGCAAAGGGTCAGACTTCATGCTTTCTAACAGTTTACCTTATTATTACATTTTATGACTTATTTGGAGCATCAGGATGTACAGAATGAGTTTTCCAAATAGCTAAAACCTACCTCTCTGTGCATCAAAACTTGTGTTTATCTAGCTGGATAAATATATTCATTTAGTGCATTATACACACGTCTGCCTTCTAAAATGGAAAGCGCTAATTTTAACTTTTGCTTAATGACTCAAGGTTATCAGTGTGAACTATGATGTAATGCTTAGGTTCCCTTAGGGAATGCAGAGGTTTGTAGAACTATTTACCTTAAAACTAAAAGATGCAGTTTACTACTTTTTTTTTTTTTTTTAAAGATTGTGGTTGTTTTGATTTTTAAAATTTGATTTGATTTTTGATTTAGCTGATTGTCTTGCTAAATATCATATCCTTCTGCTTCTGTTGTCTGCCTCTGGCTGTCCCTTTGAATATTCCACTTTGCTGCTTCTGCTGGGCCAGGAACAGGGGGCCATAGATGAAGCAAGTAGATATTAGGTCTGAAATTAGGGCAAATATTTCCCAGGTAAGGTTTCAGGAGGCACTCCTGCTGGTGAAGACTTGGGACTTTATTGCCACTGCCTGGGGCCTTTGAGGTATTTTTCTGTGTTCTAATCAGTGACCCTTAGTAAGCAGAGTATCAAGGTATATGGCATTTCCTATTTAGAGAATGATGTAAATTTTGTGACTCTCCTTCCTAGAGGAGAAAATGAGGTCATCCTCATGAAAGCAGGGCAAGAATTACATAGCCAAGGGATCTCAAGAGGGCTCAGAAATATAAAGGGGTCACAGGGTCTGTGAAAGTGTCCAGATGACTGACAGGTGTGAGCAGATCTCATCTGTGGGGCATCCCACACAATTCTCCTGTTCACAGCCTGGGCTTGCCAGCCAGTCTCTAACATGACAGCCCGTTACCACCTCCTCAAGATAAAGCAGATAGAGGGGGGATGGTAGTGGCAAAGGCTGAATTAGGACCCATGGATGCAGAACTTCTAGTTAATTGTTATTCTATTGATCTTCAGGACTACTTGCAGTAGATTAAGAAAATTTAAATTGGTTATTCATTTTCTCTGTATTTACAGGCAAATGCCGCTTTATTAGCTTGCAAAATACGGTCTCGTCCATTTCAGCATAAATCTGGACACTGACTAATTTGCACTTGTTTAATCTGCAAGGCTGGCAATTTTGGGAAGCCTCCTACCTCCTCCATCGCCCCTCCCCATAGTCTCACCTCACCCATCCAGCAAAGCTAAGAATGTTATTTTAGGCTATGGAAGCCATGTTAAAAATACCACTGGGTTTCTCTAAGCTTTTCTGAAGTTTTAAAAGAAATAAATAAAAATAAGGCCAGTCTCACATGGGGCTCTCCTTCGCTGCATTTTCTGGGCACCCACGGAAGAGAAGTAACATGCCCTGCAATCGGATCTGGTGCTGTTTCGGGACACAGCTCCCCTGTCCAGGATGTGGACGGGAGCTTATCCCAGGCAGGATGGAGACTGGAGAGTCTAATATATGCAGCTGTAATTTCACCTGAGATTGGGTTTTTGTGGTTCCTAAGAGTGAGAGGGAAGTGTGGAAAAAGCCACGAACGAGGTGATTAGCAATTAGGGAAATAGGGCTGTATGCCACCTATTTTGGCACTGGAGTTAAGTATGCCACAATCGTGTACCACAAGCATTAGCTTTTCCCTTCCTTTTAACACAATCAGTATGGATGAGGATGGGCACAGTGTGGAAGCGACTTCTGTGGTCTTCCCTTCTAATACCAGCCCCCTCCTGACTTCTAGAAAAATACTGACGTACTTGAGATCAGGCTTCTGGAATTACAGTTCCGGTAGCAGTGGATGCTGCCTTATTTATTGAAGGCTTTGGATTGACTTCTTTATTGATTTGGGCTGATAATCATGCAGTCTGTTGGGCTGTTCCTAATTATTTTGGTTATCTTAATTATTGAATTGTGTATGATCTGTTCTGTTCAAGTAACTTTTCAGCAAAAATAATTGAACCAGCTGAAGAGTGCATGCATCTACCTAGTTCTGCTCTGCTTCTGCCTCTAGCCTTTTGTGTCACGTTAAATGAATCATTTTGCTTCCATGTTTTTTATTTCCCCCTCTGTGAACATAGAATGATATTTATCTTGTGGTTTAAGATTTAGGGTCGCTAAATATCAGGTGCTATCAAACTGTAAATTATTGCTATCAGTTTGATAGGGCCATTCATGCTGACTTCATGTAGTTTTAATCTTTTTTTCTGATTATGAACTTTTATATATACATGCTTATTGTGGTAAATGCAGAAAACTGTAAAGAAGGAAAAAAATCATCTGTTATCCTGCCAGTTAGTTGTATAAACCTGTTAAAAGATTTGTTTTCATTCAGTCTTTATGCTGATGTGTACACAAACATATTATTTGAGATACTGTGAAATATACTGCTTTGTATCCAGCATTAAGCCAGACAATTTTCCAGTTTTGATCATTTTTATTATCTGCATAGTAGTTTAATATGTGGATGCATAGCCACCTATTCCCATATCTCCTCATATCCCTTTTTTACTCAACTGACAGAACCATCTATCTAAAATAAACTCGATCATATCACCTGCTTGCTTAAATCCTTCTGCAGCTCCCGATAACTTACTGGATAGAGCCTTGTCGCGTGGGGGAGGGAGCTCTTCCCGCCTGGTCCCTGCTGACCTTTCCTCTTAGCTCTTCATTTCTCATCAGTCTCCCTCTCATGCTTTTTGCTCCAGCAATACTGAACCTTCTGTCAGTTCCTATGAACAATCCTGTCCCCTACACCTTCGCTTTTGTTCTGCCTCTGTCTAGAACAGTGCCACCCACACGTGCCCCTGGACCCGGCTGACTCTGACACAGGAAGGATTCTCCAACCTCCTCTCACTGGAGCCTTTTTCTCTTGGCAGTTTTGTATTGGCCTGTTTATATTTCCATCCCTTATATTACTACCAGACCCTCTAATCTATTCTTCATGCAGGGGCCAGAGTAAAATGTTTTTTGCTTGTTTAAAAAAATCAATTCTAATCATGCCTTTTCCTAGTTTATAATCTCTTGTGACTTCCATTGGGGTTCCCAATAGAGAGCAAGTCTCGGCCCAGCCTTCATTCTCTCCATGGTCTAGCCGCTAGCCGCCTCCTTCCTTTCTAGCAACTTCTTCCATGATGCCCCCTTACTCTCCGCAGCCCAGGCCTGCAGGTCTTTCTGTTCAGGAGTGAGCTGCTCTCTCACCACAAAGTCCTGTGCATGCTCTTCCTTCTGCCCTAAAGGATCATCTTGCTTATCCTGGGGATGTCAACCCTCTTTCTGTTACAGCTCAGGCACCCTGTTGTATGATTTCGGAACACTCAGTACTTCTCCTTTATGTCACAGTTGTCATTTGACGTCTCTTTGTGCTAGTCTTTCAATACTGCCCCTGTCCTTCTCTTGACTCTAAGCTCTGTGAGGGTAGGGCTTTTGTTTGTTTTCATTCATTGTATAGATAGGATTGAACTGAGGGAAAATTATAGGGTCTAATAGGTGAGGCTCTTCAGTAAATTGGGCTAGATAAGACTAATTAAGTTAGATGTGACCAAGTAAGGTAAAGGCAGGACGCATAGATTAAAGGTGATCATGCATAAGAAGTGCCTGACCTCTTGTACTACTTGGAATTCCGATGAGATAAATATTATCAGCCCCATATTACACATTAAGACTCAGATACTTACTCTGCTGCAGGTAGAAAGCTAGCTAATGGGTAGTAGGACCATGATTATTAAGCCAAACTCCAGGATGGGGAGGCTGTGCAGACTGAAGAACATGCCAGGCCATGTGTGAGGAAGTGACAGCCTCCTGGTCTGCAGTCTGAAGAGCTTGTGTGTGTTTGTGTGTCTCAGGAAATGGTTGGCTCACTGTCGGTCTGAAACCAGTCAGGCTGTGAAGTGGGGCATCCAGAAGCAGGGAGAGCTGAAGCTGATTTCACCCCTGCACATTCGTGCCTTGGTGATTAGTGGTCTTCTCTGAGACCTTTTGCATTGCCCTACACACGTGGGGGCAGCTACTAGCCAGGGTGCCAGTCCTCAGAGAGCACTCTACTGAGCCCAGAGCAGGAAGTCACTAGGTGCTCAGACTTTGGAAAATTCATGTACTTCTGAACCCTGCAGGGAAACAGAGGTGGGCTTGCTACTCCTAGCCCAGGGCTCTGTAGTTACCCCTGAGGAGTGGGGAGGACTTGGGGATGCCCTAGAATAGTGGCTTTCCAGCCCCAGGCTTGGAAGACCAAACAAAGGCACAACAGAAGTGTTCTGGTAAAAGGGAATAATCCATAAAGGATGTTGCTAGACAGTTTTAAAAAATGTCTTCAGAATTCTCTTAAATTAGGTTTTTCTTTTAATTACCTACTTATCCTTCAGAAACTTGGAACAGTCCCATTTCTTATCAACATATTCCTTGTCAATTATGCACAGGCACCGGCTTATGGTGCCGAGGGTGATGCTTAAGTACAAGGCAGCTGGAATGTTTTCCCCTTGGGTTGAGGGGAGTGATAGGAATGCTGATGTGCTGCAGCTCTGGGCTGCGGATGGTGGCTGGTGGCAGAGGGGAGAGTCTGAGTGCGGTAGGCAGTAACGCCTGGGGGCAGGATGGGGAGCAGGTGAGCGGGCAGAGCTGTGAATGACAGAGTGAGTGGGGGCTGGGTGCTAACCTCTGATTTTTGTGTTCCTCTGAACTCCTCCTATCCACTGGTTCTTAGCAGTGAATTCCCAAATAGCTGATTGAAGGGATGCTTAGCAAAACTGCCTAATGACACTTTTTCTCCTCCTGCCTGGTTGGCTATGTCATCATGCTGCTTGACATAAAATTAAGGCTGGAAATGTTTTGGGGGCCTGAGATGTAAGCCTAAAATATGGCAGAGTATATTTGCACGCATGCGTGTGTGTGTGTGTGGGTATGTGTGTGTTTGTATTATGAGATGCAGTGAGAAGGGTAGTAAGGTACAGGTCTGGACTGTTTGCAAGTTATCTCACCCTCTCCTTGTCCTGCAGCCAGGAAGTCTGTGTGTCCTTGTCGGGATTAGATGTGATAAGGATGGGTGGTAAACAGAAAGAGGATCATACCTCCCCTTCATGCTGTCATCGGAACTGGACCAGATGTCTATTTGTATTTTAGGGTCAAGCACCTGATAGTTATTCGGAGTGTTTGAACTATGTGGGGTGGGTGGGTACATTCAGGTAGGAGGAAGTATAAAGAATTCAGTTTAGAAGGCGCAACTGTGGGGATGGGCCCCCTTTCCCCACTCAGAGAGAGATTTCTGTCTGGAGATGTCAGTTCCACTTGGTCAAGAGGAGGTTTTCCCTTCCCATCCTCATCAGGTATTGAACCCCTAACTCCCATCCCTGATCTGGGGCTCATGCATGTCTAGGGTTCTGAGGTTACAGAGAGCTGGAGTCCCTTCCCTTCATGCCCCCACTTTCCTGCACCTTTTTCTTGCTTCCTGGTCACTCCTGTGCCCCTTTTTGGGGTTTTCCTCAGCTCCAGTCAGGTGTTCAGGCACCTGAAAACCAAGCAGGGAAAGGAGCTTTTCTATGCAGAGCTTGATACAGGAGTTTCCTTGAGTCTGTTTCTGCTTCAGTGTGGGTAGAAGGCAGCCTCAAGGTATCAGTGTGAAAGCAAAGGGGATGGAAATGTACAGATTGATATGAGAGAGCAATGCCATGTGTCAACACAGGCCTGCCTGCTCTATCCCTGTTCACTTGAAAGAGTTAACTGGGCATGATCAGATGTAGTCATAGTAATTCTTATCTGACAAAGTCTGTTTAGATATCTAAGAACTGATTTTGGAGGCAGGTGCAAATTCAGTCCCATCTATGTCACTTGTTAGCTGTGGGACTGTAGGCAGATTATTTAACTTCTCTCAGCCTCAATTTCCTCTGTAAAACAGAGGTAACAATAGAACCTATTAGATGAGGGAAATGTGAGTAAGGCTTTCAGCACAGAACTTGACATATAGTACAGTTTTAGTAAGTTAGTATCAGTCCCGTTTAATTATGTGGCCTTTGGCAGGCCGTTTAAGCGCTCTATGCCTTGTTTTCCTTATTTGTAAAAGAAAAGAATGTCTGCCTTAGGTAACTAACAAGGATGTATGAGACGGCACTTTGAACAAAGCATAACACGCTATATAATCAATAAAAGCAAGATTATCATTTTCCTAGAACTACACTGAAGCAATTTTGGTGGTCTCAAAAGTGTGCTTATCTGGCTACAGACTTAGGTCGTGATTTAGAGATGCCTGTGGAGCTGTTGGAGGAACCAGACACATGGGAAATAGTGATAAAAGCTGCTAAAGACAGAGGGCCCTGCCCTGGCTGTCACTTCCTGCTGCTGCCACTAATGGCTTTGGGATTTGGCTTCTTCCTATCATGAGGTTCTTGCCACTGGAAGGTGGTGAGTGCCATCCTCAGCTCTTGGAGCATCTAATTGAAAACACATCTAATTTGTACACTTTATTGCCCCTTTCCTTCTTTGACTCTGGTACTTACCATGCTATCTAACTGTAAGAGGGTGTGCTGAAAAAGTAAAAGGAAATGCAATTCAGACTTTTCAGTTTTGCTTTATCATTGCTTAACCTTGATTATTGCTTAGACAAAGCTAAAAATATTGTTCATGATCAGTTCAATATTGTTTTTTTGAAATTGATTTCAATAATCTATAAAAATTCAGAAATACAACTCTATCAATTAACAAGCCAGCTATAGAACAGATTCTCTCTGTAGATCCTGAGTCCAGCTTGAAAGGGGCTCCGAGTTTCCATTTATCTTGATATGTATCTATAACATATCCCATCATAAATCCCGCAGCCCATCTGGTGAAGGGGACATGAAAACATTCTTCATGGTAGCAAATATGTTTAATTTTTTTCACACTCTGAGCAGAGCTATTGCCCTTGTCTATATTTTTATAAATTAGCTGTACCAAATGCCACTTTCCTATTCACCGTATACAGTAGTGATTAGTCAATTCAGCTTGATCCAGAGTTCATTTTCATAAAGGAAATAAACTTTTGAAAGTGTAGCTCAATATGAAGGATTCTATCAAGACACCTGGAAGGGACCAACAGTGTATTGTTTTTAAGGATAATTTGCTCTGGAACACTGCCAACCCATGCTAAAATGTGCAGCCTTTCTCCAGTAAGTTGCTCTTTTCTGAGTATTTGGGAAATTGCTAAAGCCGTTAATATTTATGGATCATCATGTGGCAAGTAGGAGATCTCTTCCTCCCCTCTCCCTCCCCATTTCAGAGTTCTAGTTTAGTTTCATTTTGTTAGTTTTTAGTTTTTATGGCACCATACTCTAGACGCAGAAAGTAGATCTTCTGTCTAAAAGGCCTGTGCTAAATAAATGTTTGTTGAATGAATGAGTGAAAGAAAGAGTAAATAAAAGGATTGACTTTTGAATGCAAAAGGTAATGATTGACATGGAAACAGAATGGTGGTTGCTAGGAGCTGGAGAGGAGCCAATAAGGAGTTTTTGTTTAATGGGTACAGAGTTTTTGTTTTCAAGATGAAAAGAGCTCTGGAGCTGGATGGTGGTGATGGGTGCACCACAATATGAATGTATTTAATCCACAGAACTGTACACTTAAAATTGGTTAAGAAACAGTGATGTCAGCAAATGAAAGTATAGGAGGTTCCAACCCTCAAAGTCACACCAAAACATTGATTTTGACAATTATCCATGGTAAGAATACCCCTGTGGTAACTAAGGAGTCCAATGGAGAGATTCTAGAACCCCATTTGAGAAAAAAATCTGAGAATAGATACCTTGAAGAGGATAATAAGAACAGTCTCACTTTACCTATGTCATGCCTTTCTCAAGGTGGCACAGCTCAATGCCAAGAGAGTCCACCTTGGCCTATGATTTATCCAGTGGGGTAAAGAGAGTGTAGTAGTGACTATCTGATTTCCACAGCCTCACAGGACGTTGTCCAAGATGCTCATTTCTGCCTTGCCCCACCCCTAGATCACTAAGGGGATTGGCATGTTTGAATAGTCCAGGGGAGCTAGGAGCAGGGAAAAGAGGCAGGAGCTCACAAAAACCATTGCATAGATCTCAACATATGGCCATAGAGCCTATTAACTGCCTGTGAACTCCACCAAGGGGCCCACCCATGAATCCCATGGGATGCCTCATCTGCAGTCATGTGCCCCCGCAACTGGCTGTCATGTGCCCCTGCAAAAGATGGTGTACACAAGCTTCTGTGATGGTGTGTACATGCTGTTTCAGACAGCATGTGAATATCAGCACCTAGCTCAACCCTGGGATGCAGAGAAGGTGTACAAATGTGAACACTACAGAACACTGCCCTGGGGAAAATAAAGGGCAGTGACCTGAAGTGTTGATTAAGCAAAGGCCAGTGCCCTAAAGTGGAATTGAGAGAAGGCCAACAATACTAAGATGCCCCCCACTGCCTGCAAGAGGGGACGAAAGAAGTGAGGCAAGTGTGTCCATAGATATGAACATCATTCTCTCCCTATACCAGTCAGTAAAGACAGGAGGAGGAGACTGCTTCTTCAAATGTGAAAACAGCAACACAAGCCTTCAAGGAAAATGAAGCATCAAGGAAACTTAACACTAATAAAGGAAAAAAATAAAGTCCCAGTAGCTGGCCCCAAAGAGGTGAATATCTATGAATTGCCTGATAGAGAATTCAAAATAGTTGTCTTAAAGAAGCTCAGTAAACTACAAGAGAACAGAGACAACTAAATGAAATCAGTAATACAATACTGAACAAAATGGTAAGTTCAGTAGAGATAAAAATCATACAAAGAACCAAACAGAAATTCTGAAGCTGAAGATACAGTAGCTAAACTGAAAATTCTATAGAGAGCCTCAATAGCAGACTCAAACAGAAGAAAGAATCGGTGAACTTGAAAATAGATCAATTGAAGTGATTCAGTAAGAGGGAGAAACAAACAAAAGAATGAAGAAATGAAGAATGTATCTGTGACATATGGGACAGTATCAGACAAAATTCCAGAAGGAGCAAAGAAAGAAGAAAGGGACAGAAATCTTATTTAAAGAAATAGTGACAGAAAACTTCCCAAATCTGAGGAGGGCAGTGAACATCCAGATCCACAATGCTCAAAGAACCCTTAATAGGCTGAACATCAATAGATCTTCACTGAGACGTATCATAATCTAACTGTTGAAAGTCAAAGACAAAGAGAATTTTGAAAGCAACAAAAGGGAATCAACTCATTACGTACAAGGGAATCCTTATAAGACTACCAATGGATTTCTTAGCAGACTCCTGCAGGCCAGGAAAGCATGGGGCAATATATTCAAAGTGCTGAAAGAAAAAAAAATCTGGCAACTAAGAATACTTTTTAGAGTGCCTGTTGTTAAAACAAAACAAAATGAAACGAAACAAAACAAAACAAAACAAAACAAAACAAAACAAAAGTGTTGGCAAGCATATGGAGAAAAGAGAACCCTGGTACACTGTTAGTGGGAATATAAATTGGTACAACCATTATAGAAAACAATATGGAGGCTCCTTAAAAAATTAAAAATAAAACTAACATATGACCTGGCAATTCTACTTCTGGGTATTTATCCAAGGGGATTAAAATCAGGATCTCAAATAAATGTCTATACTCCCATATTCTTTACAGCATTATTCACAGTAGCCAAATATTCACAATAGCCAACAAGCAACCTAAAGGTCCATCTACAGATGAAAGGATAAAGAAAATGTTTAATATATCTATATAAATGTTTTATATATGTGTACATAAAAAATTTCCTTTATCCATTCTTCTGTAGATAGACCTTTAGGTTGCTTCTTGGCTAAAGCATATATACATATATAATGGAATATTATTTATGTTGCTTCTTGGCTAAAAAATACATATATATGTATATAATAGAATATTATTCAGCCTTAAAAAGAAGGAAATGCTGTCATATGTGACATGAATGAACCTGGAAGACATGCTAAGTGAAATTAGCCAGTTACAGAAAGACAAATACTGCATGATCTCACTTACATGTGGAATCTAAAATATTCAGACTTATAAAAGCAGAGAATAGAATGGTGGTTACCAGAGGGTAGAATGGTGATAACCAGGGGCAGGGGGAATGGGAAGATAGATGTTGGTCAAGGAGTACAAAGTTTCGGCTATGCAAGATGCATAGATTCTGGAGATTTATTTACAGCATGGTGGATAGATAACAATATTGTATTACAGACTTGAAATTTGCTAAGAGGGTGCAACGTAAGGGTTCTCACTACACATACCCACAAAGGGTAACTATGTGGTGTGATGGATATATTAATTAGCTTGATTGTGGTGATTATTTCACAGTATATACAGGTATTAAATCATCAAGTTTTATACCTTAAATATATACAATAAATATGGTTAAGATGGTAGATTTTATGTTATATGTATTTTACCACAATAAGAAAAATTGGAGAAAGAAAGTGATTGATAGTTGGCCACTTTTTTTTTCTCCTAAATGCTGGAGATGAGGATGAAATTACAAGTACTATAGTCCCTAGGTCACACTTTACTGGTCCTGCCTGTAAAGGGGAAGGGGAGAGGGACTAGATGGACACTAACAGTTATTAAGCATCAATTATGGGCTAGGCACTGAGTTAGGACAGTTTATATGTATTATCTCATTTGATCCTCGTGACAATAATATGAGATTGTGTGACCACTCTATTACTTTTATTACTACTATGTTACTTTTTATTATAGATACAATGTAATAACTACATTAAAGGAGATTTAAAAATTAATTCAGCAAGCCAGTGGTCAGTCTAACCCAATGACAGATTCCACTTTTGCACAAGATCATGCCTTTTTGAACACTACTATTTCTGGTTTACTCCTCAGCCACCTTTTTTTTAAACTTCTGTGATGATGTTTACTGTCTCTGAAATGGGTTGAATCTGTATGACTTGTTGTTGGACTCTCCCTCTTTGGCCCCTACAGATCATGTGTTTGCAGTTCAAGGAACTCACCTGAGTCTTGCCTTTAGTCTTGCCTGGATTTGTTCAGATAAATAAAGTAGCAATAATAATAATAATAATAATAATAATAAAAGCTAACACTAATAATATTATATTATTATTTCATTTAATCCTCCTTTGAGACAGATGAACTGTCATTGTCTACGTATTGGTGCTCAGAGAGGTTAAATAGCTTGCCAGGGGCTCACAGATAGTGAATAGTGAAGCCAAAATGCAAATCCAGCCTGTCTTACTCCAGAGAGAATATAGAGTGAACACAGATAAAATTTCTTAGTTACCAAGAAGTTGAGTCTCCATTAATAATAAGAAGCAATTATGGCAGAACCAGATATAGTATATAGTAGACAGAGGATCTAAACAAAGAATAACCTCTCACCTTTCAGGCCCTTTCTGTATCAAACATGCTTGCTCCCAATTGCTTTTACTTTGGTTGGAGTCTTACTCATTTTCATCTGGTAACCTCCCCTCTCTAGGATGGAAGCCACATGAGACTATTGAGCATTTGAAATGATGCTTGTCTGAAAAGAGATATGCTATAAGTAGAAAATATCAGATTTAGATTTGGAAGACTTAGTATGAAAAAGTATATAAAATATCTCATTAGCAACTTTCAAAGTATTGATTGCATGTTAAATTTAAAAATATTAAAATTAATCTCACCAATTTTTAAATATGACCATTAGAACATTTAAAATTCTTACGACTTGCATTATATTTCTACCAGACAGAGCTGCTTAGATTTACTAATTAGTATCTTTCTCCTTTCAGTTCTGTAGATGTGATGAAAGGTTTGCCCTCAAGAACTTTGCCTTTGGGACTGGGTTAGCCATTTGAGGCTCTAAAAGTCAGTGTTAAGCTCCTAAACTTACTGTATTTAGTTTATTTATTTTAACAAGTTTAACTGTTTATACCCAATACAGGAGGTGATAAGGAAAGCATTTTCTTTTGTCTGCTTTAGCCCCTGCTTTGCTCTGAAATTAAATCTCTGACCAGAATATGTTTGCTACCCTGTCTTATGACCCCACGATTGATTTTTCTTTTCAAACTGGGATGTGTGCTGGGGAAATAATTCTTTATTTTTCTGCTCAAGGGCCAGCTGAAGAATTCCAAGTTGCCTTTGAAATGTTTAGGAAATGGTATAGCCTGTTATTAACTCTCTCTGCTAGAGAACCTTAAGCATTAGTTATGCTGCTATTGTCATCAACTGTTTCAGACATCTCTCTTAAATGTTGTATATCCAGAAAAAGTCACAGCCTCCCTGCTTAAGAAACTTGGGACATTAATGAAGAGGCAGACTTTCTGATCTATGTGGCAGTGACAAAGACTGAGTAATCAAGAGTGAGATGGTGAGACTCAGTCTCTAACGTCAACATAGAGCCAGCAAAGAGAGTGAGCTATGTGGTCTGCAGTATTTGGGGAAGGCTTTTCGAAGGCAGTGAGCCTGGAGGGATGAGTGGTTTTTGGACTGCTCTAAAGTTAGTGATACAGGCTAGAATGGTCACAGAGATGGGCATGACATTGCCAGGGGACAATTTGGGGAGGGAGGGAAGTAGCCCCTGGGAACAGTCACAGGTAAGTGTAAGTGAAGTTGGAGGTGGGGATAGATGATAGGGGTCTAGAGTCTGAATTTGACTCAGGAGGAACCTACTTGTATGTTCCTGGACAGAGTCAGACAATGAAAACCCCAGTCTTATGTTCTGAGGGATTGTGTGTGATTTTCGCATCTTCTGTTTGTCAGTATGGAAGTTGACACAATGGCAAAGCATTAAAACATTTAAATAAACAATTATATAGTACTTATGTGTATCAGACACTTTATTTTAAAATAAATAGATAATTTTAAAACAAATACATAATTATATCATAGCAAGTGAAACTGTTTCTTGCTTATAGTAATCAATTTAAAGCCACATATTAAGTTAATGATACTATAAAAGGCAGGTAGATGTAACAAACATCTTAAAGGTTTTCTTTTTTCTTTTTTGAGAGGGAGTCTCGGTTTGTCGTCGCCCAGGCTGGAGTGCAGTGGCGCGATCTCGGCTCATTGCAAGCTCCGCCTCCCGGGTTCACGCCATTCTCCTGCCTCAGCCTCCGAGGAGCTGGGACTACAGACGCGCACCACCACACACGGCTAATGTTTTGTATTTTCAGTAGAGACGGGGTTTCAGCGTGTTAGCCAGGATGGTCTCGATCTCCTGACCTCGTGATCCGCCCGCCTCGGCCTCCCAAAGTGGGATTACAGGCGTGAGCCACCGCGCCTGGCTAAAGGTTTTCATATTGCATTTTACTGATGGACAACTGAGACTCCAGAGGCCCCAAAACTTCATACAGCAGATTTATCTAGCAGTGGCATGCAGGGTAGGTTGAGGGTTGAGCAAGGAGTTCAGTTAGCAAATTCTTCAGGAGTGAGGTGATGGGAATCTTGTTCTGAAGCGGCGAGAATGGAGAGGAAACACGAGAGCTGTTGGTCGGGCCATTGTTCAGGAAGCTGTTGCTGCGTGTCTGGTTATTTCTCTGTACATTTGGGTTAATCTCTGATGACCATTTAAGGTGCAGACTCCTGGTGTGTGGCAGTGGTTCTGTATGGCAAATTGGGCGGGTGCCATGAGAGAACTCATAATCCAAGGCTGACATTATCCAGTGCTTACAGTGGGCCACACGTCCTATGCTAAGTCCTGAATTACCTCTTTCATTCCTCACCGTAACTCAGTGAGGTGTGTGCCATTATTTCCCCTCTTTTACAGACGAGGGAACCAAGGCTCAGCGAGCTTCAGTAATTTGCCACAAGTCACACAACTAGGACTCAAACCCAAGTCTGTCTGACTGCAAGGTCTTTAACCATCATGTATACTGCCCGCCTCATTATTGATTGATAGTAATGACTGTTTATAGCATCTTTCATGTTTCTCCCTCATTTAACCTTGAGTAGGGGTTTCTCTGACTTAGCTTGGAACTCAGTATTGGAAACAACAGAAATTCACCAGGCAAAAGCTCCATTTCTAACCCCCTGTGCAACATACTTATATATCTTATTCTATGGTTTATATCATCATTAAAGTGGCTCTACTTGGCCCTTTAAGAAGCTAATTAATCACTAAATATAAACCACAACTTGTTCTTTTCAATCCTCTGCATGTTTCTTCCCCCCATTGTGTGATGCCATCTGGTGCTATGAGCTCATGCTTTTTGTGTTCCTTTTCAGAGAGCCAGATTCATTGCTCTCTAAACCCAGAGAGCCAGTTAATTTCAAAGTTTGCATGTATGACTTTGAAAAAATTGGAATCTAATGCCTCCTTGTGGATTTTAACAGTATAAATTATTCCTTAACACTGCATGGAACTTCCATCTTTACCACCATCTATGTATATGTGTATGCTTGTCTTTTTATCAAAAAGACCTAATTTGTTTTTGGTTGCTTGATTTGTTCTGTCAAGCAACTACAGGTCTTTTCCTGTAAGATTTTTGTGGTTTCATTTTGTCAATTTAATGTGTGTGCTGTAGGGAGGCAAACCTTAATAATACTGCTTTCCTCTTCAAATCTATCTGACTTTCTGCTACGACAGTGGAACAAGTGTTTAAGAACAAGGACATAAAACAGCTAATGGCAGGTCTCTGACACTGCTGCTGAGCTGTCTTTCATTCCCACTTTCTCTTCTAATTCTGCCCGAAGTCTTTAATCACCTTCCAAGGGAGTGGAACACCTGGACCATAGAACATTTTCTTACAAACTCAGCTGTGGAGCTCTGGGCTCGCTACCAGACCCCCACTCTTTGGAGTCCTTGAGTACTGCTTGTTACTGTCAGCCCAGACCTCATCATTTTCCCTACCCTCTTTCTCTTCTCATTTCAGAATTCTTGGCACTTTAAATTTAGCCTGAGAGCCCCATGGAGAAGGAAAGGCGATTTGGTGATGTGTGCACTACTTACCTCATTCCTGGCACATGCAGAGGAAGCAGGAGAACCCTGGGCCAGCTGCCACCTCCTTCCTGTTACTCTTCTTGCCCACTGGGATCCTGCCCATTACAAGCAAGAAGCAGAGGAGGAGATGGGTCTTGAGTATATTTGCAGTGATTTAAAAGGGACCACACGTTTCCCTGGCACAGAAGCTGTTCTAAGGCCAGCTCCTGTGAGTCTGAGAAAATAGTTTCTCCCCAGTTCACACCCTCTCTCCAGCATTTAAGCAGCTTCTGTGAGAGGCAGGTAGGATGAAGCCACTGAGTCAGCCATGTAGCCGATCCAATCTCCTTCAATTAAGAATCAACTTTGTTTCCAAAAGAGCATATGTTGGTGCTAAATTGGAAAGATTGTTTTTTATTTCAAATTGACAGTACATCTAGTAACTCTAGCTTAACTGTCCACAAAATTAAGATGCATGTCTAGAAAACTAAGGACTGCTAACTTTTCTGAGTAGTAGTATTTAATATATAAAGTTTGGGTAACAGCATTTATGTTAAAGCTTGGTTACAACTGAGTAATAGCCTCAGGCTAGTTACTTAACTCTGAGCTTCAGATTTTTTTACTCATTTAGTGTGATTAATAATACCTTTATATTTAGCTCAGAGGGTTGTTGATGAGTAGCAAATGCATTGTGTCAAATACTTTTTCTGCGTCTTTGAGATGATCAGGTGGTTTCTGACCTTTATTCTGTTGATATGGTATGTTGTATTAATTGATTTTAATGAAATCAATCATTAAAATCTTGCATTCCTGAGATAAATCCCACTGGATCATGACGTACAACCCTTTTCAAATGTTGCTGAATTCGGTTTGCTAATATTTTGCTGACGAATTTTGCATATCTATTCATAAGGAATAGTATGTATTTTCCTTTTCTTGTGGTATCTTTGGTTTTTCGTATCAGGGTAATTACTGGCCTCATAGAAAGAAGTATGAAGGTCCCTTCATTTTCTGTTTGTTGTTGTTGTTGTTGTTGTTGTTTTGAAGAGTCTATGAAGGATTGTTAATTCTTCCTTAAACATTTGGTTAAATTTACCAGTGAAGCCATCTGGTCATGGAATTTTCTTTGTGGCAAGTTTTCACTAAGTTAATTACTAAATCAGTTTCTTTACTTGTTATAGATGTGTTCAGATTTTCTGTTTCTTCTTGACTCAGTTGTCTTGGAGTTTTATATTTCTAGGTATATGCCATTTTATCTGTTTTATCTAATTTGTTGGCATGTAATTTTTCACTGTGTTCTCTTAAGCTTCTCTATATTTCTCTAAGATTGTTAGTGATAGCCTCTGTTTCATTTCTGATTTTTGTTGTTGTTGTTTTGTTTTTTTGGAGACAAAATCTTGCTGCATTGCCCATGCTGGAGTGCAGTGGCGCCATCTTGGCTCACTGCAACCTCTGCCTCCCAGGTTCCAACAATCTTTGTGCCTCAGCCTCCTGAGTAGCTGGGATTACAGACATGTGCCACCATGCCTGGCTAATTTTTTGTACTTTTAGTAGAGATTAGAGATGGGGTTTCCCTCTGTTGGCCAGGCTGGTCTTGAACTGCTGGCCTCAAGTGATCCATCTGCTTCAGCCTCCCAAAGTGCTGGGATTACGGGCATAGCCAAATTTTGGTTTTGTTTACTTTCTCAATTTTTAATTTTTCATTTTATGTATTTCCACCCTAGTTTTGTAATCTCTTTTCTTAGTGTGCTCTTCTTTTTCTAGTTTTTTAGGGTGGAGAGTTAGGATACTGATTTGAGATCTTTTTGGTTTTATTTTTGTTTTGAGATAGTCTCACTCTGTCCCCCAGGCTGGAGTGCAATGGTGCAATCTCAGCTCACTGCAGCCTACATCTCCTGGGCTTAAGCAATCCTCCTACCTCAGCCTCCTGAGTAGTTAGGACTACAGGTGCATGCCATCATGCCTGGCTAATTTTGTTTATTTTTTGTAGAGACAGGATCTCACTGTGTTGCCCAGGCTGATCCTGAACTCCTGGGTTCAAGTGACGCTCCCACCTCAGTTTCTCTAGTGTTGGGATTACAGGCATGAGCTACTGTGCCAGGTGAGATCTTTTTTTAATGTAGGCATTTACATCTATAAACTTCCCTCAAAACATTGCTTTAGCTGCATCACATAAATTTTGGTATGTTGTAATTTTGTTTTTATTAATTTCAAAATGTTTTCTAATTTGCTCTAGTGATTTCTTCTTTACCTTATTGGTTATTTAGGAGTGTATTACTTAATTTCCACAAATTTGTGAATTTCCAAAATTTTATTTTATTATTTATTTCTAATTTCATTGCATTGTGGTGAGAGAACTTACTTTGTATGACTTTAATGTTTTTAAATTTATTGAGATTTATTTTATTGCCTGCATATGGTCTATCCTAGAGAATATTCTATGTGCACTTGAGAATAATGTGTATTTTGCTGTTGTTGGATGGAGTGTTCATAGATGTCTCTTGTATCTAGTTGGTTTATAGTGTTGTTCAAGTCTTCAGTTTTTTGTTGATCTTCGGTCTAGTTGTTTTACTATTATTGAAAGAGAAGTATTGATGCCTCCAACTATTATTATTGAATTGTCTATTTCTCCCTTCAATTCTGTCAGTTTTTGGTACTGCATGTATTTTGGGGCTCTACTGGTCAGTATATGTTTATGATTACTATATCTTCTTGATGGATAAACCCAGTTATCATTATAAAATATCTTTCTTTCTCTCTAGTAACAATTTTTGTCTTAAATTCTGTTTTGTCTGATATTAGTATAGCCATTTCATCTGTCTTTCAGTTACAGTTTTCATGGTATATCTTTTTCTATCCTTTAAAATTTCAACCTATTTATGTCTCTTGTAGAGAGATCCTTTAAAATTTCCATCCTTTAAAATTTCAACCTATTTGTGTCTCTTGTAGACATCATATAGTTGGATTATGTTGTTTTATCTACAATGCCAATCTCTGCCTTTTTATTGGAGTATATATTTATATTTAGTATAATTTTTGGTAAGGTAGGATTTATATATGCCATTTGTCTATTTGTTTTCTATATGACATATGCATTTTTTTCCTGTTTCTTCATTAATGTTTTCTTTTGTGTCAAATACGTGTTTTCTAACATAGCTTTTTAATTCTTTTTGTTGTCATTGTTTCATTTACTACATTTTTTTTGTTATTTTCTTAGTTGTTGCCCTGTGGATTACAAGTGACATCTTAATTTAGTTTGGATTAATACCAATTGAATTTCAATAGTATATAAAAACTTTGCTTCTATATAGTTTCATCCCCACTCTCCTCCTCTGTACTATTATTGTCATACAAATTACATGTTTATACATTGTATGCTGATCAACAGAGATTTATAATTATTGCTTTATGTCTTTTAAATCAGATAGGAGAAAAAAAGCTGCAAACAAAAATACATTTATACTGTCTTTTATGGTAACCTATGTTGTAAACTTTATATGTGCTCTTTATTTTTTAAATATGAGTTCAGTTATTATCCTTCATTTCACCCTAAAAGACTCCCTTTAGTATTTATTTTTAGGCCAGGTCTGATTATTTTTAGGCCAGGTCTCTCAGTTTTTGTTTAGCTGGGAATATATATATATATTTTTTCTTCATTTCTGAAGGATAACTTTGATGCCTATAGGATTCTTGGTTGCAGTCTTCTTATTTCTGTGTTTTGAATATGTCATCCTATTCCCTTCTGGCCTCCATGATTTCTGATGAGAAATCAGCTGATTGTGTTTCAAAGATTTTTTTTGTGTGTATATGATAATTTGCTTTTTTCTTGCTGCTTTCAAGATTCTCTGTCTTTGGCTTTCAACAGTTTGATTATGCTCTATCTGGGTGTGGGTCTCTGAATTTATCTTATTTGTAGTTCCTTGAACTTCTTAGAAATGCAGATTCATGTTTTTAATCAAATTTGGGAAGTTTTTGGCAGTTATTTCTTCAAATATTCTTTTTTGATCTTCCTTCTCTCCTCCTTTCTGCAGCTCTCATTATGCTTGTGATGGTGCCTCACAGGTCTCTGAGGCCCTGACCATTTTTAAAATCATCCTTTTTTCTTTATTTTTCTCAGATTGGATAGTTTCAATGGACCTGTCTTCAAGTTTGTTGCTTTTTTCTACCTCCTCAAAACTTCTTTTAAGCCTATTTGATGCATTTTTCTTTTCAGTTATTATACTTTTCAACTCCAGAATTTCTATTTTTTTCTTTTCAAGAATATTTCTGTCATGTTGCTAATATTCTCTATTTAGTGAAACAGCACTCTTGCCCTTTCCTTTAGTTATTTGGATAGGTTTTCTTTACTTCTTTGAACATATTTAACAGAGCTGATTTAAAATCTTTGTAAGGTAAGTCCAATATTTGGGATCCCTCAGTGACAGCTCCTATTGACTGCTTCTTTTTTCTTGTTCTTTGCATGTCTTGTACTTTTTTTGTTGAAAACTGGGAATTTGAAATAACGTACTATGGCAGCTCTGAAATGAGATTCTTGTCCCTCTTCAGGGTTGATTATTGTTTTTATTGTTGTTGCTGTTGTTTCTTTAGTGGCTTTCCTGAATGAATCCTATGAAGTCTGTATTCTTTGTCATAGGAGGGCCCTTAAGTCTCTGCTTGATTAGCTTAGTGGTAAACTAATTATTATACGGAAATGTTCTTAGCCTGCTAAAACCAATAAACCTTCCAGTCTTTGCCAATGGGGTTTGTTGTGTGCGTGTTGAGTATGCCTTCAACTCTGCTGTAGCTTTCACTTCCTGCTTACAGAGCCTCAAGGTCAGTCTCAAATGGAATGATAGTTCTGAAGAATACAAATGTAAGCTATTACTACATTTGTGGTCCTTTATCTGTCATTGTTCTCATACTATATTGTTTTCCCTTTGGAAGCACAGGCATTTCCTGACTTATAAACAGCTAACTTATAAGTAAACAGCTACCTTTAATGCCTTAGACCTCACAACCACTGCCATTGGGCTCATGTTGACAAAACAAATTAAAAAAAAAAAAGAACTTTGAATTTTGAGAAAATGTGTGGTTTCATAAAAAAAAAAAAAGCTTCCAAAAATCAGAGATAATTTGGGTAGTTTTTCTCAAAGGGAGATTCAAAGACTACCTGCATCAGAATTACTTGGGATGCTTGTTAAAATTCAGCTTCCTGGCTCTATCTCAAAACTTTTGATTCAGTATATCTGGGGTAGAGTCCAGGAGTTTAAATTTTTGACTAGGTGATTCTTATGTACACTATATTTGAGAAACTCCTTAGGGAAGATGATCCTGTAGGTACATTCACAGGAGGGACTGAGGTTCATGATGCAAATTGTGCACAAATATTAATCTCTTCCCTTCACTGTATAATCTTTTTAAAATTTCACTTTTATACACACTAAGATTCCACCAATTAGAAATTTATTTGCATCTATGAATATTTTTTTTAAACAGCTGGCAGTGTTAAAGGACTAACAGTCACTCATGCTTTTTAAAAAATTAGTTTAATCAGATTGCAGTTATCCAAACAACTGGCCAAGATGATTTAAAGTGAGAGAAGAACATTTTATAAGTTTTATAAATTTTAAGACAGAGTAGATACTTTTCATGAAATTCAGAAGCCTTTAGGAGAAGAGAATAACGGACCCATGTTGATTTATGCAGTAAAACATGGGTGTGTGAGGTGGGTGTGAGGAGGTAGAGAGTTACTAGATTAACCAATGTGTACACCTGGCCATGTCAAAATATTGTGCCTGGAGCTGGCCATACAACCAGATAGGGGAGGAAAATTATTTTCTTTCTTGTTTCTACTTTCAGTATTACCCTTTTTCTCAAGATCTAGATTTCAGGTCAGTATAATTTTATTAAGGAATTATATCAGCTGCACTAGGGTTAAATAGGCTTTTGAGGGTTGTCTGGAGATATAATCACCACCTAAACCATGTGGAAGGTTATCTTTATGGAAAAATGTCTTCTGGTTTCCAAATAACACACTTCGTAATGAACTTCATGAGGCTACCCATTTGAGAGTTTGAGACTGGATCAGATTCAGATATGTGATTTATCTGTGCTAATTTAAAATTCTAAGCTGATTTTCCCAACCATCTGTGTACTTTTAGGCCATTTCTCCTTGAGGAGTTTTGTGTTTAGGTAAAACAAACTCCAATGAAACCTGATTTTAAACATTATTTTATGTTTTAGGTTTTCATTGCTCTGAATCAAGAGATTCTTATCTCATCTCCCATTCAACCCAGGTTAGATTACAGTATTCTGCCTCAGGTCTCAGAATTCTGTTACAAATAAGCAGACTCGTAAATCGCGTTTCTTATTTCCTTCAAGGTATTGCGCAGCGATGCACGGCCATCAAGTACCACTTTTCTCAGCCCATCCGCTTACGAAACATTCCTTTTAATTTAACCAAGACCATACAGCAAGATGAGTGGCACCTGCTTCGTAAGTATTTCCAGGACAGGTTCAGAGAGGAAATGGTGTCTTTCTGAACAAAATTCCAACCACCCCTCTCACATCTAGACAGCAGGATGTTGTTCTTATCCTCTGTAAGCCTCTGGGCCCAATCAGATGTAGTCAGAGACTCAGAGGATCATTTCCCTATGCTGTGGACACAGCTTGCTTAAAAATAAAATGTGTGGAAACCTGGTATGAGGTCTTGTGAGATAGTCTGCCCTGGTGGCATCTGTCCACAGCTGCCTACTGAATCTTTTGTTTGCCGAGTCGTTGGGTGTAAGGACCTGCTGTATCCCTTGTCTTAGTAAACCAAGGAGATTATATGTTAGGGCTCTTATTTTTGTTTTGTAAATACAATATTTATTTTAGCTACTGTGTTTATCTCCAACCTTTGTATTTCTGCTAAAATACCTTTATGAGTGTATGTCATAATTTTCTCAGAGGGTGTCTACATCTCAATGAAAGGAGCTACTCTTTTTCACTGTCAGGAAAATGTGAAACTCTAGAAAGGATCACGCAGTGTGAAACTAAAGAGGGCTGATATTTACCTAAAAACTGTTGCTTTAAGCTGCCTGATGATAGATAGCTCCCCAAAACAAAAAACTAAAGTGATTTTTTTGGTCTTTGCCCCCATCAGAGATTGACATTGTCATTTTCCAATGAAATAAGTAATGAGGACTTCAGGATCTTGTGTGGTGGCCAAAGCCACTGTAGAGAACTAATCAGAGTCTTATTCTGTAAGTCAATCTCTCTGAGGATTAAAAGGCTCTGTTCTGAATCTCAAACATATAAATGGAAGCTCTTCTGATATTGCCAGAGCAGTGGTCTAATATTATACCTATTATGACGGGCAACTTTAAGACTTTAATCATCTTTCCAGAGAGCTATGTAGTTACTGGCTGAGGTCAGGGAAGAAAAGATCATCATAGGAGCCTGAAAAAGAACCTTAGCTCTTTAATAGTTTGTAGCCTGTGATTGCCCAGCAAGCAATATTTGAAGATTCTTCTTTTAATCCTTCTTGGAGTTCTCATGGAAAGATGCTTTCAGCAGTCTCATGCATGTCTATTTCTAAGAAAGTCACACTTGGTGATCTATAGCGCATTTACTGTGTAAGATTAACATGACTGGTACTAATGCAAATCCCATGTGGATTACATCTGAACTTTGTGCCTTTTCAGAGTCACAGAAAATAGACTATTACTCAAACTGCAGGAAATTTGGTAGGCTGTAAGATAATAGTGACTGAACCATTACTACATTTCCCCTGCTCAGATGTGGATGTCTCAAAAACTACTTATACCCTTAACATTAAACTCAGCATCTTCATATTATCACTGCCCCTGGCCCCTTGTTCATTGGTGTCCACATTTCTTCTTCTAGGCAGAAATACTCTCTTTTAATTTGGATACTCTGAACTGGAAATGAGAAATCCCCCTTTAAAAAAGGGATGGTCTCTCTATGGCTAAGATGCTAAGAGCAAGACTGGAAGCTACTGTAATCCATCCTCGATGAAACCACCCCTAATGCCCAGGAGCCACACAATAAAGTGATGGCTGCATGGGCACTTTCACTTTAGCAGAGCAGCCCACACTTCAAACAGTGTGATGTGCACCTTGTCTTGGCCCCATGTGTACACAGGTGTGCATGATCCACGTGCATTTGCCCACACCTGTTACCTGGCCTTGGGGGCAACAGATGTATGCTTGGGATGTGTTGTTTTAAGAAGGATGATTGAAATTTAGCTAACAATTTTTAAAGTTAGATTTGTTAAAAAAATCCTTTGAGATGGAGCTGTAAGGTAAATAAAAAAGATTAAAAAGTATTTTTTTAAAAACAAGGAAGAAAATAGAAAAAGTAAAATAGCTGGAAGGTAGGCAAGGTAAGTGCCGGTTTAGTAGTTGGAGGCAATGTGTGTCCAGGTACATGTAGTCAGCCTGCCTCTTGGTTTTGCCAGGGAGGTGGGGAAAGAGCTAGATTTCTGGCTCAGTAATCACAATTGTGTTTTTGCAATAGGCCAGACTTGACAGTTGGGCCACTGTATGGTGGAGACTCATCCTATTGGAATAGTACTTCCTTCACCTGGGTAAATGGATGCCCAGGTTGTGGGATCTATGCTTTAGAGGTGAAGGCATTTATGAGCAGATGTTTCAGAGGAAAGGGTGTTTATGAGCACATGTATCCTGTGTGCACTTTGCACCACTGTTCCAGTCACCACAATTACCTTCACTTTCTCAAATCGTTTTTGAAAATACGCAGGAGTAGATGTAAATGAAGAAGTAAATAATTGGCATCTGTGGTGATCAGATAAAACCCTATTTCACAATAGCTTTTTTAGGCTCTTTCTCCTAAGCCAGATTAAGTACAGCCACTACCATGGGGATAACCTACATTTCTTTTTTTTTCCTTTTTAAAATTTCAATAGTTTTTGGGGTACAGGTGGTTTTTGGTTAACCTACATTTCTATTGCTCTGTTAAAGCTAACAGATATTTCTCAAACCCACCTCACTCTTGGTTTAAGTCATTTGACATCTGTTACTCAGGCCTATCCTGGGCTTGTCCTCTAGTCTATTCTCCACTTGGTGTGGACTTCTCCATGGACTCAGAGAGGGTAGAGTCTGACCTTCCATTGGTTACACCCCATTAGTCCTCTTATGGAATGCCTGGGAAGAGTATTCCCTAAGCCTCCTCGCCCCGTAGGCTCTAAGCCTGTCCATGTAACTTACTAATTTTCACAAGGTATACAAAGCCCTAATTCTCTAATTCTTAATGACTTTCCTGAATTCTGATTGTGAATGTCTGTGTCTGTTTTGAGATTAGATTTAAGAAGAATCACTGCTGGCTTCCTGGGCATGGCTGTAGCCGTCCTTCTCTGCGGCTGCATTGTGGCCACGGTCAGTTTCTTCTGGGAGGAGAGCTTGACCCAGCACGTGGCTGGACTCCTGTTCCTCATGACAGGTAGGCTGCACGTCTCAGGCCGTCTGCCCCGGCCAAGGTGAAGGCTGCTCTGCATGCGGCTAGCTAGTGTCGCTTTGTTATCTCCCTGTTAATTTTGTTTTCACCGTTAGAAAAGCAACCAGAAGGTCATTTTGGCTTTGCTGGGAAATACAGAATTTAAGGAAAACAGTGGTGTGAAAAATGCATCCTCCATATCCCCATTGTGGCCTGTTAGTAGGTTAGATGGAAGTGTCTTGGGTTTAATCTCTAAAATGAGCCCAGTCTGTTTTTTTGCTCTTCTTTCTTTTTTTGAGATGGAGTCTCACTCTGTCACCCAGGCTGGAGTGTAGTGGTGCGATCTTGATCCACCGCAATCTCTGTCTCCTGGGTTCAAGTGATTCTCCTGCCTCAGCCTCCTGCGTAGCTGGGGCTACAGGCATGTGCCACCACACCTGGCTAATTTTTGTAGTTTTGGTAGTGTTTCACCATGCTGGCCAGGCTGGTCTTGAACTCCTGACCTCAGGTGATCCCCCCTCCTCAGCCTCCCAAAGTGCTGGGATTACAGGCATGAGCCACCACGCCCCGTTTTCTGTTCCTTATTTCATACTGTGCCCCAAACCCTGGCCTGGACTCTTGGCAAACATGGGCCATTGCTTATGAGGTGCCCTCAAAGACAGAGGGGGATAGATCATCGCAACCCATCCCCTGGCTGGATGTCAATTCAAAGGTCATGCTTTAGTGATGTTGTCACTTTTACATATACAACACTCATTCATTTCACTCCACAGATATCCTTTGAGGACTTACTATGTACGAGGCACTGCTGTGAGTGCTAAAGACACACAATGAATAAGGCAGGCAAAATCCTTGTTCATTTTTATTGTGGAGAGACATAAACAATGATTTGTGGTGGTGATAAAAGCTGTGAAGAAAAGAAACAGGGTGAAATAGGGACTCAGGGAAGATCTTGCTGAGGTGGCAATTTCTCAGCTAATTCCTGAGAAGCAGCCGGTGGTGGGAAGAGCGCAGCAGACTGAGGAAACCACTAGTGCCAAACCGGAGAGAAGCGGCCAGTGGGACTGGAGGGAGTGAAGGACAGGATAGTATCACCTGAGGTGGGGGAAGTGGGCAGTGGCCAAAGCTTCAGGGCTTTGTCAGTCATGGTGGAGAGCTTGGATTTGAAGCTAAGGGTGACAGATGCCCCTAGAAGGTTTGAAGCAAAGGAGTGACTTGATTTTTAAACAAGGGATTGGAAAGGGTGGGGGTGTGGAGACAGGGCTAGGATGTTTTTGACTAACAGCTAAAGGGTAGTTTTGTCTAAAAAGGTGCCAGGTGCTGAGTCGGCGGCTAATACTGACCGATGGTAGCTTCAGGGAAGAAATCTTTCCTTTCTTCTCCTCCTTCACAGAAAACTCCTGTATTAATGATTAGTGAATGCCAAATTAACTGGGCATTAACAGTTTCACGAAGTATACTCAGCAACAGAACGAATATTCCCCTAGATAGAGGGCCATTTTAAATAGGCTTATTTCCACTTGCCTGGAATTCTGTTATTCAAGTGACCACGCCTTGATTTCCTAGCACTTCTCACTGTAATGGGTCACCTAATTACGCCTGTGTTAACAGGAGGCGGCCACACCCCACCAGGGTTGCCACTGTTTGCTGACTGACTGTCTCTGAGGGCTGACAGATCGGGGGTGCTTTGCCCTCTGGCACGGTCAACCACCCTGCAGCCTTAAGGAACCCACTTCACAGGCAGGGATCCTTCCTTCTAACTCCCACTCGTCCCTGTCCCACTCCACGAAATGGTGCTGCAATTGGCGGTGATCTGGAATGTGGGGCATCATCACCAGCATCCTGGAACATTCAGAAGTCACATGGATCCTGCCTAGTTCTGAGCAGAAAACCAATTTAGGTTTTCTGGATTTTGGTGAATACACAGTGGCCACCAGGACTGTAGCACAGGGAGGCTAAAATGTTAGTTTCTGAGGTTTTAGAGGCGGATTTGGACCCTCAAGACCAGCCACTGGGTTCCTGCCCAAGGGATGCATTTAAAATCCAAATTATAGAGTAAAGCAGACAAGGGCAGCAAAGAATCAGAGAGGACTGCACTGCACAGAGGATTCCTTTATGCTTCTGCTGGGGCTTCGTGATTATTTGAAAATCTCCCCTGTTTTCTTCTCTCCCTTTAGTTGAGCCCCCATTTCTCTGACTCTCGTCTCCATAAATATCGAAGAAGTACAGATGTGTTGCCTCCCAACCCTGGAAAGGCCCCATACCACTCCTCTTGTCAGGGGATTTGTTAGAACTTTTGTTAGAACTAAAGATTCTAACAATTGCTAGAACTAAAATAAATTGCAAGGCCATGAAAGCCTACTGAGTGCTCCTTGGGAGACTGAGGGGCCAGTCTGGTTTTAAATGAAAGGAAGTTGAAGGTTCAATGGCAGGTGGGCACAGAGGAGAGGCAGGAGTTTCCTGGGCCAGCTCCACCTCTTCCTGTTCTCAACCCTTATTTTGGATCCATGTGTGGATTGTACCTCTGGACCAGAGGAGCTCAGGAGTCCTCAGGATCGAGCATGGGAAGCTCCTATGTAATTGTTAGGCAACATCAAAACAAGCAAAGCAATACCCACAACAGAAACCACCACCACCACCACCACCAACAACAACATCAAAAACCCAAATAATAAACTTGAAGTTTGATGACCAGTTCTGAAGGACTGATAGATACAACCTAACATTGTTAACATTGTTCTGTTGTTTTGTTTAGTTTCGGTTGCCCAAACAGCATTATTGAAATTAAGGGGGAATCCACTTACAGACCTCATCACCTGAAAACAAAACAACCTTTTTTCAATATTTCCCTTATTCTGGACCAAATCTTGTCATGTATTTGCTTCATTGTAAGCAAAGAAGAAAGGAAAAGGAAGGAGAAGAAAAGGGGAGGGGATGGAAGAGGGGGAGAGGAGAAACATGTTTTTCCATGGAGTGGATATGCTATGCTGGATTCACCTGTTCTGTTGCTATGGGATTCAGGGGGGTTTGTTTTGTTTTTGTTACTACAAATAATGCCTTGAAATTTCCTTTGCAAACACTGAGACAACCACGTCAATCTATTGCATGAGATAAATTAGCTGTAGAACGTTCATATGCAGGAGATGAGAGCAAAAAAAGGGCTAAAAGAATCGATTTTAATTAAGCAGAGTGTCTTTAGCCACTCAACTCAGCATCCTTCCCACAGAGTTTTGATGCTAAACTTAGCCCCTTCTAATGCTCTGCCATCTTCATTCTCTGCCTGAACTTATTAGCTAAACTTTCAAATGAAGAACATCAACCATGTGACAGGTTGGGCGGTTAAAATGGAAACGTTGGAACAATCTTTCTCCTTCTGCCTTATTGATTGCACAGACAGGTCTTGATTACCGCATGTGACACAGCAGCCCTGCTGACTGTCGATGCACATCTGGAGCCAGGTCTCGCCCCCTTTCCTCTTCCCTGGGGCCATGCAAGGGTCCTCCCAGAGGGCCAGGGCCAGCCTGCACATCCCCCATGGGCCTTCAATTTAGACTTTGGATGTCACACCCTCTGAGGTTACACACACACAGGCACAAAAGCATACACAGGCGATTGAGGGAATAAGATTCTCATCTTCCAGCCTTGAGCTTCTGCCCATTACTAGACTATACTGCTTTCAGTGTACTGTGAATGAATATTTCCACCTATATTATTAAGTGATGCATTCTATTTGATGGATATAATAAATATACTTATTATAATTTAAGTTACAAATCTTTTAAAAGGTTATTCAGTGCAAACATTTTTAAACACTTTTTTAGGTCTCTGTTGTAGGATTTTTAGTATTTTTTTAATTCACTAGGAGTCTTAAAAATGGATAAAGCTTGGGCCTCCCTTGGTGGGGGTCTCACTGCTCACCAAATTCATTCACCTTCACAGGCTGCGCCTTGAGTGGCCAACTGGAAGATCACACACAGCATGAAACACTCCCTTCCTGACAGCAGAGACAGAGAAGATAGAGTCCAGGCAGCCCTAGCAGAGCTCCAGGGACAGTTAACACCCACCTACACTGGTTATTCATTCTTTTGTTTCAATGAATCAAAAAAAAAAAAAAAAAAAAAGACTCCGCCATGGTAGGTGTATTGAATTATCTAGATTATCCGTTGATTATGACCTGAAACTACAGGTCCATGATACTTTTTCTATAACCTTGGGGGCCAGGTGTGTTTTGTAATTCAGGATTAAAAAAAATTTATTTTAGAAGAGTAACACAGTGCATATATCCTGTGTTATTTAACACCCTCAGCAAGATCTGGGGTGGCATCTTGAAATCAAATACATTAACATTCCTGCAGCTAAACACATGAATATTCACACTAAATGGGATCAATAAGAACTAGAATAGCCTATGTCAGACCAGGCCAGGATTTGCCACTAAAGAAATTGCTTCAGTCTTTCAGATTGGATGCTTTCAGATTGGATGCTTTTGGGATTTAGGAATTGCATTATGTGTGTGTGTGTGTGTGTGTGTGTGTGTGTGTGTGTGTGTGTAAGACTTTGTTTCTCTCTGTTAGTTCTGCCAGTCAGTTAGGACAATATAGGAATGGCTTTTTGAGTAATCTGTGTGAAAACTAGCAGAAGGCATTTGAAGGAAGACCAAAGAGATCAGAAGGATGGGCAGGCCACCTTTTGAAGGAGTAGGGGAAAAAAAATCAATGTTCATGCCTTTGGGTGTTGTAGTTACATTATTTATCAAGCAGGCTAAACAGGGTGAAGCAACTTCCACTCCTTTCAGTCTTTTAAGGACATTAAAAAATGGTGATCAAAAGAATGGGCCCCGTTACCCTAATTGCATCTTACCAGCTGGCACCATGAAGATTTTAGGGTAGGAAATTAGGTTGATGATTGTGGGGATGGTAGCATAAATTTACTTCTGTCCTGATGTGAAAATATCCCTTCTAGCCCTATAATTCTGTGATATCGTGGTATCTTCTAATTATGAATATTGGCAGAAAACCTTTTAATATTTTATAAGAAAAATAGTTGCATGCAGGGCTTGTCAGGAAACCAGTAATTTATTCACTTTTTTGAAGATGCTGCCGGCAGTAGTAAGGACCGAGCTCAGGACTCAGGAACCTCTCTCTCTCTCTCTCTCTCTGGGGGCCACCAGCTGGCTGAAGAGTATCAGCTAGGCAGGGGAGAAGTGGAAAGGAAGGGAAAGCCTCAGAGAAGAATGGAGGAGAGACCACCTTTCTCCCCATGGATCTTCAGGAAGGACCATTAGATTTTGAACTTTCAGAATGCAGAGGTGATGCCTTATTAATCCTTCCATACTCCTTTCACATACCTTGCATTAATTAGATTGCTGCCAATGAAAATGCAGCATTATCAGAAATAACTTGCTACATAGGTAATCCCTACTTGGGGTAATTTGCGATGAACTGACTCTTAAGTTGGTAGAACTCAACGTATGGCAGAATTCAGTTTCATTCAGGTTTTCTTGACTCCGTGTGCCCAGCTCTGTTGGACTCTACGCAGAACTTATGGGAAATCTAAGAGATCTCTATGACCTCTTCCTGAGATGCATACAGGAAAGTGGAGTGGAGAGATTGCTTGAAGTTCCTGACCACATCAGTGTTGAACTGCGTCCAGCTGTGACCAAAAAGAGCTCATGAAACTTGACTGTCTCTAATATACCAGAACTAGGTTTGGGACATGGTAGATACTCGATAATTGTTGAATAACTTATTGAGTAACACCTAGAATAGTACAATCTTGCTAAAACCTATAAAAAAGCTAAAAATATATTTCGTGCATGAGTACACACACACACATACACACACGTGTGCGGAACGTTATGGGCTTTGTGTCCCCTCAAATACATTTGTTGATGTCTTTGCCCCCACCTCAGAATGTGACAGTATTTGGAAAAAGGGTCTTTAAAGAGAAAATTAAGTAAAAATGAAGTGATATGGATGGGCCCTAACTCAGTATGACTGCTGTCCTTATGAGAAGAGGAGATTTGGTCATGGTGATAGAGGAGAGACTGTGTGAAGACACAGGGAGAAGATGGCCATTGACAAGCCAAGGAGAGAGTCCTAAGTTTAAAAAGCCAACCCCGCTGACACCTTGACCTTAGACTGTAGCCTCCAGAATTGTGAGAAAACAAAGTTCTGTTGTTTAAGCCACCTAGTCTGTGGTAGTTGGTGATGGCAGCTCTGGCAAACTCATGCATATGAGTACTATAAGACATGTATGTGGAACCTAACGTAGAATTCCACACTCTCAACATTGACCTAAAACTATTCATTCAGCTGCAGTAAGAATGCTTTCATCATTTCAAACAATGCTTTTTCTTGATGTCTTTGAATTTAGGATTTTTTGTTTTGTTTTTAAAAATATCTTGAATGGGTTAGGCTTCTTTTACAAAAGCTTGTTGGAAAAGTTGGAAACAATGCTTTTCTCCTCTTAATACATTTCGTTGTAATTATCACACATTCCTGCCCATCTCACAAATCATAGTGGTGGCAGCTATGCATGTGCAAACATTCTTAGAAATGTGAGGGTCTGAAAAGGAAGAGCTCCTAAATATGGTTTTCTTGTCACTCTTTCCTGCCCTGCTTTCCTCTTACTAAGAACAACTTCGAGAGCACTTTGAAAGGAGAAGAGATGTGATGGAAGGGCAAGCTATAGGGGCATTTGTGGGAAGGGGGATGGATAGAGAGGGGACATACTTGTGGGCTGATAGGCCTCCTCTCCACCACGCTCAGCTGAGTGAATAAAGGCAACAATAAGTAAAACAAGTCTGCATCAAAGTTTGATGCATGCCCTGTTCCGAAAAAACTTAACTGGCATAGAGATGCCACTTAAATTAATACAAATAAATAAAGTAAGACAAAGGGATAATCAGGTTTCCAAGGCAAGATGGATCCAAGAGTGAGATTAGAAGCCAAAAGCATGCCATGAAATCCCATACTTTTGCTCATGGTGGGCTATAGATTTAGCTTTAGGGAGCGTCAGTGCTCTGGCAAGTTGGACAAAGAAAAATTCTATTAGTGACATCATTCACAGTGTCCATGAGGTAAGCACAAATCAATTCCCCAGGAAAAGCACAACCATCTATGACATTGAGGGCAGAGAGAAATCATTCTGGTTAAATCCTCAGATTAGATTGTTTCTTGTAATTCTTTTCTATTCAGTATGAACCGGTGGTGTAATGATAGAATTCATGTCATCAAAAGCAATTTTATGGGGTTGGCAGGTGAGAGGAACTAATAAAATAAATGTTAAGTGTAAAATCAAAGGGAGTATATACAGAAAGATAAATATATAGGACATTCCATTTTCATTTAATTGCATAAGCCGAGTACTAGATTCACTAGGAAGTTTTAATGAATGTTCTTGTTTCATGTTTCATTTTGGAATAACAGAATCACAGAAATTTGACACTTTTAGGGACTTCAGTAATCAAGTTTCCTACTCTTTTTTTCCTAGATGAAGAAACCAAGGCTCAGAGAGGTTAGGTAATTTCAAGTTTGCACAGTGTTTAGTAGAGCTGGAAACCAGAATACTTACTTCTCACATCCCAACCCAACGCACTTAGACATCAAAGGATGCTTAAAAGTTTAGGTTTGAACTCAAGCTTTCATAGGTCATTAAAACTATGTTACTTGTAAACATGCTTGCTTTTAGGCGTTCAGCTGTGTGCAAACAGCTAAATGCAGAATACAGTTGTTTTTCCTGTGAAGATGTCATTGTTCTATTATTCTGTTTTACTTGTTGATGCTCCAAAGATTATTTTTTTCTAACTGCCTATTGTTCTACTACCAGCATTTATTAAAAGGGCTTTGTTATAAATAAAAACTGCCTTTGTTTTGGTGCCAGTGAAAACATTTGTGTAGATCTAAGAACATTTGCTTTTCACAAGGTTTGAGAAAAGTGGAGTATTCTTTTTTGAATGGTCCATTACTTTATGAGAGAATTATTTCCATGTCAATTTTTCTCTTTGAGAACTCAAAGTGATATGTTTGCTATAATAAATTGGAGCAAGAAGTCAGAAGAAAAGATTTTATCCTTTTTAGTAAAACAGAATCACTTTAGAGTTTAAATGCAGAATTCAGCAAAGAGTAGGAAATATCAAATTATCTCAGATCAAGTGTCCTTTTAATTTAGGACATTTATTTTCTAAATGCACATTTGGAAAAGGAGTCAGGCAGTGTGCTCTTACATGATTTGAATGGAGGCAGAATTCTAACATTTTAAAGATGGCATTAAGGTGGTCTTTATTTCCTCCAAATTGCTGCCTGCTCTGAATTTGTTTTTCTGCTAGCGTTTCTAATCTCCAAAGCTATAGGTTAAAAAAGGGTGGTGGGTAGGGGGTGGGGAGCTTTGAGGGGGTTGGAGAGGTAATCTGCTACTTTTAGCTCTCTCTTTTCAGTTTCAAAATCTGTGTCTGTTTCCAGTGGAGATGCTACATGTATCTGTAAGGATGCCAAAGGAATTTTCCAGCCAATAAATGTTATCTCTGTTGTATGCACGATAAACCAGACATGAAGAAGAGATGTGTAGGATTCAGAACAGAACTGGACATTCTGATACTTGATTGGGTGCCAGTTTCTGTTTTTCTTATTCACCACATTCTGATCCTCTGCCTATCCAAAAGGAGCATCTTGAGGGTTCATTGTGGTACAATAGAAGCACCTATATCCACATGACTTGAGTAGTAAAAATCCTGTGTTTGGGGCTTATAAAGCATTTTTAAAATCAGTTCTGATTTTAGTGTTGCAGAGGGAAAATTACATACACACGCATTGGTCTAAAAAGCAATGCTTTGGGTCTGTCCGTATTCCTTATGTCACTCCAGTTGCCTCCATTTTGAATGGTGAAAGTGGATGATCTCCTTAGTCAGCTATTTTACACCAATTCCATATTGCTGGACTTAATTTATACTATTTAAAAGCATTCATTCATTGAAAAAACCCATTTGTTGAGGCCCTGGTATATGTAAGACTATGCCTTAACAAAAAAGATTTAGCTACTTGTGTGAATTCATCTAAAATGTTATTTAAGGCAACATGATAAATACTTATGATAATGTTAATTGAAAAAGAAAGCATACTTTGTATAATGATTATAACAGAATAAGTGTATGAAAATAGGTGGAGAGTGAAGGAAAATGAAAACTATTTTGTGCTTGATTTGATGATAGAAGTTTTTCTTTTAAAAATACAACTTTTGCTTTTAATAATAAACAAATAAATTCCAATATATATAACCATTCGAATTAGATAATTCTGAATAATGCAGGTTATCAGAATTTTCCTATCTTTTTCACTCCTGCGTCTCCACTCCCTAGTGTAGGGTCTGGCACACAGAAGTGTTGCCAGTGTTTGTCAAATGAATTAATTCAAGTAAAAGAATTACAGATCATTTGTGAATTTGGAGTGACCGCCTCAATGGTTGATCTGATTTTCATAAAGGCCTGTCTGGCATTTGTCTTGTAACAGGCAAACTGTAACTAATCATTCTGTTCTCTTTGTATTATTTATAGGGATATTTTGCACCATTTCCCTCTGTACTTATGCCGCCAGTATCTCTTATGATTTGAACCGGCTCCCGAAGCTAATTTATAGCCTGCCTGCCGATGTGGAACATGGTTACAGCTGGTCCATCTTTTGCGCCTGGTGCAGTTTAGGCTTTATTGTGGCAGCTGGAGGTCTCTGCATCGCTTATCCGTTTATTAGCCGGACCAAGATTGCACAGCTAAAGTCTGGCAGAGACTCCACGGTATGACTGTACGCACTGGGCCTGTCCACAGTGCGAGCGACTCCCTGAGGGGAACGGCGCGGAGTTCAGGATTCCAAGCACAAAGCGGTCTTTTACATTCCAACCTGTTGCCTGCCAGCCCTTTCTGGATTACTGATAGAAAATCATGCAAAACCTCCCAACCTTTCTAAGGACAAGACTACTGTGGATTCAAGTGCTTTAATGACTATTTATGCTTTGACTGTGAGAATAGGGAGCAGTGCCATGGGACATTTCTAGGTGTAGAGAAAGAAGAAACTGCAATGGAAAAATTTGTATGATTTCCATTTATTTCAGAAAGTTTGTATATAACAATTACCTGAGAGTCATTTCTATTTGCAAAAGGATTCGTAACAAAGAGAGTATAATTTTCTTGTCATTGTATCATGCTTGTTAAATTTTAATGCAGCATCTTCAGAACTTGTCCTGATGGTGTCTTATTGTGTCAGCACCAAATATTTGTGCATTATTTGTGGATGTTCCTTGTCACAGGAAGATTCTTCTTCTGTTGCCTTATTGTTTTTTTTTTTAATTGAAGTCTCTTCTCCGTCTTTGTACTGGAATCGAAATCATAAGATAAACAGATCAAACGTGCTTAAGAGCTAACTCGTGACACTATGCAGTATTGTTTGAAGACCTGTTGTTCAACCTCCGTCTCTTTATGTTAACTGGATTTCTGCATTAAATGACTGCCCCCTTGTTAATCTGGGTGTGTTTTCCTATGTCTTTTAGCTGTATCAACAGGTCTCCCTAGCTACAAGGACAGATGAAAACTCCGTTGTTTTAATAAGACTCTTATTAAGACTTAGTAATTGCTTCATTTCAATTAGGTTGGGCATTATTACCTTTTGTAGCAACCACACACTTGCTGTTGACAAAAGATGTCATTTTCAAACTTGTTTTTAAACCTTACTATACTATTTAAAATTTTCTTCTCTCATTCTGTTGTTCTCCCTTTTTCCCCCTTTCTCTCCCTCTTCCTCCCCTGTTTACCATCTGCCTGGTATGTATCCAGTCATAAGGGTACATGATCTTTGTTTTTGTTCTTGGACCTCTTACAGAAGCGATTTTCAACCTCGGCTGCCCAGAATCACCTGGTGAGGTCAGCTGTACCTAAACTGGGCCTCACCCCAGAGCAATTAACTCAGAATGTCCACAGCTGGGCCTAGGCTTGAGCATTTTTGAAAAAACATCCCAGATGATTCTGATCCACAGCTGCGATTGAGAGCCACTCGTTTGGGCCAGAGCTGTGGTTATCTCCTTAGCTACTAACCAAGTGAACTCGCTTATTTAGCAGTTACTATGTGCCAGTAACTGGGCTGTGGTGTCATTTCCCTTAGTCCTCTCCAAAGCTCTATGAGGTAAGTGCTGTTATTTTACATTACTCATAAGCTGAGGATCAGACTCAAAACATTCGCTTATTTTTTTCTCAATCCTTTTTCCTCTGTGTGGGTTTTGGGACAACAGTTAAAATTCTTCCGTTCTCTTATCTTTCAGTGGAGGGGTGGGGACTCGCCGACTTCTAAGTTTTTCCTTTTAACTCCAACCCTTATCCCCGATTCTATACACAATGTAGGATAAACATGGCCTGTAAAATAGAAGACGCCATGTCCAGAAGTAAGATGCTGTTTCAGATTTTAGTTTCATAAAAGATTTTTGTTTCTTCTTTATAAAAACTGATTTCGTCCTCATAAAAGGAAAATGATCATCTACTCCCAAAGAATAGAGTCTGATTTCCAAGTGGCAGTGTCCACATATTGTCACGTAAGGGCCGAAAGGGGCTGGAGGATGCCGGCGACCACACCATCTCTGGCTCCGTGGCTCCAAGGCACAGCACAGGCTTGTGAGTATATTCACTGGCACTCTCTCAGGCCTTTTAATATACCAGTCCCTCTGGATGAGAAAAGAGACGTATAGAAAGGGGCAATTATTTTCACTTATTATGTGGGAAATTCTCAAAGCAGGAGAGCTCTTTCTTTGAAGTCTTCTTTAAAGATCCCCATAGAAGATGTCAAGACTCTTGGACATTTATATTCCAACCAACAAAGCAGTGTCTGAGTGAGTAACTTTTGAAGTTTCAGAGAAGTTTCCTAGGGGTTTGAGGTGAGAGTAGAAGAAAGCCTTGCGGTGGCAGGAGGTTGAAGGGTTCACACACCAGAAAGATTTGCCCCGAAGCCAGGGGAGTTCACTTAGGATTCAAACCAGTGCTGGCAAGGACTGAGGCTCCCTGCCTTCCAGCCAAAGTGAGCTTGAAGCAACCAACGTGCCAGGCCAAGGTTCCTTGCTTTCTACGTACTGTCACGGAAGTGTGGGCAAATGTTGCCAGTGCTGGGCATTTGGCCCTGAGTCCTTGGGCTTCTCTTAGGAGTTTTTTCTTAACTGGCTTGTGAATGAAGAATGATTGAAATGATTGCACAGTACTGTGCGGGACAGAATAATGTATTGAAATCCTTTGTTCTATGTTCTCTCTGTCCACACACTGCTCTTTTTTAACAGCCTTGTCCTTGGTTTATTTGCCGTATTAGAACCGCTGTTGTCCATTCTGGGGAAACCCTCCCTCATCTTTCAAGGACCACCATGGTCCTTGATAATCAAGATTTCCCAGGATATGGGAAACCTCCATAGAACATAATAGCCCCCATAACGTTTCTTATGTAGTCAACAAATATTTACTGAATGACTATTATGTGCTTACATTCTAGCACTTGGGAAACATTAGTGAGGCAAAACAAAAGTTCTTGCCCTGGTAAAGCTTATGTTCTAGAAAAATGCAGTGAAGGACAAGTGAAAAAAATTAAGGTTACTCTTTTTGGCCCTAAATTGTTTTAGAAGTCCAGGGTTATTCAGTTATTAAAATAAGTTTCTTTTAAATTACATTCCCATTGGCTATGCATTTCATACTTCACAACATTCTCATTATTTGAATCTAGCCCTGGCAAGATAAAAAATACTTTTTTTGTGGGGGTTGGGGGTGGGGGCTGGGGGATGCCTCTTAAAGATTTCTTATTCGAAATTGAAGTCTGAGAATGACAAAAGTGTGCCCCACAGGTGAGCTAGGGGAATAAAAATCTGGGAACCTGCGACTCAGGTGAATGGGGGTCCACGAGCTCAAAATATAACACCTGATGGAGGCTGGCGCAGCTGGGATGCTCACGCTGCCTGGGCACCCACCCCCTCCGGGTCTTTGCTCAGGCTCTTTCCTCTGCTGGGGACACCCACTCCTCTGCCTGGCTTATTCTGACTTTTCCCTGTGTCTCAGCTTCCACACAACACTCCTGGACACCTCCTCAAACATGCTGCACTGCTTCAACTCCTTTCCTGATCAGTTACGCTCTGCATGTGAATTGCCTGGTAACCCCTAACCAGATCATAGACTCTTATAAGGAGGAATCTGTGGCTTGTCCTGGTGCTCCGCCCGCCCAGTGCCTGGTACACCATAGGTGCTCTTCAGTCTTTGTGGAATCAATACATGGATTCAGAGTCACAGAGAAACTCTTTTCTTTCCTGGACAGAGCTGACTCCCTTAGCACCAATTTTAGGGAACCCATAAAAAATATACAGTAGTGTGATGAGGCTAAATGGAAAGAGAATATAGCTTGGCAAGCAAGGAAGCCTCATTAGAATAATTAAAGGGACTATTAACCCAAACCAACCTAGACATAACTTAAAATGTGTTATGAACTACTATGGAACATTTATTTGATGGCTCAAACATTATTAAGTTAGTAACCTCAATATGGTTCTACACCTCGTTTTAAAGCGTTCTCATTTACGTGCGTGTGTTTTAAATCTCTAATTGGAATTCTGAAAGGAATGCTTCAGAAATGACTTCCTTTGAATGCAAATAGCTATCCTGACCAAGAACACACTTAAATTGCATATGAATTTCTCTGGGGCCTTGCCCTTTGACTGGAAGAACAGGAAGTTTTCTGTGCTGCATGCAGTACAAACACAAATGCTTGAAGATGCTCAGGGCAACCAAATGCATACTGGCAACTTGGCCATGCAATACATGCTCCTCTTAATGTGCAACCTGTATTTTGCCAGGCATCAAAGCAAGATTTCTAATTGTCCTAAAACATTAGAATATGTCTGCCTGGAGCCCCTGTAAGAGGAAAACAGATTGGCTGGCTATAAAATAAGATAGCATTTTTTCTGTTTTTATTTCCCATTTTTTTCTCCCCTTCAGCCTTCACTGTAAAATATCGCCTGCTACTATAAGGTCTGGCTATGCTTGGTTTCTCTCAGGTCTCTAAGTGAATGTTTTGCAGAGAGGAAGGAGACAGGACCATGAGTCTAGAGCAGAAAGAACAACGGAACAGTGGTGCAGGTGAAGTTGCCGAGATAGGCAGAGGCTTGCTGGCCGCAGCAAAGAGTCTAGGTTTTACTCTGGTAATAGAAAACAAATGGCCTAAAAAAGGATAATGATGTGATATGATTTCCACTTTAGGACTATCAGTTGGCCAGGTGTGGTGGATCACACCTGTAATTCTAGTGTTTTGGAAGGCTAAGGCTGGAGGATCTCTTGAGTCCAGGTGTTCAAGACTAGGCTGGGCAAATAGTGAGATCCTGTCTCTCTAAAAACATTTTTAAAATCAGCCGAGTGTGGTGATACATGCCTGTAGGCTTAGCTACTCGGCAGGCTGGGGCAGGAGGATTGCTTGAGTCTAGAAGCTATTGAGCTATTATCACACCACTGCACTGCACTCCAGCCTGGGTAACAGAGTGAGACTAGTCTCAAAAAAAAAAAAAAAAAATTCAGTGTTGCCACTGCTGCTGGATGGAGAATGGATTTAAAGAGGCACAACTAGAGGTGAAAAACCCAGTTAGGAAGGAGGATGTTGCACAGGAACCCTGGAAACAAAATTGCGCCTGGATGGAGAGGGTGGTGATGAAAATGCAGAGGAGTAGGTGGACGTATTTTAGAGATGGAATTGATTTGCTGGTAAGTTACATGGTGGTGGGGAAAGAAGGGAAGTTAACTAGGATGACACCTAAAGAATTTGTAGAGTTAGGTTAATTACTAAGGAAACTGCTTCTTGTATCAAAAAGGAGATAAAATAATTTGGGAAAAAGGGAAAAATTGCTAAGTTTTATGGTTAACTCAGTGTCATATAGGATAGCATTTATTTAATGGAGACTGGAATTGGCAATTGTAGTTGAGAAAATAGCTCAATGGCCCAAATGCGCCTTCTTGCTATTTGACACAGCTGCCAGCCGATTCCTCTCTGATTTCCAGTTGTTTTCCAGAAGTTGTGCATCTCAGACCTGAAAATAGGATTCAGTTTAAGTGTGAGCTTGATCAATTAGTAGTGGTTGAGAAGATTTCAGTCCAGGCACAAGGGGGAAAGATGTAGCATTTGTGAATGAAAGGGAAAGGCAGATGTCACATACTGGCCATCCCCAGTTTCAATCACACCAGATAGACTATTGGTCTGCTTCAGGTAAGCATTTCCCTTTTTTGGAACTCATGAGAAATTCTGAGACTAAACTCCCACATCTTAGGGCTGATCTTCCTAAAGCACAGACCATTGTCCTAGTGAAGTGCTCATCTTGGTTGGCCCAGAGTCTGATCAGGCCACTGCCTTGAGTGTGGGTATGAGGATGGATGAACTGTACCTTTATGCTCATCAGGAAGTGTTCTAAATCAAGACCTTAGGGGCAAATTCCCTCAATATCTGGCTAACTATGAAGCGGCATCCTCTGGGGATCCTGGAAAGGGCATGGAAACCTTGCTATAGCAAGGGTGCACGGAGGCTCCGCTGGATCCTACACAGAGGGTCTGGGCTCCCTTGACTTGCTCCCAGAACACAATCACAGCTCAGGGCATTTCACTCTTGAATCATGAAACACCTTTTATATCCATCCTCATAGCTTTGCCTGTCAGTCAGGTTGATTGTGATGAACACATAAATACTTGCTTTAGAAACTTGGCCAGGCCTGAACTGAACTTCACCCAGCTGTGGCTTCAGTGGGCTTCAAATTCATTCTCCACAGGTAAAACACATTGCACTTATCATATTGGTTGAATCTGTTAATCACAAGAGTTTAAAATGAACCTAAAGACCCGAATAAATTGTTGAAGTTTTCTTCTCAAAGAATAAATAGATACGTAAGTCAATAATAAAGCACCTAATTAATTCTAAGAGGATGGCAGTGGAGCCATATTATTGTCAACTTTTAGGTCTCCTTCATTCTTGTAAATATTAGACATAAATAAGAAGTGGCAAAGAAGGCTCGGATTCTCATAAGCTATTCCAGCGCTGTTTCTTGTCACTGATCAGACCGAGTCCTTGAGTGAGGGACTGCCTCAGTATGTCCTCAGTGACAGGGCTGTGTCCTTTATATACCATATCTTGTTATTATTTTCCCCTACTTTGTGGGTAGAGAAGCCAAGGCTTACAGAGGTTAAGTAACCTTCCCTAAGATACTAGCCAAGATTTGGTTTCCAGCTTGCTCACTCCAAAGTCCTTCCACCTTCCTGCACAGCATCCACGTCAACTACCCAAGACCCAGCAGTATTTCCATAGTGCATTTCTAACCCTATCTGAGCCTACTGTCAACATCTCATACATCTAGCTAGGTTCACATTCCCCTGCATTTTCCAAGCGTCTCTTTGGAAGTTACTGCTCTATAGTTTTTAATCAAGCTTCTATATTTCTCAGCCAGAGTGCACACTGCACTTTGTAATTCTGTAAAGAATGCCAGACCTATTTTTGTAAGCACAGAACCTCTCCTTACATGACTGACCTTCAAGAGACCCGGCAGTTTGCAGTAGCCTAAAGGTATGATAGCAATTTTAATTACCTTCTTGGCACTTCCCCCGCAGAACATTATGAGAAATTCCCATGTCAGTAGGGCTGCTCAAAGATTTATATTTAAGTGGGTATGTCCTCCTTGCTTTGTCCTGTGACAGCATCCCTGATGGCAATTTTTAAATTATTAGATGAAAGTAATTAAAAAAAAAAAAAAAGAGGCTATCTAGCCTTATGGTTAGAGGTAGGATAGCAACTCAAAGACTCATGAATTTCCATCCTTGCTCCCTGACTGTCTTGATGTGTGGCCCTGCAAGTCAATCATCTCTCTCAATCTCTCTGGAGACATCCATGAACTAATGCGATTTCCAAGAATGGTGGTAATAACTACACATTTAAGAAGCCTGAAAAATACTTTGAACACCTCTACAAACTTTTATTTCCTTTATCCAAGTTGAATGTGAACTAATTTAAAAGACGTAACATATTAAGTGACACTAACAGTAAAATAAAGCCATCTGATGTTGAATCAAAACAAGGAAACCTTCCAAGTTTTTTCTTATATCTCAAGGAAAGTACAGTACTTCATTTCGTATTTTCCCTTTGAGAGACTGGTCACCGTGCAGTGACTTAGAAAACACCCCATAACCAAACCAAAACAAACCTCAAGACAGCCTTGGAGGCATATGGAAACTATGATGGTCATCCCTCTTTTGACAGCAGAGGAACGGAGACTCGGAGCACTAACCCGAGATCTCTCAGCCAGTCTCTGGCAGAAGGTTCACCTCCCCAGCAAAAAAGTCAGGTAGATTTTGAGGTCAGCCTGTCCAAGTAAGTATCTGTATTTCTACAAACACGTCGAGGAGCTTCCACTTTACAGGCGTCTGTGGTGACGACGGTAAATCGCTATTATGCCAACATGTCTCTCAAATAAAATGGACTTGGGAATTGAAACTGAACCAACTGTGAAAGGTAATCTGGGGGAGATAATGCATGTGATTAGTGCAGTATTGACTCAAGAGATGAACCAGTTCTTAAAGAATTCTCCAAATAAAGTAACGGTTTAAAGAGTGTTCACAGGAGTAAGGGAATGGTTTTCAAGAGAAGTGAAATGAAGATGAGGAAAGACCGAGGGTGAGCTAGAGGGAGAGCCTTGTTGGAGCCATGCGGGGTGGGATGGGTGAGTGGCCCTCAGAACCCTATCCAACCCCCCAGCCCCGCCAAAACCAGTTCCTTTGAGGAGCCAGATGAGTAAGAATACAATGAGTTAAGAGGAAATTCAGTACAATTTCATTATTTTTTAAAGCAATCAGCCTGTGGGTCTGTAGGCCCTGTGATACGCCTACATAATCAAGAAAGGTGTCAGAAAATGTCAATCTTTTACCTAGTAACGATTGAGGAGCTGCTTCTGTGTTGCACGATTCCATACATTCCAATATCACACAGGAAAAAGAAAATCTTCCCTCAGGGAAAGACAATTTGTTCTTGTTTCCTTTGTGACACTGGAATGCATGGATTTGGCCAATGCGAGGGAAACTTGGTTCAGCATTCTGAACCTTTCTGGCTCTGTTCACTTGGTTGGCAGATGACCACGAAAAGTAACTTGTTTGGGATGTCAGTGGGTGTGGAGGAAATGCCAGTAAATGTGTGCTGAAGGAATGAGGGAATAAATGAATGACACATCACCAAGATGGTGATCCCTGGTCCGTGAAGCCGACTTGCTGCCTCACAGCCTCTATTTCTCAACGTTACTTTTCTTTGGTTGTTCTCAGGCTTTGCTTACTATTGTAGACTCAAACTCTTTGTGGTCTCTTTAGGAGCAGGTCCACAGTGGCAAAATGGTTCTGGGGCCTCAGCGAAAAGAGGGACATCTCAATACTGTGGAACAAAGACACATGTGGTCAAATGAATGACCAGTTGTGTTCACTTGCTCATTCACATGTTCTTTCATTTGTCACATCTCTATAGAGGCCCAGTATGTGCCAGAGACTGATTCAAGTGCAGGGAATACATAGTGAATAAATCAAAGCTGCTGCCTTCAAGAAGTTGCCATTGTAAGGTGACAAAGGAAAAAAGAAAAAAACTTCCTTCCAGGAAAGACCATTTGTTCTTTTTTCCTTTGTGTCTGTCTCAGAGAGACAGACAGTAATAAAACATGGCTTGCGCAGTAGGTGGTGGTGATATGTGCTATGAATGAAAAATGAGGTGGCTAGGAGAATAGAGTGCTAAGGGTGAGGGGATGGCCAGTTTAGGGAAGCCAGCGTTGGCTTCTCTGATAAGAAAACACTTGCGCAGAGAGCCTGAGCAATGCAGGTGACTTGAGGAATGTCCAGGAAGAGTAGAGAGCAGGTACAGAGGCCTGGGATGGGAACAAGCTTTGCATGTGGCAGGGTCAGCGAAAGGTAGAATGAAAGGGAGAGTTGAGATGAAGTAAGAGGGAGATGAGGCTACCCGGCACCCTTTGAACACCTTTCCAATAAAACCCAAGACTTCGGGTTTCATTCTGAGTAAAATGAAAAGTCATTGGAGGATTCCAAACATAAGAGTGGTATAATCTGACGTACAGAAAAACAGACAAAAAACCTTTGGCCCAGTGAACAAATTGTCCCCTGTTAATTGGTTCGCATGTTAATACCCAGTGGCCAGTACTGGGCATTTGGGTCTCTCTGGCAAAATACACGGTTAATGTGTCCACTCGTCCAAGGTGAAGTCAATCTTACATAGTGTAGAGATACCAAGGGCAAGAGTCACAAAAAGGCAGCTAGCAGGGTGACCAAAAAATGGTAGAAATAATGTGTAAGGGTTGGGGGTGGGTACGGAAGGGCCCTGGAGTAATTGCTGTCATTTGTTTCATCTTGAGCAGGCAGTAACTCACTGAAGAAACTTAATGAAAACTGACAATATTAAATGATTGTGGCATTCAGATGGCAAAATTACACTTCAAATCTCCTGACTCTCTGGAACATAATAAATTCATGGAATTTAAGATAAAAAGCTGAGCTCTTCAAGCACGTTTTAAGTTGTTTCTTTACATTTCCAACAATCCGTAAATTTCTCTCAAATGTTTTCCTGGACTCAGCTCATTTTTCTCTCTCTGCCGAGGTGTTCCAGAGAGTGGCTTCATCCCTCCATTTCCAAAGGTCAAGGATATTCCTGTATCTCATAAGCCTGGACTTCCGGCTGGCATCCTCTCGCTCCTGCTCACATCCCTTTCAGAGAGCTGTCACAGCAGCCATTCAGGCAGGGCCAGTTTACCAAGGAGCATTTCTAGAACCTGACATGTAGCGAGTACTCACTGCCTGGTAGCTAAGTAAAGAAAGAAGCAAATGAATAAATGAATAAATAAAAGATTTGAGAAGGCTACAAACACTATGGGAAAATATGAGCATGCGTTAAAAAAAACTCACCTGGATTTCTTAATTAACAAGATTTTGCTAAGACTGCATCTCACTAATTTTAGTCCAAGGGCTTTCTTGCATAGCTCTCTGAACAGACATATTTACTTAATATCTAAGTGAGCATTTCTTCTCAAACTTCAGTATATTTTGAATCCCTAATGAGACTTAGCTTTTTGATTTTTTAATGATACTTTAAGTTCCAGGGTACATGTGTACAACGTGCAGGTTTGATACATAGGTATACATGTGCCATGTTGGTGTGCTGCACCCATCAACTCATCATTTACATTAGGTATTTCTCCTAATGCTACCCCTCCCCCAGCCCCCTACCCCTCGACAGGCCCTGGTGTGTGATGTTCCCTGCCCTGTGTCCAAGTGATCTAATTGTTCATTTCCCACCTATGAGTGAGAACATGCGGTGTTTGGTTTTCTGGCCTTGTGATAGTTTGCTGAGAATGATGGTTTCCAGCTTCTTCCATGTCCCTGCAAAAGACATGAACTCATCCTTTTTTATAGCTGCATAGTATTCCATGGTGTATATGTGCCACATTTTCTTAATCCAGTCTATCATTGATGGACATGTGGGTTGGTTCTAAGTATTTGCTATTGTGAACAGTGCCGCAATAAACATACATGTGCATGTGCTTTCATACTAGCACAATTTGTAATCTTTGGGTATATACCCAGTAATGGAATTGCTGGGTAAAATCGTAATTCTAGTTCTAGATCTTCGAGGAATCGCCACACTGTCTTCCACAGTGGTTGAACCAATTTACACTCCCACCAACAGTGCAAAAGCATTCCTATTTCTCCACATCTTCTCCAGCATCTGTCGTTTCCTGACTTTAATGATTGCCATTCTAACTGGCGTGAGATGGTATCTCATTGTGGTTTTGATTTGCATTTCTCTGAGACTTAGCTTTCTAGGTTATATAGGAAGTTGGTGTCTCCCTGGAGAGCTGTCTGCCTCTTGGATGGTTTCCAAGTGTCCCTTTGATTCAGGCATTTATTTATTTCCTCCTACCAGGAGCTAGTTCAATTTAGTTCAAAAAATATTAATTGTTCTTGTCTGGGCCACACCCTGTACCCTATTCTGGAGGAGGAAAAAATGCTATAAAATAGTACTGCATTTATTTGATTTCCTCAAATTTTCATAAATTTTCAAAAAGCTTTATAGTTGTGTGCATTTATTAAAGATATTTTAGCAGAAACTAAAATCATGATTTAATTCTGCAGAGTACACCGAGATCATTAATACCACTACCCCTTATGATCTACATCACTGTCACTCCAAATCAAGAAATGAATTTTTTTTAATCCATCATTTGTTGCATTTCAGTCACACAGTCCACGCCTACATGTTTCTTCTTTTCTCCTAAAGATGTATGTAAGGCTTAGGCAGACAATGACAAAGACTGTATTATTCAAAATCTTTGGGAGGCCAAAACATTAAAAATGATTTTGGGGAGGGAGTGCCAAATACTGATAAAATAGACACCTAGAAAATATGGCAAAAGAAAAAATGCAAAACATTTGGAGGGACTCCACTGAGAATGAGATGTGCAGAGCCTGCAGGGCAGGAGAGTGCTTCAGTAACCTTGGTGTGTGGCACAGGACCCCCAGTTGCAATCAACAGAATAACTCTAGGTTGTTCAGCAGAAAAGGAATTCATTAAAAAAAAAATTAGAATGCTCAAGGGGGCCAGAAAATTAATCTAGGGGACTACACAACCAGGAACACCATCCAAACCATACAACAAGATGGTAGTTTCAAAGATCCACTGCCACCCCTGCCGGGGAGCCACACGATAGCTTGCACCATGGATACTGAACCCTGAATGCTGTCCTCTACCCCAGCTAGCCCCCGAGGCCAGATGCTTCTGCTGCCTGTCCCCCAGAAAGTGGACTCCATGGTGCCTGGTTCCTCCGCATAGCTCACATCTGAATCCAATGATCATATGTCAGTGTCTGGCCTCCACCCTACCTATAACACAGGTTGGAAAAGCTGTTCTGGTTCCTGCCCTGGAGAGGTGGGACTCAAACATTGGAAAATATGATAATTTACCACTTTGATGCACCCTTTGGATGCCCAACATCAATATCTGTTCTTAATTTGATATTTAAACTTCCTCCAAATAACAAATATTTGCATGTAAAATATGCAGTTATACTTGACACAAAAATCTGCTCATCTTCTCGCCTTCTGACAAGGGTAACACATCCATGTCAAGAACATGGTTTCTGGGTGGCTTCCATTCCTCCTCTAGTTCCATCTGACGTTCTGTAAGTTAGGGTTTACACTGTGGGATGGAACTCTTAAATTGGGAGGGAGTTTAAAGTCATCCTACTCTTGACCAGTGGGAGACAGGAGCTGGTGGATATTCTCTCCTTTTGCTCCTTAAGCAGACGATTCTGGGTTGCATCCTACGCAGCTCTTCAGAGGGGTCCTACAGGATCAGATCCCAGCTTCTCACAGTGGTGATCTGCTCAACAGTGCATCCTTGGATTACCTTTTTCCTTATTTCTCTTTTACTCCTTCCAGTCGCCAGCTCCCAGAATAAATTATCTCCAAGAAAACCTTTGTCTCATCTCCGGTCTTGGTAAGAACCTAGGTTAACATTGGGTTCTAGACATACCTCTCTCTGATTACTAGGAGCAAACACTCCAGCCCACATAGTTCAACCTGTTTGTGTGTTTCTGTCCAGTGGAATCAATAACCCAAAATAATTGGGTGGCAGTCTTACCTCTTAATTCAATGGCTTCTTGTTGTGTTTGCTGACAGAAGAAATCCTCTCTTGGGAACGATTTTGAAAGGAGTAGGGTTTCCACGAATGACCCTGGGTGCTCAGAGTGGATTAAATGGACAATGAGCAGCTGGGAATTTGGGGGCACCTCTTTTCTCAGAAAAAGGGGCTGACTACATTCAAGCTCAGATTCCCATACAACTGGTGGTTTTCCCCTCACCTCTCCCTGGCAGGGAGATTATAACATATCATGTGTCCCTAAGATCACTAGGTCCTTCAAGTTTCCCAGGTGCAGGGCAGCTGTCTTTCTAGACAATTCCTGTAAAGAGCTGATAGATCAAATCCAGACTGCCTGGCATCAAGAAGCTTATGCATTCCCCTAGTGAAAGCTCCTTTCTCATGGTTGCCCTGTAAGAAAGGAGACCCACAGGCTGGTGGCAGTAGCGGTGGTGGTGGTGTGGTCATTTGTTCTAATGTAACTGATCTTTCCAAGAGATGGAGAGACCAGTGGATGGTATGGAGTATGTCTTGACTTTTCATGCAATAGGAGACAGCACTGAAGGTTCCCACCTGGAACAAGAGGCCTTGAGACCTCTAAGCCAGGGAGCCCAGATGCTCTAGTGATAAGATGCAAACATTTTAATAGGGTAATTAGGAGTGATATAGTAACAGGTACCACTCTCACTTCCAGCTCTTGGGCTCTTTATTCTGACTACGGGAGAAATAGCACCATCTATTGGCTGTTGGTTCATAGCACACAGAGTATCCTGTATGGAGGCACCTCAGCTTCTTAAGGAGTTATCTTCCTGCTGGCACAATAACTGCGTGTTCAGTAAGCCATTCCATCATGCCATAAGGCCTTGTGCTTCAGGTTATGGAACACATGGTAAGACAAGAAATCCCATGTGCCTCAGTCTCTTGTCTCACTGTCATCCCTGTAAAATGAGCTCTTTAGTGAGAAGCACTGTTACATGGAAATGAATGATAGTGAATAAGGTAATTTGTTAAGTTCATGGGAGGTGTTGTTGGTATTCAAATACAGAGTAAATAGTTATTCCAGTGAGGACTAATTATTGCCCTCTTCACAAGGGGAGGGTCTTCAATATAATTCCCCTCCTGTTTGTAGTTGTTTTAGTTCATTTAGTGTTGCTATAATAGAATACTTGAGACTGAGTAGCTGATAAAACTTGTTTATTGAGCCCATGATTCTGCAGGCTGAAAAATTCAAAAGCATAGTGCCACATCTGGTCAGTTTCTGGTGAGGGCCACGTGCTGGCTCAAAATATGGCAGAGAAGCAGAAAAGTCAGTGGGTAGGTGCAAAGAGAGCAAGAGAATGTCTAGGAAGCAGAACTTGCTTTTAACAACAGTCAATCTCTGGTAACTAATCTAGTCCTGGGAGAGTGAGAATGAACTAGCTCCAAGAGGGCATTGATCCATTTGTGAGCGAATCTATCGACATGACCCAAATACCCCTACTAGGTCCAACCTCCCAAAATCATCATGTTGGGGATCAAATTTCAATGTGAGCTTCCAGGAGGACAAACTCAAACCACAGCAGTAGTGTTACATTAAGTCTCAGGGCTGGTCACTGCTGCTGGAAATTAATCAGCAGTGGCAGTAGCCACATCTTGGCGAGAAGTCCTTGTTGGGCCAGTGCATTGTTTCTGTCTGTCTCTGCAACCATTGTCTATGGGGCCACTGAGCAAGCACCAGGATGGCTGGGGAAAAGGTAGGGCACTGGGCAGGCAATCTTCCACCTACATACTTAGAACCTCCTACACATTATGGCCTCTTGAGACTATTCCAATAGGACACATATATTCACCTATATTGGGGTTTAGTATAAGATGTCCATCCACATTCCTCTTCCCAAGACCTTCTTTCATGTCCCTGACCATCCATCTAAACTGACACTCATGAGGATGACATGGTGAGGATCTGCCTCTGAGGCCATCTCTCCTTCCAGGAAAAGTACATAATGTGGACCACTCCAAGTCCTGCTCCCTGGGAGGATATCCTTTCCCCACTGTCTTTCACTGAGTGGGGCTGCAATTAAATTCCCACAGGTGCCAGCAAAACTCGCAGAGTCATCTGTAAGCCATATTTGACTTTTTTCTCCTTGGTGAACTGCGCACTGGAGATTCCCCATGAGACCATGGCTATGAGGGAAGGGTGAGTGTGGCAGGAGGCACACTGAGAGGAAAAAGCACTGACTGCCCCTGCAGCTCATGAGTGCAGTCAGCCATGTGGAACTCAGTGCTGATATATACCACTCCCATCTGATGAGGATGTGCTGCTGGGTAGGGTCCATGCGACTTTTGGCTTGGTGTGTCATTACTTCAAGACGGGCAGCTTAGGTCACATGGTCACCTAGTGTCCCATGGTCAAGCCCTCAGAAGCAAGTCCCAATAGCAAGTCAAGAGTTATTTCCAAAAGGAGAATAATTACTTGCATAAAAGAGCTTGGCTTTGCTCCAAAAGCTAAGAGGCTGCAGCTGTGCTTCCTCTACTGGGATTTGCTGCAGGCTCCACACACCCTCCAGGTCGGCCCCAGTTGCTCTGAGCACCATCAGATCTCCTGGGTCTCTAAGGGCATTAGGGAGCTGCTTACAGTAGGGCTGGACCAACTGGAGAGCCGTCTCTTGCCCGCGCCACAATTAATAGTAGAAGAGTCAGAGCAGCAAATCCAAAGCTTATGTAGGCTGCCTTCAGATGCCAGAGAGTTCCATCAACATCTGTGCCTTTCTCAGTGGTGGCACTAACATCTGCAGCTCCTACAAATATATGGTATTGCCTTTGCCTATTTTGGTTGGAAGGGGAACCTAAGGAGTGTGAAGCAGCCCTTCCAAAAATCTATACCCTTACTCCATGGATCAGAAAGCCATTATGGGTATTCCGCAACTGCTGAGGGTAGCTATTCCAGCTACAGACTCAGACACTGGGTAAGTTACTGGATGGTTTTTCACTGAGAAAGTTGAAGTAGTTGAAAGAGAACTTCCACAGTCTACCACCACCACATCCGCCCACCTTCCAGCATCTGCTCCCACTTATAATCTGTTCTCTTACAACACGTGTTTCTGTAATGGGCATTAAATCGAATATTGCTAAGTAAGGAGATGATGTCACTCTGATGTGGAAACTGGGTTGGTTCATATATGATTTTTTCTCTTTAGCATGTTAAAGCTTTGTGTCACCAGACAGGAGCAGTTGAATGCGAAGGATGCCAATGGAATGAGCTGAACGAACACGGTGTGGATTAAGGCACTTGTTCTGGTTCACAGGCTTTTTCTGGTTCATCTTGGCCGCAGGTTCTGCCTTGGCCAGGCAGACAGTGCCGGTTGTGTAACTCAGCATCTCCTTACCCTTCTTTATGCCTAAGTCTATCAAGGTGACACTGCCCTTTTCTTGAAAAGGTGAAGTCCTTATTTACTTACATATTTCTTAGAAATAAAACGTCTTAACTGTGCCAATATTTTTACTAAGATTGGTGTTTCTGTTAGTGTTCAGGTTGCAAAACTGGATGTTTGCAGTGGTTTGCCCTAACCAGAATTTATGTTTTTTTCATAAATTCTGTTATTTTTAGTGCATAAATTTGAGGATGAAAAAATTTTTAGGAGCATATTTATACTATAGCTGAAATGTCTGCATGCTGTCTTCCTACCTGTAATCGTGACCAAATTATCATGTTCCTGTCTAAAGTTAATTCCTCCAATTGTGGTCTGCATTTTATCCTCTTATTCAAGAACATTGCTCTAGCACTTATCCCTTTTTTCCTATTTCATCATCTTTCCATCTTTCCTGGAATTCTCTGTAACATAAAAAAAGGTACTTCTCCCAACAAATCTTTCTCTTGCTTCCACATTCCTTACCAATCTACTACTCCTATTTCTTTGCTTACCTGTTCTACAAAACTAGTTGTAAGAACTGTCTATGCTCACTATCTACAGCTCTTTTCCTATTTTCTCTTAGTATAAGATGTCCATCCACATTCCTCTTCCCAAGACGTTCTTTCATGTCCCTGACCATCCAACTAAACTGACACTCATGAGGATGACATAGTGAGGACCTGCCTGGTTTTGCAGTCTGGTTTTGCTCCCCTTCCATTCCACTGAAATCCCCATAGTCAAGGTCATGAAGGACCCCCTCACTGCTAAAGCCAACGGTCAATTTTCAGTTATCTTACTTGGTCAGTCAGCAGCATTAATAGGGTTAAATACTCCTCCTCTATACCCTTTGTTCATGTTTTCCAGGCAACCACACTAGGTTTTCTATTTCACTGGTTGTTCCATCTCAGTTTTCTCTGGAGATTCCTCTTCTCCTCCCAACCTCTCAGTATTGGAGGAATTCAGGGCTCAGCCCTGGTCTTTTTCTCCTATTTCCAATCCTTTGGTGATCCCATCCAGTTTCATGCCACCTAAATACTGAAAATTCCCATAACGTATCTCCAGAGCAGACCTTTTTTCTTAAACTGCAGACTCACATATTCAATTGCCTAATCAACATCTCCACTTTGTTTAATGCATATTTCAAAATTAGCAAGTCTAAAACTGTCTAGCAAGCAAGTCTAAACAAGATCTGCTAGTTTAGACTGTCTAGACTAGTCTAAATTAGGCTGTCTAGCCTAACAAGTCCAAAACAGAACTCTGATATTTCTCACCAAACCTGCACCCTCTGCAGCCTTTCCTCTCTTAGCCGATGAAAACGCTATTGTTCCAAGTTCTTGGCCAAAAGTCTTCTGTCATTCCTGTCTTCTCTCCACTTATCATACCTCACATCTAACACATCAGCAGATCCTTCTGGTTCTACTTTCAAAATACATCCAGAATCCATGTGCCTCCTACCAACACTACTGTTACCATCCTGGGGCAAGCTACCATTTTCTTTTGCCTGAATTATTGCAAAAAACTCCCAACTGATCTCTTTACTTTCACCCTTCTCTTCCTACAATCAATTTGTAATATGGCAGCTACAGTATCATTTAAACATAGTTAGGTGACATCACCTATTCAAAACTCTTTCAGTGGTTTTGAGTAAAAGCTAAAGCCCTTAAAATAGTCTTCAAGGCCCCATCTGATCTAATACACCACTTCTACTTGCCAACCATTACCTTGTTAACCTAATCTCTCATCCTCTATCTGCTGTATCCACTAGATGCCAGGATTATCTCTCTTCTCTCTCAAGTTGTGGTAATCAAAAATGTCTGCAGACGTTACCGTATGTGACCAAAAGTCGCCCCTGACTGAGACCCTTGGCTTTAACCCAAGGAGTAAGGACTGCAGGAATCTTGCTTTTTCTTTGAGTTGTGAAGTTCTACCAAAAGTAGACAGCCCGCCCCATAGTGCTTGTATTCCTCAGGTTTTTGATGTTTCCCAGAGCGTCAGGTAAGCACAGGCATTATGAACTGTTTCACCATCACATGCCATTCACTTTCTGTAACACTAGCTGTATCCTCACTGCCTTTAACGCAACCAAGCCAGATAACGATAACGAATTCACATTATTGGGGGCCTCTTGCTTGAAACCCCTCAGAGTATCAATCGCCATTATCAGAATCCCAGCTGTTAACAACACAACCAAATTTGCTTAGTTTGAGCACAAATGAAATGCATTCAAGATTAGAAGGTGGCTCTCAGTACTTCCTAGGAAGGCAAGAGAGAGAAGCTGAGTGGTGGCTACCTAGCCAAGGGCAGTGCTGAAACCTCAGGAGAGGAATGTCCTGGTGAAGACCGCTTTGTGCTGCCACTGGGTACAAATGCCATGGTTTGTACATGGGCGCACCTGATACCAGGGGCCCAGGTTGCCACACCCTAGCTGGAAAACGGCTTTTATGACTTCTGCTTTGGAGAGGTGATTCACAGGGTGGAAAATTTCCCAAACATAGGAGAGTTGTTCATATACCACTACAGCTGCCAATAAGTTGAACAATTGTATCAGACTATTGAAAAAACTTAAACCAGAGCATATATTCTCCTCACCTTACTGTTGCTTTTTCTCAGGTAGTAAACATAAGAAACAAACTGAATTTCTACAAATAAGGGTGAGGTGACAATCTATGAATGCTTTTAGAAAAAAAGCAAATTTCATTTTCCATCATGTTTTGAAGGATACTGGCTTAATTCAGTTATTATTCTCACTGTTGGTTTACAGAATAAACATATAAAATGTATTGCAAATACAAATTATTTTCATTCCAATGGAGAAGAAAATTACAGGCTCAAAAATCAAGTTTAATATCAAAAGAAGTTACATATAAAGGTTTTTACATTTCCGAAAATCTGATTGTTAAATATCCCTAGTCTGGTATTGATTGTGATACACTTAGGTGAACCCCTGAAAACTTTTATTTTGAAATTGAAGTTTTTGCTAAGAAACTGGGCAGAACTTTTCACATTCTGACAGAATATAAAACTTAAGTCTAAAAAATATTCGGTAACTTTTTTGTCAAAAACATTAGGCACTTTAGAATATAAAGCAGAAACTCTTACCAAGCACGTGTACCCAACAGCCACACCTCCCGTCTTTGGGGGAATTTGGTTACCTGGAGCTCTGTGGGTACTATATGAATCCTAGAGACAGCAAACTTCTGCTGTACAGCTAACTTACAAGGGCCTGAACCCGGCTGATGGCAGCAAGCCTGCTATAGTCCAGAAGAGTGCGACTTCTCATATTTACATATGAACGCATCCGTCTTTCCAAGGCTAACTTTGTAGCATTCCACTGGTACCAAGGAGCCAAATGGTGACATTCTGTCTAAGAACTCGTGGTTCCTGGCTTCGAATGAAGTTGACACTATCTTGGATGCACCAGTTTTTTCTTCAGGATTCAAGCACTTTTTAATTCCAGGTTCATCTGTGTGACTGTCCTTGGAATTGAAAGGGATGCTGCTCTCTTTACAATCTGTAAGGCGCCTGTGGTGATCTTCACTAAGCAACAATACAATGGTTCCGCCAACATGAAGCACTCTGACAAAAAAAAATGGTAATTGCTATCTTTCTCCCTTTCTAGACAACAAACAATCCCACTTCATTTAAAATATTTCGTGTTTTTAATTTGAAATTTAATTTTATCCATTTAAATACAAGGATTTTTGATAATTAGGTAGTATCTTCTATAATGTATATTCATTATAGTAATTATGAAATCCCTAGTACAAATCTGCTTTAATTATCTATTTTTACTCCACTTAAAAGGCAAGCCTCAAAGTAATTTGTAGTCACAGTCTAATAAATGATTGTACAAAGGAAAAGGCGAATGACAGAATCCTGAAGACTGCATGTATTAAAAGCAGTAGGCTGACAGCAGAAGAAAGTTAACAGGGAAGAGTTAGGACACGAACAAAGAAATGGCAAAGCAAAAATCAGAAAAAGAAGGGCAGATCTTGAAATGTCAGCTTTTTGAGGAGAATGCATTTACTCAATTATCAAAGTCTGTGTAGCACTTATGTGGAAAAAGTGATGAAAACACTTGCCTGTGTCCCGCACACAGCCCTGGAAGTTGCTAAGAGATCACTGAACATCTCTTTGGAAGAGAGAGGCAAGTAAAGGGAGTGAAATGCTACAATCAAGGCAGGCACAAGGGGCTTGGGAACATGAGGTGGGTCCCAAACCCGGGCATGGGAGAAAGGGGAGCATTTCCCAGAGGAAGATACCTGTGCTGTGAGTTAAAAGATAAGCAGGAATGAGCCAGGCAAAGCGACGGCAAGCGGCTGCAGCAAGGGAGGATGCTGGAAGCAGAAAAAGCAGCAAAGATGGGAGGAAGTAGAGGGGAGGCAGCTCTGAAAGCAGCTCAGTGGGTGGGTGAGTCAGAGCGGGTGGGAGGTGGAGGGAGGAGGGGAGTAAGGAGTTCAGCTTGGAATTTGCTGATGTACCTAAGGAACACGTAAGTGTGGATTCCACCAGACTGCTGGATACACAGCCTAGAGTAATGGAAAAGACCAGGCCTTGAGGTAAAGATATAGTAAATGGTAGCTAAAGCCATAATGGTGGATGGGATCATCTGGGGTGGCAGTACAGGTTGAGAAGAGAAAATGGGACAAGGAGCTAGAGATTTCACGTTTTAAAAGTGACAGAGGAGAAGATCCATGAAATAGACATCCTCAGAGAAAATCTGGACAATAGTGATGTCAAGGAAGCCAAACAAGTACAGTTTCAAGAAGGAAACAGTTTCAACAGTGTTAAATGCTATAGGGCCGGCATGGTGGCTCATGCCTGTAATCCCAACAGTTTGGGAGGCTGAGGCAGGAGGATCGCTTGAGCCCACGAGTTTGAGACCAGTCTGGGCAACATGGCAAAACACATCTCTACTAAAAAAAACACAAAAATCAGCCAGGTGTGGCAGCGTGTGCCTGTAGTCCCAGCTACTTGGGAGGCTGGGATGGGAGGACTGCTTGAGCCCAGGGGGCAGAGGTTGCAGTGAGCTGAGATTGCACCAGTGCACTCTAGTCTGGGCAACAGAGAGAAACTCTGTCTTTAAAATAAAAAATATATAAATACAATAAAATAACAAATGCTATAGGACTAATAGGTGATCAGGATTATGAGAAATCATCAGTGACCCCAGGGACAGCAATCCTAGCTGAAGGCAGGAGCAGATGCTCGTCTGCCAGGGTGGAGTGGGACTGGAAAGTGAGGAAGCAGAGGTGTCAAGTGTAGACTATTATTTCAAGAAGTTCAGCTGTACAGGCGAAGAAACAGAGTGGCAGCTAAAGGACCAAGAGTTAAGTGGAATCTGCCTCATGCCCAGCAGAAATCTAAGAAGCTTAGGTAGCATTCCCTAGTCTAATCCATCAGCAAAGCTACACAATTCTGTCTCTAAATTGTATCACATATTTGTCTACTTCATTCATAGTTTGCCGGGACCACAGCAACAATCTGGTAGACAGGTCTTGTTTCCATTCTTGTCGCCCCTCCCACTCTGTCTTCCATTTCCACACAGAAGACAAATGTAAATTCTCTGCTAACTCCTCAGTTGCTCGCACTGTACTTCAAATACATTCTAACCCCCTTACTCTGGCAACCAAGGTTCCTACACAATCTGACCCTCACCTACCTTTCTGATGTCACAGCCTGCTTTCTTTGCTTACTGACCTCCTTCAGCTGCTCAAACTCACCAAGTTGCTTCTCACCGTGGGACATTTGGACTTGCTGTTCACCCCGCATTTATCACTCACGCTCATCATTCATGTCCCACAGTCAAATACCACTTTCCCAGAGAGGCCTTTCCTGACTACCTAGCTAGGGTAACCACTACTTTTCTCTCACTCTAAAGCAAAACACTTTGTTTTATGTCCATCACAGTACCAGTCATGATCTGATATTATCCAGTTTGTTTACTGATTAACCATCTGTCTTCTCACAATGAATGGGCAGAGACCTTGCCTGTCCTATTCACTGCAGTAATCCCCAGGGCCAAGTACATGGAAGTGTATAGGAGATGCAAAGACTTCCAAACGTGTCTGGGGAAGGGATAAATGAATCTCCTAGAAAGAACCAGCAGATGAGTAGGCAGAAGATAAAAATGAGAAGTGGGCAGAGTGTGATCCTTGAGGAGGAAGGAACTGAGAGGATAAACCCTCACAGGAAGAGGGAAACCTCTTCTACTGAGCAAGGAGGAAGTGGATGGGAAAATGAGTACTCCTGAAGACATCAACTGAAATAACTTTTTGGGGCAACAGTTTAGCAATAATGTATCAAAAATATGAAATGTGCATAACCTTTGACCCAGCAATCTCACTTCTAGGAAATTATCCTAAGAAAACATAATAGTAGAAGTGGTAGTAGAATAATAGCGATAATAATGGTGATACAGCTAATATTTATTGAGGATTTAATATGTGCCAGTCAGTTGGAAATGCTCTGTATTATATATCATTTAACCTCCAGAATTATCTTTCTAAGTATGTTCTATAGCATTGTCATTTTGCAGATGAAGAAACTGGTACTGTGGTGCTTGGTCGTACAGTTAAGTTTGAAAAACCATGCAAGGATGTTCAAAGAATAGTTTTTTATTAAAATAAATTGAGGATTATCTAAATATCAATCCATAAGCACTGGTTGCATAATGGTACATACATATAATGTGGCAACCACTGAAAATTATAATGTATATTATAACAACTGATCAGAAAGGAGATTCATGACACTGCTGAGTAGAAAAAAAGCAATGTTACAGTATAGTAAGTTAAGGATCATCCCATTTATGTAGAGTAGAAAACATGTATCTTTTTGTACATATATACATGGTAAGATGCCTAAAATTTTCTCTATCTAAAACACACGGCTCATATTTTAAATTGGTGACCCATTATTTACACAGCAGGCTCTTGACATTTATGTTATTAAATGCCCACCTAAACAATTTAATATCAACTGAACTCTTATATTCATGTCCATTCATAACTATATGCATTCTAGGTTCTCTTCTTTACCAATTTAGACGATCAGAAAAATGCATATCCATGCCTCATTGTTTCAACCTCTCAAAGAAATGCTTCCATTGAATTATATTCCCTTACGTCATTAGAAACCATAAGATGAATACTTTCACATTTTCATTTCACAGCTGCTATAGTTTGGATGTTTGTCCCACTATACCTCATGTTGAAATTTGATCCCCAGTGTTGGAGATGGGGCCTAATGGGAAGTGTTTGGGTTACGTCGGCAGATATCTCATGAATTGATTAATGCCCTCCCTGTGAGGGGCGATGAGTGAGTTCTCACTCTATTAGTTCTAGGGAAAGCTGGTTGTTAAAAAGAGCCTGGCACCTCGCCCTTCTCCCTCTTGCTTCTTCTCTTGCCATGTGATCTCTGCACACTGGGTTTGCCTTCTGACATGAGTGGAAGCACCCTCGGGCCCTCATCACAAACTGAGCAGATGCTGGCACTGTGCTTCTTTTACAGACTGCGGAATCACGAGCCAAGTAAACCTGTTTTCTTTACAAGCTGTCCAGCCTCTAGTACTCCTTCATAGCAACAGAAAATGGACAAAGACAACAACAAATAATAAAGGTGTTGCTCATTCTATGTTATGGAAGGTTCTTTATGTAACAGAATTTTGTTCTGTTGTTTAGCAGCTGAGTGATCATAAGAAAGTTAATCTTTCCGTGCCCCAGATTCTCATCTGCTACGTGTGGTGGATTAACACACAGAAGGCAGGTTTTTTTTTTTTTTGTGAGGGATAGAAGCAAATATGTAAAATTTTGCTTCAGACCACTGAAATACAGGTCACTATTTCATACATTCAAATCTCAGTACATAATAGAAAATTAGTATTTTTTCTGAATAAAATTTATAAGATGATATGGATAACATTTATTTCAATTATAAACTTCTGACTTAAAACCCTTAGAAAATTAAGCTACAAAAACTCTGGGAAATTACTATAAGGCAATCAGACCTTAACTGAAGAGCTATGATGTATTTCGGTTAAATGCCCAGTAGCTAAAAAAATTATGAAAATAAATTCAGCAACTTACCTTTCCATTTCTTGTAGAATGCTTTTGATGTCTTTTCCTAACTTAAACTTTTTCCCAAATGGAATGTCAGAAATAATAATATCAACACTTTCTGAAGGCAATGGCAATTCTGAAATACAGAAATCAGAGAATCCTATTACAGTAAGGTCAAATATTTACAACCTAAATAATGAGAAAACTGAAGTACACAGGATTATTTTTGCATAATAGATAAAATTTAGGGTTGCTAATATTGTTTTAAAGTAATTACAAGATCCCAAAATGCTTTCACAATCACTAATGATAAATGATATAGTTATTGTAGTCTGTTCGTCGAAAATTGGTTTTTCAGATACAATAAAATGTAAGTTAAGCAGAATTTTAAATTAACCAGAAAACTCAATTCTCTAAATATACAGCTTGTATAGAAAGCTGCTAGCTCCACTAAGTTGCCTAGAAAAATCTTCTACAAAATTATATTCTACAACTTTCATTTCCTATTTTAAAACTGTACATTTAGATCTACTTGTTTTTGAGGGAGACGACCCATAGCTATGATTGTATTTTTAAAGGAGAACTTGGAAGGTTAAGAATATCTATTAAGTCCTAAGACTAGAGAAAAGGCTATATAATCAATAATCAACACAATGATTATCACTAAAAATTATTGTGTCTGATTATTCTAAATTGCTTTATTATCTTAATGTTTTCTTCTCAGAAGTTACATTATCAGAAGGTAACAAAGACTCTACCCTAACATCCACATCTTCTGGATGTACTTTCCACTTTTTACTTACTTTACTCTTCTCATCCATCTCCTAAATTAAGTTAAATACTCAAAAGACGGATGTCCCAGTTTTCATTTTGAATAGTACCTAATTTTGCAGAAATGTAATGAAATTTAAATAATCTTCACTAAATATCAAAAGTTTCTGTTGGTAGGAAATTTAATAAAAAATGCTTTGTAATCTGGGAAAGTCTAATGACTACTTGGCTAGATCTCTCCTAGTTCTAACCCTTATGTGGGGTTAACAGAAGAAGAGTAGATTGTTCAAAAAAAAAAAAATAAGAGGATAATATTCTTTTAAGCTGAGACAGGAATTCCTTTTTTCCAAGTTATGTTTTAACCTCATGGTTTTAGGGTGTTGATATAGTACACATCCATTTACAAAATGACTAAAGACAATATATGAACAATGAAGGCAACCATAGTTCTCAAATGTTTTATTTATGAGGAAGCATGTAGTAATTTACTTTTGAATTTAATCCCAAGTCTGTCTTTTGCCTTACACTACACAGAAATACAGTACCTACATATGAGTTAGCTGCCCATTATGTCCAGGTTTAGTAACACTAATTTTTTTCTTCTGGGTCTCCATTTTTATTGGGAACTTTGCTGCTCTATATTATATAATATGCTAAACTGCTTTAAATAATTTTAGAAGTTGAATACATAAACTTCATATAGATAGAATAATTTTTAAAAAAAAATCTCCAGAACTAAGTTGTGTCATCTTCCAATACAGCATAAAATAAAGCTTTTGTTGATGTGGCTGAGAGCATAAGCTCTGGTGTCAGACAGCTTGCATTTGGCTCTGCTGCTCACGAGCTGTGGGACTTTGGGAAATTACTGCTTCAATTTCTTCATCTGTAAAATGGAATAAGAATATGTACCTCAGAAGTCAATAAAAGAGGTAATATATGGAAGACATGTAACAGGGCCTGGCACAAAGTGAGCACTCAGTAACTGTTAGCTGCTTTGTGGTCATTATTTATAATGTCCCTCTCTGATGTCAATGGGAGATGACAGCCAGGTGGAAACCAGTGCGCCATCCTTCAGAAAAGCTTTGCAGAACACAGTATCCCCTTCTCTCTCATTCTTGGACATCCAAAGTTGAGGTAAGGCAACTACTTCCAGGTGGGCCTCTCTCCTACTCTCCTTTCCTCTATCAGTGGTTCTCAAAGTGTGGTCCCCACAGCAGCAACGTCAGTATTATCTGGAAAGTACAACTTAGTGCGTATTAGAATCAACTGAAAGGTCTTTATAAAACAGATTGCTGTCCCCACCTCCATACGTTTAGATGCAGATACTCCTAGAACCGGGAGCACCTGACCCATACGACTCAACATACAGTAAAATCTTTTAAATTATTAGATGCTCTGAATACTGCTCGTGAACAAAAAATTTGCTTGTAACTAATGAGCTAAGATTCTGAAATAGAAACATAGCTCAAAACAAGTAAAAATCATCTCTTTTTTACATCTCTGCAGGATGATTCAAGAACATGAAAAAAATTTAGTTTTAAAATACCAGTTGTTTTGAAGAAAGAAAAACTGCCCTATTTTTCCTACTTCCAGGAGAAAAACGGGTAAAAATTTCCTAAACCTCAGGATTATGGCCCCAAGATACTTTCTTCCAAAGGGATTTATGGGCCTTCAAGATGTCTTTTCATGCATATATTTAGACTAAAGACCAGGTTCATTGAGCACTTTTATAAAATTGAGCATATCCTTCTTCCTATTTTTGTTCCTTGTTCTTTCTGCTGTTTATTCTTTCTATTGTCCAGGTTTATAATATTCAGATTCTGTCTCCTAACAGTAATTCCCATAATTGTTCAAACTTAGTTCTATAGTTAATTTCATCCTTATCACTAATCATTTTGCCTTTATTTTCTCCATTTCTCAGCTGATTAATCTCTCAATCCCTGGAATTAAATAGTTTTCCCCATAAGGGCTTAGTTGTGAAATGTTGTCTGAACTTTTTCATATTTCAAAATGTTTGGCTTTAAGATGATGTTTTGGTTAGGCATAATATTTTTGGGTCACACTCTGCTTCGGTAACTTTGTAAATAACCACTCTTCTATTGTCAAATGCTCTGTAACATTTTCTTTCCATTGTGGCCAAAATATATTTTGAGGTTTATTGCATTAGATTGTGACCTTCTCTTGTTTGGTTGCTGAATTTGTTTTTTTGATGATTACTATTCTTTTTCTCATTTCAGTAAATACAAGAGGGGGTAAAGCTTTCAATGAAATTTCAATCTGCCGTCTTAATCAAGAAGTCCATAAACATTAGTCTTAAACATGCAAAATGTAGTCTGGCATCTGGATTGGGTCACCATACAATTTACAGACCAAATGAACATTTCTGAGAAGCGAATGCTAGAAATAACTATGCTAGTTATTTTATATGAAAATCATATGCTTGAAATATTTGAAATATTTATTATCCAATAAACTGGCTTATTATGGTGGCCCTAAAAACATCTGGGCAAAATGAAATTTTTAAGTTTAACAAAAGACTATTTTTTTTTGAGAAAAAATAATTTGCCTACAGTGCTAATATCTGAACAAGTTCTGGTAAATGAAGTATACTTTCAGTTCAATTTTTTCATATGGGAAGGGTAAATATTTCAGCCCTCCAGTTCAGTCCCTCCACTGACAGTGTCTTTGACAAATATGTTCACAATACAAAACGCAAATTACCTCTATCATTCTTTTAATTGTTTTACCAAATTTAGATGATACAAAGTTAAGGCCTTCACAAACTCATTCCATTCCATTCCATTCTAGACTACAAATTTACCCAATTACAATAAGGAAAGTCATGAGGAGATTCTTTCCATACCATATCCAAAGTAAATTTACAGAATTTCATAATTAAGTCTTGTGCATTGTTGAGCTTTCAATAATTTGTTCATTTCTTCCTTCGGGTTTTTAGGAAAAGATGATCAATGTCTTCCTGCTGCCAGCTTTGTTTTTAACAACTGTAATTCACCAAAAAATTCAAACCTCATGTATTTTGACACTTCGTTTGTTGAATCCTTTGATTACAGATTTCTAGTATATTCTGAATAAAATGCCATCAAAATTAGGCAACTTTTTTTGGTAAAGTTTACAGCACTATCCTAGGACACTTTGGCTGATTTACAGAGCAATTCTTTGAATGCTTACACTTTAAAATCCAACTGATGGACAAGCAGAGGAAGTGTACTGCTATGTGGAAGTATTTTTTTGCATTCAGTCATCTTCATCACAAATAGTTTGCAGTTCAGCTATTCTGTGTATATTTTAAAAAGAAGGACGGGTGCAGTGGTTCACGCCTGTAATCCCAGCACTTTGGGAGGCCAAGGCAGGTGGATCATGAGGTCAAGAGATCAAGACCATCCTGGCCAACATGGTGAAACCCTGTCTCTACTAAAAATACAAAAATTAGTTGGGCGTGATGGCATGCGCCTGTAGTCTCAGCTACTCGGGTGGCTGAGGTGGGAGAATTGCTTGAAGCCAGGAGGCGGAGGTTGCAGTGATCTGAGATCGCGCCACTGTACTCCAGTCTGGCGATAGAGAGTCCGTCTCAATGAAAAAAAAAAAAAAAAGTGGCCAGGTATGGGGTGGCTCACACCTGTAATCCCAGCACTCTGGGAGGCTGAGCTGGGAGGATCAATTAAGACCAACCTGGGCAATACAGTGAGACCCCACCTCTATTTTTTTAAAAAAAGAACATTAGCCAGGCATGGTGGTGAGTGCCTCCTACAATTCCAGCTACTTGGGAAGCTGAGATGGGAGGACTGCCTGAGCCCAAGAGTTCATTCAAGGCTGCAGTAAGCTATAATCAGACCACTGCACTCTAGTGGGTGACAGAGCAAGTCCCTGTCTTAAAAAAAAACAAAATTCAATTATTTTGACAAATGTCTATTTCAATGGACACTGCAGCCTGTTGGGAGATAATTACGATTTATACAGGTGTAACAACGAATTTCAAGTGCCTTTCTGCTCCATAGGTTTTAGTAAGAATATTAATTTTTAGCATGATGTTGTGGCCCACCACAGTAATAAGCACACAGATGGGCAATGCCGAACTGAATTTACAGTAGCATTCACAAAGAAGTTACATCTTTGACAAAAAAAAAACCCGACGAAATTTCTAAGAATTAGGGTAAAAAGGAAACAAAGCTACTACTGGAATTGACTTAACTGATTATCTTTCTAAATCATGTGATGATATTGATACAAAACTGGCAACACTTAACTGTCTGCAAAGGTCTGCTAATGAAGCGAGCACACTAACAGTACCAGCTTCATTTTGCTTAGGTACGTAACAAAACTCACAATTGAATGTGAGCAAAATAAGTTTAGAAGAATAGCCATTTGATCTAAAAGGAAAGTCATACTTCACAGAGTGATATTTTAAATGTATTTTCTTCAGTTGTATGTGATAAATAGTTGGCTTTGGGCCTAGCATTCTTAGAATTACTAAGTTTTTATTTTTTTCCTTCAACTTTTAAGTTCCAGGGTATATGTGCAGGATGCATGGGTTTGCTACAGATCAACCCATCACCTTGGTAATAAGTCCAGCATCCATTAGCTATTCTTCCTAATGCTCTCCCTCCCCTCCGGCCTCCCCCGACAGACCCTTGTGTGTATTGTCCCCCACCCGTGTGTCCATGTGTTCTCATCGTTTAGCTCCCACTTATAAGTGAGAATATGCAGTGTTTGGTTTTCTGTTCCTGCGTTAGTTTGCTCAGAATAACAGCTTCAAGCGCCATCCATGTCCCTGCAAAGGACAATATCTTGTTCCTTTTTATGTTTACATAGTATTTTATGGTATATATGTACTACATTTTCTTTATCCAGTCTATCATTGATGGGCATTTGGGTTGATTCCATGTCTTTGCTATCGTGAATAGTGCTCAAGTGAACATACGTGTGCATGTATCTTTATAACAGAATGATTTATATTCCTTTGGATATATACACTGTAATGGAATTGCTGGGTCAAATGGTATTTCTGCCTCCGGATCTTTGAGGAATCACCACACTGTCTTCCCAACGGTTGAACTCATTTATACTCCCACCAACAGTGTAAAGGCATCCCCTTTTATCCACAACCTCACCACCATCTGTTGTTTCTGGACTTTTTAATAACTGCCATTCTGACTGGCATGAGATGGTATCTCACTGTGGTTTTGATTCGCATTTCTCTAATGATCAGTGATGTTGAGCTTTTCTTTGTATGTTAGTTGGCTGCATGAATGTCTTCTTTTGAGAAGTGTCTGCTCATGTCTTTTGCTCACTTTTTAATGGGGTTGCTTTTTTCTTGTAAATTTGTTAGGCCAAGGTGGGTGGATTGCCTGAGCTCAGGAGTTTGAGACCAGCCTGGGTAACAAGGTGAAACCCTGTCTTTACTAAAAATACCAAAATTAGCTGGGGGTGATGGCGTGTGCCTGTAATCCCAGCTACTTGGGAGGCTGAGGCAGGAGAATTGCTTGAACCTGGGAGGTGGAGGTTACAGTGAGCCGAGATTGCACACTGCACTCCAGCCTGGGCAACAGGGCAAGACTGTCTCAAAAAACAACAACAAAAAAATTTGTTTAAGAGCTGCTGAGTTTTAATGTAAATGCTTGATGCCTCTATAAACAGACTTGTTTCATTTGGTCAGTGATATCGCCATGGTCTTCACAGTAGGACTGTAAATATCAACAAATATTGACTCAATTATATGTTCATCAGCTGTCTTAAGAAATAGAAACTCAACACTTACTTTTTCATTAAAAATGCATTTTTAAAACCTTATTGCTTCTGAGTTTGTTACAAAATAGAAGTGTTACCAAACAATAAAAAAGGACTTATACATATAATAAATGATAAAGCTTTTGCAGCAAGAACATGTGAACTACTCTCTATGTTGAACTTATCCCCTATTTTCTACGCATATTTCATATACACCTACCCCATCACTTTCCACATTTCCCTCTGATTTCCCAAATGGGCAGCCTGGCAGCTTCATGAATCTTGCAGTATACGGCATGGGCCATAAGACACCTGGCTAGAACACCAAGGCCAAGCCAGCAGAGGCAGGACAGGCAGCAGAGGAGAAAACACACCAGTATGAGAGAAAATGCAAACACCACATTATGGGGTGCTTATGGGTGTCCTGAAAAAAGCACGCCATCTTATACAAGAATGGAAACACTTGAGAACAAAGCACAACTGTTGCCAATAATCTTGTTATAAATCTACACTTAAGTGATGTGTGATAGGCTACAGAATGCCTAACTGGAAGGAAAGAAAATATTTCCTTTTAGCTATAATTTTGCCATTTTAATTAAACCATAAATGTGTTTCTCTTGCTCAAATATGTTTATGTTATAGTTTCCATCTTATACTGAGAATGTATACATATCTGCAGATTTAAAAAAGCCTAATGACTAATTGCTATTTCCTAAGATAACTTGTAACATAATATTCATTTGATTCCAAATTTTCATAATGATTAAAACTTAGGAATAAATACATATGATTTCTTCATGTTGAAAGATTGTCTCAAAAAAAAAAAAAAACAAAAAAACAGAGTCTCACCATGTCACCTAGGCTGAAGTGCAGAGGCACAATCTAGGGTCACTGCAACCTTCACCTCTTGGGTTCAAGCGATTCTTCTGCCTCACCCTCCCGAGTAGGTGGGGCTACAGCCACCAAGCCTGGCTAATTTTTTTTGTTTCTATATTTTTAGTAGAGACAGGGTTTCACCACGTTGGTCAGGCTGGTCTCAAACTCCTGAGCTCAACTGATCCACCTGCCTCAGTCTCCCAAAGCGTTGGGATTACAGGCATAAAGCCACTGCACCCGGCTAAGATCATTTCTTTTTATATTAGTTGAGGGTTATAAAACAAAGTGAATGCTTATTAAAAAGGTAGAAAAAATAAAGTCATTAAAGCACACAGAAGCTGAAGATTGTGATTTTGCAGAAATGTAAGTCATAATGGGAATGAATATTACTAACTTCCTAGATATACCAACATACCAATGCTTACAGATGTCTTACTAATTCATGCTGTGCGTTAGACACTGTACTCTGTGTGTTTATGTAATAAATCCTCATCACAGCTTTATGCAGTGGCATTATAATCTTCACATTATAGATGAGAAAATAAAGAGAGGACCAGTTTTTCTGCTGAAGGCCACACAGTGGAAAAATGATGGTGGAGCTAGGATTTATACTTGGTGTGACTCTTAAAGTCAGTAAGTGTTCTTAATTCCTACAGTAAAAAGGCATGAGATCCCTTAAGGGATTCGTAGATCTCAACATTCTAAATTGTATTTATAATTAGAGCTCTTAAAAACCAAATTAATGAAGAAAATAAATGCTTTTATCTAGCCCGAATGTCTACCTCTAAAGTAGGTGCCATAAAGGGCTAATTATTAGTTAAAATTGGCCCCTGTATTAGCAAGACATATAGTTCCTCCTAGACTGAAACTTAAAGAGGTTGTGATGCTGAAATAACCTGAAACAGATGTTTTATTCTTTCCTTCAGAAAGTTATCCTAAAAACAATTCACAGAAGAATCATCTACAAATGACGTAACATGAAAAAGTTGCTCTCAGTAGTAAAGAAAGGTAAATTTAAGCAAACCTATCAAATGCGTAGAGTTGAAAAAACTGTAATAAAAATTATAACGTGTGACCTGTTTTAAGGTCCATTCTCCTCCCTCTGCCTTCCCCTGCTCCTAGAAGTGCATGCTCAACCGCTCAGGCACTGGATCCCATCCTTTCTTAGGGCCTGGATACAGCAGACAAGCGGTTCTCCTCTCTCCTCCGTCATGCCAAATTCCTCCTTTTCATTTGATTTTTCTTGTTAGTGAGATCAAACATTCTAGATACAAAAAAATTCTAATTTCTATCTTAAAAAAATTCCTTGCTTGATCCCCGATATCCTTTCTTTCAGTTACCGCCTCATTTCTATGCTCTCCTTATTAGCCAAACTGCTCGACAGAATGCTCTCAACTAGTTGTCTTCAAGTTATCTCCTCCCATTCTCTCAAGAGCCCCTCCAGGGAAGCTGCCCTTGACTTCTGCAGTCACCAGGCCTCATCGTACTTCACCAATGAGAAGCAGCTGACACAGCTGATCTATCTATCCTCCCCAGATTCTTACACTCTTACATCACGGGCTATTCCTTTACCAGATGCTCACCTTCCCGAAGTCCAAGCATCTGAGTATTCTAAGGTTCAGTCCCCTTTCCCTTCTCTACTTAAACTCACTCCCTAGGAGATTTCATGAAACTAAATGTTCTCTATACCAGTGATGCTCAACCTCTCCCCTGAACTCCAGATTTGGAGACTGAGGTACTAACTTGATATCTTCACTTAGAGTCTAATAATTGTGTGAAATTTAACAGGTCCTAAATTCTAACTTGATCCACCATCCGTCTTCCCCACCTCAGTAATGACAACTCCATCCTCTAGCTGCTCAAGCCAGAAAGCCTAGAATGTTCTCTCTCATACTCCACATCCAATCCGACAACAAATCCTGTTGGCTCTCTCTGTCAAATATGTATCTGACCTTCTCTCAACGCCTCCTTGAATACCACCTCGGACCAGGCCACTGTCATTTCTTACCTAGATTATAGCTAGAGTTGCAACAGTATCCTAACTAGTCTCTTTGCTTCCATCCTGCCCTCACTAAAGTCTAAGAGGAATCCTTTCAAAAACGAAGATTTATGCAGTTACCTGGTGCCACAGAGAACCTTTAAAACACATACACAAACAGTGGAGCACTTCCGTTTTTTAAATGAAATCTTATAGAAAATGCCCCCTAAAGTGAAAATACATAAAAGTGGAGCTGGGAGTGCAACAGCGGTCCAATGCCCAATTCAGTACTCCCTCCCTCATGCCTACAAGGTGCTTTGGAGAATGTAAAGGGATTGAAAACTCACTGCTCTGGAACAACTTACGACGCAACTTCAGTTTTCTTAAAGGTTTCAAAGAAATAGCATTCTTAAAGAAATTAGGGATTATGAAAGCCTGCAGTCTAGTCATCCGTTAGTTTGCTCTAGAAACTTGTGTCTCCCGCACACAGTCCTATTAAAAACCTTGGCAGAACAGCAAACAACTATGAGATCTCAATCAACAAGACAATTTCTTCTTTGGGGATGCTTTACTATGCTTTTATGCAAGTTATCCTAGTATTTTCTTCTGTTGATACTCATCTTTACTACTTTTCCACTACAACAAAATTTTTAAAATAATATTATGTTCCTCCTGATTATAGGTTTGATATTGGGAACTATCTACTACCTATCACTGTCAACAGAATACAATGTTCTTAACTGGGAATTAAATGCACTCATGATTTAAGGGAGAGATATATACTTGGGGAATAGGGAATAAAACAAGGAACAGTTTTTAAAAATAGTCTAAATACCATGGACCTCAGGAAGATATTATTATTATTATTATTATTTTTTGAGATGGAGTCTTGCTCTGTTGCCCAGGCTGGAATATGGTGGCACGATCTCAGCTCACTGCAAGCTCTGCCTCCTGGGTTCACGTCATTCTCCTGCCTCAGCCTCCCGAGTAGCTGGGACTACAGGCGCCCGCCACCACGCCCAGCTAATTTTTTGTATTTTTAGTACAGACAGGGTTTCACCATGTTAGCCAGGATGGTCTAGATTTCCTGACCTTGTGATTCGCCCGCCTTGGCCTCCCAAAGTGCTGGGATTACAGGTGTGAGCCACTGCACCTGGCTGAAAATACTATTTTGATTGGTCTCAGTAGACTTGATTCCTAGTCACGTGTGTCACTGCTGACTCCCCTTCATGAAACAGGGGTTAATACTTTCCCTCTACCTCACAGGGTGACCAACTGTCCTGGTTTACTCCAGACTTTGCTGATTTTAGCACTGCAAGTCCTGGTTTAGCAAATTGGGATGGATAGTTAGCTTACTCCTATGTATCTCAGGGATACTATCTAATGTGAGGCAATAATATTTCATATAGTTTATTCAAAAGAAATTCAAAGAATTATTACACTGCTTATTTTATGGCTATATTAATTGATCACTGGTTCTGATATGAGAAATGGTTCAGATGCAACAAAGACTTTTTTTCTCTCTTTTTAACACATACATTTTAAGTCATGCTTTACATGCTTATTGTTTCACTTCCCAATTATGAACCCTTTGAAAATAAAACGGTTACACTATTAGAAGTAAACTCAGTATTAGTCCCACAGATATATTACAGGGTAAAACCAACCTTTATACACTGAGTCTTGTTTTGTATGATTCTAAATATATTTACATTGTTCATTTTCTCAATTGTTTTGCATTTTTAGTAGCTTACCTATAACAGAGACTTTAAGTAATTCGATTTTATCCTCAAGGCCTGCAGCTTTCAGATTGTCCCAAGTACCTAGTAACTGTGAGTCGCTGACATCAGCACCTACATAATACACATCCTATGGGGAAAGAAAGAATATTTTAAGCATAAATAAAATTATTACACATTTTATGTAGTTAAGAAAATCAACTTGCATTTTCTCAAATGATGGAAGTGAAATTAGTAGATTTTAAATTAAGGTCAAAACACCTTTAGGTTATTCTTTTAAAATGATAATATCAAAAAATGTAAAGTTTATGTTAAAATTTTAAAAATCTGTGAATATTACAATGACAAATGTGTAAAGAATTTGAGGATTAGTATAATCTAGGTCATGACTAATGATTAGAATTCTGTCATATTTTCCTAAATTCATAGTATTTAAATAAATAACATAGCAATTTAATCCTTCACAATCTATTTTGAGTATAGTGAATAACTCACATAATTAAAAAGAATAATCCCAAAATAGACACTCTACTTGTAAATAATTGGTGATTATACTATATATACTGATTAAAGTAGATAAATTGCTTGCTTTACCAAACTTCAGAACTTACTGGCCATTCTTTAGCAGCTTCCAAAAGTATTGTTCCAAGTCCGCACATTGGATCTAAAACAAATGCACCAGCCTGCAGACAGGAATATTAATTTGGTATTATTAAGACTACTATAGTAGGTATTATAAAAGAAACCTAAACTTGAGGAATCAATATTTCAAGAGGAAAGGTTACTTTTTACACTTTATTAAGAATTTCAGGTACTTAAAGCCCTAATGCAGGAGTGTATTCGGCAGGTTTATAAATTAGGAAGAAGGCCATTCTGGCCAAAGCCCAGGAAAAGGTAGTGAAAGCCCCAGAGAGGGAACAAGGGGATTCTGTGAAGATGGACTGGGTTATGCTGCATGTTGTAACAACCCCCAAATCCTAGGGGTTTAAAACAACTAGCTCACACTGTATGACCACATTAGGGTACCTGGGGCCTCTGCTCCTCACTCTGGAACCCAAACTGACGAGCAATCACCATCTTGAGTGCTGCCATCACTGTGGCAGAGGGAAAGAAAGCATGACAAATTGTCCACTGGCTCAGAAAGGTGCCACCTGAAAGCGATGCACATCACTTCCACCAGTATTAACTGTTAGTCACATGGCACACAGTGTCAAGGGGCCAGGAAAGTATAATCCTATCTGTACCTGGGAGAAAAACAGGAAATTGGGAGAAAAAATGACTTACTCCCACTCTGAAAATCACAGCATGCCAGATCTCATAGGTGGTGTAAGGATTCTGGTTCTATTCTGAAGGATGGGAAACTATTGGAGGGTTTGAGGACAGGAGTCCTATGACATTACATTTCAAAGGGATCATTTTGGCTATTCTGCAGAGGACAGACCATAGAAGGGTAAGAGTGCTAGAGAGTCCAGTCAAGAGATGATGGTGGCTTGAGTTAAGAGTGGAATTGGTGGATGTGGTAAGAAATGGTTGGATTCTAGACATATTTTAAAAGGTGGAGCCAAAAATGCATGGGATGTGGAATGTTAATGAAAGACAACAGTCTGGAATGCCTAAAATTTTTGAGCTGAGCAACTGGAAGAACAGAGTTGCCTGTTACTGACATGGGAAGAGTTGGGGAGAAGACACTTTGGGGGAGACAAGAGTATAGTTCTGGCCTTGTTAATTTTGAGATACCTCTTAGACCTCTAAGTGTGAATGTCAAGTGAGTCACTGGACATGAGTCTACAGTTCAAGGGAGAGGTTCAGGCTACAGATAGGAATTTAGGAACAGTCAGTGCCAGTCAGCTTATAAATGATATTTAAAGCATCAGAACTGGATGTGATCATCTAGAAAGCAAGAGAAGTTTAACAAGAGAAGTCTATGAATTGGCCCCTGGTGATCTCTGAAGTTCACATGTTTGGAAGAGGAAGATCAGCCACACACACTGAGAAGCAGCTCATTCCGATAATAGGAGCAGAACCTAGCATAGTGGTCCTGAAACAAAGTGAAGAAACTGCTTCAAGAAGGAGAGTGATCAGTGTCGAAGTGACAGGCGGGTAAGTGAGACGAGCAGTTTCAGTGGAGTGTTGGTGATGAAAGCCCCATGGAGGCTGCTATATGAGAGAATGGGAAGAAAGGAGGTAGAAGACAGCCAATGTAGATAATTATTTTAAAGACTTTTTCTGTAAAGGGAAGCAGAAAAGGGGGTGGTGGCTGAAGGGATGTATGGCTTCAGCGGGGGGTTTTCATTTTTTTAAGTTGAAAGATATTTCGGCAGGTGTACATGCTGATGGGGATGACCCAGTAGAAGGAAAAATTTCTGAGTCTATAAGAGGGAACGGAATCCGGCACACAAGCATTAGCGTGGAACAAGGACAGTTCCCTTATTGTAACAACAATAAGGCAGAGTATGTAGGCATAGATTCTGGCATGTTGGTAGACTTGGTGAGGAGAACATGTAGAAGTTCTCTTCTGATTCTATTATTTTAGTCAAATAAGAAGGAAGGGAGCTTGAGAATGGCGTGAACCTGGGAGGCGGAGCTTGCAGTGAGCAGAGATTGCACCACTGCAGTCCAGCTTGGGCGATAGAGCAAGACTCCGTCTCAAAAAAAAAAAAAAAAAAAAAAAAAAAAGGGGAAAAAAAGGGATAAAAAGAAGGAACAGTTAAAAGTATGGGCAAGGAAATGACTATTTTTAAAATCCAAGCTGTGAAGGAGGGATGAGCACAGGTGGTAAGAATAGGGGTTGGGTCAAATGACTAGAGGGCCCTGTGGGGTTAAAGATTTGTGTTCGGGTAGCAGAGGAAGTAAATAGGAAAGAGGAGGTGGTTAAGAACAGGATTCCTGAAACTGAGATTTCTGGAAGAGATACCCTTCTGGGTATGACAAGGTCTAGGATGTGACTACAACAGATGAATAGGGAAGCCAAGAAATGAAGAGTAAGATTACTGAATGGTTACAGAGACCAAAGAATCATGATGCAATAATGGCCTGTACTCTTACAGGAATGAGAGGGAGAGAGCTCTGATTGGGGTGATCTGATGGCATGTGCTTCAAAGGCACTGTGAGGTTCTGGGCAGAAGGAAGAAAATAATTGTCTAGAAGGGGCAAGAAGGAGCAAGCAGGAACGTACCCCACTGTCAGGCCCAGTGGTGCTCGAGATAGGGGAGAAAAAACATCCACCACTTGTTATGTCTACAGAGGAAGCAGAGTCCTCAGGGGACAGCCAGGTTTCAGCCACAGCCATATGGTACCTAATGGAAAGAAACAAAATGTTCTTCAGGAGACAGAAGCCTTCCCTGGTACTAAATTTTAAAGAGAGTATCATACAAATCCCCCATGAAGGGGCAGTAAGGAGCAGAAGGAAAAATTTAAATGGAAATTTTGTTGTTAAATTGTTAACAGTATGAGAACCCATTTTTATTAGGATCTCAAATGTGCCATACACTGTGCTCCTTCTCTCCCATGATCTGTGTTCAATGATGTAATCTGACCTAAAGTATTTTTAAACGGCTTTATTTTACCTTAGGACCTTTTCTTGCCATGACACTTGTAGACACAGACTGAGGTAGAGAAGTATTTCTGCATACTTATAACAACATTTAAGATTTATAGAACTTGATTTCCCTTGTTATGATATGTAGGAAGGAGAACAGTTTATAGTACACATGATAAATAACGAACATCCCATTTTTAAATTTCATTTTTAGTGGCACTGGCCTACCCAAGACTGAGCTGTCTGTGTACTGCTCTGGGTACTAAGCTCCAAAGAGGGAAATGGATCAGGTTGGATACTGGGGTCACTCAGACTGTGGGTCACTACCACATTGCCTCCAAAAGAACTCTACCATGCCATTTCCCAGGTTCTTTAACAGACCTCCTTGGCCTGTGGTCACATTGAGAGACACATTTCTTACTTTTTGTAGTCTCAGGGAAAATTCATAGTAAGGAAAAGTTTTATCAAGCACTATCTTTGGATATTTTTGATCATTTACTTTTGACTTTTCTGAAAAACATGTTTATATTAAAACAAAGGTAACATTTCAAATGTGTGGGTGATTATGTAAATTTATACTTAAATACAAACTGGTGAAACCACTGGCAGTTTGGGAAAAAATTAACCATACCTCTTTCTTTATACTAAAAAAATCTGAACTAAAGATTTAAACCAAACAAACAAATAAAATCATGGGTTCTGGGTACCTGGTAATCTGAAAGAGGCTCCCTCCTCCACTCTCAACTCGAAGCTTTCTGCTTCTGCTGAGCCAAGTGATGCTCAGACCTAGAGGCAACTGGTGCTAAGAGAAGCCCAAGGCTCCGTCACAGTCCCAGAAAAAGGAAAGTGTGTGATGGGACCTCCCTGCTGTGGGTTGGGCAGTGATTAGAGAACAGCAGTGGAACCCAGAGGGGAGAATCAGTGGAACTAGGGAAGAGCTTGGTCTTCAGAGATCTATGGACCCAAAGAGAGGTCAGTGACTAGAGAAGTTTCCTCCAGGTATCTCAGCAGGACTGACAGATTCTCCTTACACTGCTGAGCCTGGGGTGCCAGAGATCCATTTGCCTTTTACCATTTATAGGATTCTGGCCGTTTAAAATACTTAACAGTCACATTTTAGCCCCAGCAAGCTAAAACAAAACACACAAACAAACAAAAACCAACGGCACATCTGAAAAAAAAGGAAGAGGTCCCTCAGTAGTTTTAGAGTAAATAAGCAGAATAATCAGAACACACACCTAGTAAAATAGAATTACTAATTACTGATCAATATTTGAATAAAAGAAGAGCTTTCAGAGATATTCAAATGTGACACACATACCTTTATGAAGCTAAAAAGCCATATTTTTAATCTAAAAATATAAATAAAATAGAGCATGTCTCTGTGACTCTTGTTGTAATTTGGAAGATAATGTTCAAGAATAACTCAAAATGCAAATATAAAGACATGGAAATCATGTCAAAAGGGTAGGAGACTTGGAGGATAGAACCAGGAAGCTTAACACGTTCCTAATAGGAATTTCAGAAGTAGGAAAGAGAGACTAGTTTAAAGTTAAATTCGTTAAATAGTCGAGGCAATAATTAAATAATGGAAGAAAAAGTGCTCAGGCCAGAGAAGTAAAAATAATAATTTTTATAATTATTATATATTCCAAATAGTAATTATAGTTCTAGTTATTAACTATAATTTTGGTATTAATAATTATAGTTATATTTATTATTATTACCAAAATGGCAGCTAATACTTAGAAACTTTCTGAATGTTAGACACTGTTCTAATCACTTTATTAATGCTAATTCATTTAATCTTGTCATGATCCCATGAGATATTACTACTCTTTTCATCTTGTAAATGAGAAACTGAGGCACAAAGATGTTAAGTATCCTGCCCAAAGCTTCCCAGCCAGTAAGTGGTGGCCAGAATCTAAGACTCACCACGGTCTGGGCTAAATAGAAAAGACATATACATAAGCATGTTCTGGTGACATTCCTGGGCTTTAAGATTAAAGACAAACACCTTATAAGTTTCCAAAAACAAGGAATCACGTAGTTATAAATGAAAATAAAAGAAAAATCCAACTGGCATGGTCTGCTCATCTGTGCCACCAGAAGCTAAATGACAATGGAATAGCATCTACAGACCTTTGAGAGAAAAGAACTGCAATTCAGGAATCCTATACCCAGCCAAGATAGGTATACGCAGATAACAGGAAGAAATTTGAAGATACAAAGAAATTCTGACAGTATATCATTAAATACCACATTTGAGAAAAATACCTAAGATAAGACTTTACCCAAGCAACAAGTAAACCAGAGCAGAAGCCTCAAACAGGGCAAGACAAATGATTAGCAAGTAACTTGATCAAACTAGCAAAAATAAGAGAAGGAAACAAAGTGTGAGAAGTTAGGAATAGAATAAAAATAGGAAGAATATAATCAAGTCTATCTGTCACAACATTTACTGAATTCTCTCACTGAAAGACCATCAGAGTGGGGTAAAAATAGCTGTGTGTTTGTAAGAAAATATGTAAAGCTGAAAAAAAAAAGCAGTGGCAAAGAAATATTAGGCTGATGCAAACAAAAAGGAGTGAAAATATTAGTAAGACAGTGAGACTTAAATTTAAACTTAACCAAGATAAATACGACTTAAGTAACAAAAGGCACACTTCACAATGATGTATTGACAGTCACGAACATGTATATACCAAGTCACATGGCAGCTGAATAATTCAACAACTCATAAAAATGCAAAAACTTAAAAAAATACAATATAATGAGATTTCAAAAACTTCTTTGAAAATGGGGCAGAGAAACACACGGTAAGTAAAAATAATGGAGAACATTTCTTCACTAGAAGATAAAATCATCTTACGTCCATAGAACATTTACAAAAATTGACCAAGATCTTGGTCATAGAAAAAAACTTAAAATTTAAGAATCAGAGGTTTTACAGGCCACATTTTCTAACTGTGACACAAAACATTAGAAATAATGAAATGTAGCTAACTTCTGACTCAGCCTTTTCACAGCCAAAATACTCTCAGAAGTTCAACAATATATAAAAGCATTACTGCAGCAGTTTGTAAGTATAATGGCAAAAAGAAAAGAAGTTAAATAAAAAGCGTTAAGAAAAGAAAAAGCAAGTAATACAAATATCCATCAGTAAGAGACCGTATAAGTTAATTATGAAAATAACTTTGCTATTAACAGGAAGGAAAACATTTTTCTTACCTTAATGTCAGCGAGAGATGCCATTGCCCACGCTATGGTAGATCGCAGTCCAGCTGTCTTGATGTAAGCTCTGCTGGCTAAAGGAACCCTACAAAGAAAAGAATCTGATTATATATTATTACACATTGAACAACAAGATATAAAAATGATTTACCTGTCCAAATCTGAGAATCATTTAAACATATTCATCCAACATACACTAAAGTATTCCCTAAGTTAGAGAATGTTTCAATCTTATTACAAAAATTCCTTCTCTAATGGGCACCTTGTCTACCCAGCCAGTGTGGAATTTCAGAAAGTTAAATTTTTAGACAACTGAAATTTACACTCTCATGTATTTAATGTATAAAAATGTAATTATACATGAGGAAAATCTTTCTTATACTTCCCTGTCTTCCCAGAGTAGACCTTTTCTTGCTGTCTGAAGTCATGAAGGGGAATATACTATTTTGTGATACAAATGTAGTATGGGAAGTAGAACTGAAGGGATGCTAACCCTTAAAATCTATTTTCTATAAAAAGTCCCTTTTGTAGGTCTGTTTTTTGGTTACTTGCATCTTCCCCAAAAGCTGAAATGAAACATGACATTGCACTGTCTAAAATAATTTACTGGATGATGGGCCAAACCAGACATCTCCCAAATCAGTTCAATGGTCTCCAACAAGCATCGCTTCACACTTTATCCTCCACCTCTTCAATGCCACCATCACATCAATGTTTCCAGATTTGATAGAAATTTTCAAAATGTCATCTATCATTTATATCTTTCCAACGCAATGAACAAGCAGAATCTCCTTGGAAATTTCAACTTTCCAGGCTTTTCTAGTTCACTTCTACAATTTGTTGGTAAGGTATGAAGACGTGATGTCAAGAACATGTGCTGGTTTGTTTTGGGGTAGGCTTGTTCCAAAACTACCAAGAGAGGTCTTCCACGAACTTTACGGAAAGCCACGATGTTCTTCAAACCCTCCTTCAAGTTGTTCAACAGAATTCTAGGTATGTGTGTTAAACATTTATTTCTTTCAGAATTTTGTCTCTCATTTTTCTTTGACTTTAACTTATCCTGTTTTTGTATTTGTTGCAAGCCTCTTAAAATCTGAGAACTAAATGACATATCCCTTTAAAGTAAAAGTGTAATTGTATACTTACTATTATAATGAGGAAGTTCTACATCGCAAACCCGTGGGAGTTTGGCTTTTTAATAAGGTTTTTTCAAGAAATAATTCACATTGTAAACAGTACTGTATACATACATTTGGAATCAGGGATGTAAACTGGCAGGTAGAAACACTATAAAATATTTTGGCCAGTGAATTTTGCTTCTGCAGGGAGAGCTTAGCAATTATCTTGCTATAAAACACAGTTTGCATTCTAGATACCAAAGCTATAATACACCGTTTACATTCTAGATGCCAAAACTATAAAACAGAGTTTGCATTCTAGATACCAAAAAGGGAGATGCGTATGGAAAACCAGTTTTGTCCATATATATGAAAAAAATGCTCTTCTAAGCAGCAGGAATTTATATGGAACCTTTCAAAGTTTCAACAACTATGTATATATTTTTGCTAATAGAAGTTTTTATGGGACATAATTCTGTCAATATTTGACAAAAGTGAATGTTCACATTTTGCTTAAACCTGGGCAAAATTATCTCATTACTTCAACAAAAGGACCCCATTATACCAGCATAATACAATTATTCAGAAGAAGGCATGTTCAGAAATAAACTCCTAGAAAATAAAAATGCTCTACTTTCACAGAATCTAGCTAACGTACACAGTTCAAAAATAAATGTGGTTTTTGATCTTCTTCTCTGCATGTGTGCATTTCTTTTTTATTCTCTTGTACACCTTGTACCACCAAAACAAAGATGTCCTAATCTATATGTCTAGCCTAGACTTGTTACCTGAACCCCCCAGATCTTTATCTTCAAATATGTACTTCAACATTTTTATGTGGAAGATAAGTAGTACAAAGTCAACAGGTATAAACTGAATACACTCTCCTGGATTTCACATATTGATATGTTTCTTCATTTTCTTGTGCCACTTACTACCCATATATTGGGTACCATAATCTAACTCTTCAGTCTAGACTTGTCACCTGAACTCTAGATCTGTAACTTCAAATATCTACTGGGACATTTTCCACTGAATACACTGTTTTCTTTTGCTACATTTTGTATCTCAGTGACTAATACCAGTATTTACTAATTGTTCAAATCAGAAATCTGAAATTATTCTAGACCCCTTAACTACTTTTTGATTTCATGGCCTTTTTGCTACCTCCAAGAGTTTAAATCCTCTCATTCTCTCTTTTTATTTCTCTTTCATTTAAAAATATTTTTTTCTTGGTAATATTTTTGAAATCAGAAATCTGATCACTTCACTCTTCTGCTTCAAATTCTTATTGCTTTTAGGATAAAATCCAAGCTGTTTAACATACTTACAAGGCACTTCATGGCTTACTTCTAATTTTCTACCACTTTCTCTATGTCTCATCTACACTGAAACTACCTGCCATGCCCCATGTAAATCCAGCTTCCTTATACCTTGTGCCTTTGCACAGGTTCCTTGCCGTAATATCCTTTCCTTCTCTTGTCCACATGACATACCCTTTCTTATTGCTGTCAAGTCTCCTCTTAGGGACAATCTTTTATCTTTTTGCTCACAGGTCCTCAATTAGAGTTAGGTTCTCTTTCCTAACTCTAGTCAAGCATTTATCACAGATCTGTGCTACCACTGGATTGAATTCCTTGAAATTAATACTCATCTTTTTTGTCTTTGAACTTTGGGCATCTAGCACAATTTTTTTGCATACAGTAACTGTACAACTGATGCTTCAACTAAAATTAATTGAACTCATCTTACTCCAGTAAATGTCTCTGCCCTCCCCTCCTACTTGCTGAAGTGTTTCAAAAATAAAAAAGTTGAAATTTATTCAATGATTACTGTATCCTAGAAACAGTAGCAAAGATTTTCATGTGGGTTATCTCATTTAATTCCAAGGATGAAGCTGTAAAGTAGGTACTATTATTTTCTTGATTTTATAGCAGAGAAATATGATAATTTGTCTAAACTTGCAGAGTTATAAGAATTTGTGAAGACAGAATTCAAGTCCACAGTTCTTATCTGCTATGCTATACTGTAGTAGGTGATGCGTATAGTGTGGCACCAGCTATAAAACAGTTAATGCTTCATGGGGCTATTGATATCCAAATGGTTTTTTTCTTTAAAGAAAGTAAAGCTCAAAATATGAACAATGTCTTTAGGAACTTGGGACAAATTTTTATGTGATCCTCTAACTTCATGGCTGCTCTCTACTTTGTTTCATCATTTCTGACTTTCTTCTGTTGTTAGGTCACCAGGTTGCAGTTTCTGATATCCACTGTCACTTCTCTTGTCCAGTACTGTGTGTTGTGCAAGTCTTCATGTCTCCCCTTTTCATGTCCCAGCAAATTGTTCTTTTTAGTCAACTCATCACTGAGACTGCTTCCTTCCTACACTGAGATAGTCAAACTGACTGAACACAGAGCATCTATTGTAACCTCATTTTCAACCAGTGCTCACTCAAGGCCTGAGTCTGAATTTTCAGACATTATCTTTTATTTGTAAACTTTAAGGTACATTATCAATTATTATTTGAAATGCCATGGCATGACATCTTGAATGTTTCTAGCAAGCATTAAAATAATTTTAAATAATCAAATACCTTTTAAAAACATTAAGGTTATACTAAAGAGCACAAAATTTAGCATTTTTATATATAATAATTTAAAAATGAGTTATTTTATTTGGTGGTAAGAATCTAATTAATACCACCTCAGCACTGCTAGGGGTAAGATACTCTTCCTAAATTTTTTTGTTTTCTGGAGACGGAGTCTTGCTGTCACCTAGGCTAGAGTACAGTGGCGCAAATTTTGGCTCACGGCCACCTCCGCCTCCCAGGTTCAAGTGATTCTCCTGCCTCAGCCTCCTGAGTAGCTGGGATTACAGGCACCCACCACCACACCCAGCTAATTTTTGTATTTTTAGTAGAGACAGGATTTCACCATGTTGGTCAGGCTGGTCTCGAACTTCTAACCTCGTGATCTGCTTGCCTCAGCCTCCCAAAGAGCTGGGATTACAGGCATGAGCCACTGCGCCTGGTATCTAAGTAAATTTTTTAGATGCTTAGGCTCACTTTTTGGGGGTCAAAATATTATTAAAAATTAACTACTTTATAAATTTAAAAATGCATACATTTTATATTTTGCTTGTTTTGCTAGTGTTTCCTACTTTTGTCTTGGTGACCATCAATAATTATACTTATTATTATAATTGCTGAAATATGTCCATCTTTTAGTTTTCCCCACCCTTTCTGTCTTTAAAATTGTCATAGAATTTTAAAAAGCCAGATAGGCAAAATTGTTCAATTAAAGGCACTGGAGTAGGGCAGCCTAGAAGCATTTTAGGTGTAGTTATAGGGCTGTGAAAATCATTTAATAATAGAACTAGACATAATTTTCAGTATTAATCATGTAATCAGTAGATTACCATGACCAAATATTTCCCAGCTCTAACTGGTCAGTTCAAATTACATCCACTAAGTTCCATGAAAATATTTTATTGTCTTAAGCAAAGAATTCAAATGCTTTGCCTTTAGCCTTCTCTATCAATGCTTCATTCATGCTATAAATAAAAAACATAAATTCTGAATTTAACAATCCGTCCTATGGGACAAACTTGAAGCTTAGAATATCTACCTGAACACAGGAATCCCCACCACAGAGTAAACATCATTTAGATGTATAAAGATCTGAAAGAATAAACACAGAAGTTAGAATGGAATAAGAAACATCATTACCAAAGTACTGACAATTTGAAATTTCCATTTTAAACTTACATGACCTATGTTTTAAAAAGAAACTCCAAGGCCTTATTCATCATATCTAGAAAAAAAAAGTTCCATAATCTTTTTTTTTCTTAAGCAGAAGGAAACTAAATTTTAAGTACATTTCATAGAAAAATGCTGAGGTCAATTTGTTATACAGGAGAGTCATGTTAACAAACAACTCAAAACCAACTTTCTTCCTAGAGATTCTCGGAATTATCATAACTGGACCAGACTTCAGTATTTTGTGTTAGAGAAGATTTTCTAAATCCACCCTAATTCTAGCCTCAAACAGGATGCGAGGCCACACAGGGTTATCAGAGGCTGCAAATACTTTCAGGGTAACAGAAAACTTTGTTTAGGTCAAATGTATGGCAGCAAGGGTCCTCTTTTCTCTATAGGTAAGTTTCTGTCTCTCTTTATTTTCTTTCTTCTGTTAGGTCAAGAAGAGTATTTAGGTGCCCCACATTATAATTAGTAGCCAACACAAATTTTAAAAGCTAGAATCTTTCTTTTGTAGCCTGATAAGGTTTACAGAATATTTTAAATGCTGTTTTGAATCTCAAGAATATCTGGTCCCCGACAAGTTCATTCCAAGATAACTTTAAATATTAGCAGCTTAATCAGAATTATTCCAAAATTGATTACTTTCATCAAGAAAAGACTTACCTGGAGTGATTCCATTTGGTCAATTTAATTACTTAACTGATACATCACAGCTAAACTTCCCAATTTTATACATTATGCATTTTAGCAAAATTATTAGAATTATTTTCTATTGACAATTTATTCTAAAGATATGACATGTTAACATATTGAATGTTATTAAGAATAGCCTCTCCCACTATAAATGTTTTCCTATCAATTTTGCAGATGGAAATTTGTTGAGATTTCATTCTTCTGTCAATTTTTTAGTCATAAATTTTACTACGTGTGATTTTTGTGTTTCCAATTTTGTGTTAATTATTTCTATCCATAATAGCTATTAATTGCATTAAATGGCTGATAGGAATTGAATTTGCTATATTTACTCATGAGATAATCTATGAGAAAAACAATTCTGAGACAACGAGAGACTCAGGGAGATGGGGACGAGAAAGCCACAGAGAAGAGATGACTAAGAATTGGAAAGGGGCAGGTAAGAGAAAGATACTTGTATGTCAAAACATTCTTGGGATCAAAATATTTAGTATGACAAACAATAAAAAATATATACCAGGCATTTTTTTTAAAGTGAAAAATGTCAGACAAAAGCAAATCTAAAAATAAAACAACACACAATGTTCTGATTTGTCCAGTTATTACTCCATTTAAACCTAAATAACAAGTGATAAATAAATTTATGAATTAATCATGAAAATTATTGGTTATATGTCAACTTTATAAGATGGCTTTCAAAAAATAGCAAAGAATATTTTTTGTTTCCCCATACAAATAGTTGTTCCAATTAAAAATAGTGTAACCTTATTAAATTAATTTTGGAAAATAAAAACATAATCCCATATCCATAACAAAGCCACTATTAACACATACTATTGAATTTTGTGCAGGACTTTTGTTGTTATCCATTTTTTAACATTAGCTAAAGTTTTTTAAATCATAAATTGTGTGTATTATAGAGACTATAGAGAACATCGCTGTAACCTCATAATAATAAATGTTTTTTCTTCAACTGTGACCAGATAACTTCATTCCAAAAAATCTTTTCTTGGAGTTTGGATAAGATATTTTCACAGTGAAAACTGCTGGCAAAACTATCTGTATTATTGTAATACTAAAGATAAAATGGACTGCTGGATCCCTGTCGATATACTTTTTACAACTGTAAAATAAAACGGAAAGGTATGATAAGAATACAGGACATGGTCTTTAAAGAATTAGGTTACAAGTATACAAAATAAAATAAATACTCATTACCTCTAATTTTGGATTCCTCAAATCTGCTTTCCATCCAAAGTGTTTCATAACAGCAATTCCAATTACTCTTCCTACCTCCTGGAAAAGTAGCAAGTTAAAGAAAAGAATACTAAAAATGAAAATTTTAAGTTTAAATGTAAGCAAAACTAGCAGAGAAGCCTATAAGAAAATCAAGTCAGGCTATCTGACAGTAATTTAGAGTTCTGATATTAAAATCGTACATGAAAGCATTTTCTATTCCAGGCAGTAAGGCTGTATTTTATCTGCCCTAGCCCCCAGTACACTCCATGGCATTAACGTCTACTCATGCATAATCTCTATTCTTGTAATTTTAGGCATATGAAATAACTAGATTATGACCTGATAAATATGATCATTCTGGGTTTCAGGAAACAGATGCAAGCTGAAAGATAACTATTTCAGCTACTATAAGCCTATGTGTTTAAAAATTACCAGATTAGTATCATTAGACTCACCCTTTAGGGTCTGACTGATTTTAAGGTTGATAAAGTATTCAGACCAATGGCCTTTAACATCACTGAACTTTGTAAGGGCCAACTGATGAGGTTTGGTGATGGCCAATTTGTGGTGTTCACTCTTCTCTATATTGCTGAGACTTCACATGCATTTGCAGTCTAGGTCCTGGTGACAATCCCATGTACAGGACCTGTGCAGAGTAGTCACTGAATAAGCACAAAGCTGAACTGAAGAGAAACCCCAAAAGCTGAGGACTATGGTATCAGGATTTCCAAATACAAAGGACATCTGTAGATTTAAGGAAATTTTTAGGCACAAAGTATAAGAAAGGAATTACTTGGAATGGCATACCATTCCTCTTAAACATCTGAGGGAAAATTAAAAGGAAAATGTAGTTTTAAAGATATTTAATTCCATAAGAACTAATTGTCTGGGCCTAGTTATTCGTTCTGTGAGAGGTTTGCATCTCATTTTCAATCTAAAGAGTAAGTAATTCTTGAAAAAAAATGGGATCCACAGGCCAGGTGTGGTGGCTCCTGCCTGTAATCCCAGCACTTTGGGAGGCTGAGGTGGGTGGATTACTTGAGGTCAGGAGTTCAAGACCAGCCTGACCAATGTGAAACCGTCTCTACTAAAAATACAAAAATTAGCTGGGTGTGGTGGCGCACACCTGTGATCCCAGCTACTCAGGAGGCTGAGGCAAGGGATCACTTGAACCTGGGAGGCAGAGGTTGCAGTGAGCCAGATCGTGCCACTGTATTCCAGCCTGGGCGACAGACTCCACTTTGGGATGCAAGCATACCTGTGCAGTTAAGGCCTTTCCAATAGTTCCACTGCAGCGACAAGATACTCTGAAAGTCAAGTCCTTCTGATTATGAGTATCAATTGCTTTCTCTATGTCATTCCGAAATTCTTCTTCTTGAAAGTTTTCACTTTTAGTGGTAAAATCTCTTTGCTCCAGAGTTTCTTCTTCTATTTGTTTTTCCAGCTGGCAGTCCCTATTCTCTTCTATCTTTTGCATTTGTTCTATTTTTAATTTCTTTGCAATGATGATTTCATTTTCTCCCACTTTTCTTTTTAGTTGGTTATCATCTCTCTGAGAAAGTTTTTCCTTTTTTGCATCAAGTTCAAGAAGATTTTTCCAGATTGAAATGGCATTCAACCAATTTCCTGGATCTTCATTTATAAGTCTTTGCATTTCGTTAAGTAGTTTTCCTAAATAAGAAAAATCTTGTTGATCCTATATTGAAGCTTTAAAGGCTATCTATTACAATCATCACCCCCAAATTCCATTACCTTTATTTCTTTGAATTTTTATTAAATTGCTACATGAATAACTTCACTTCCATTTGGAGTTTATATTCCATTTACCTAAGAATATTGTGCAGAATAAAGTTCATTCTTATATTGCATATATAGCATCCACACTGTGTTAAAATTTCTATAGAATTACCATATAATAACCTAGAAAGATTATTTGTGCTATGGTAATATATGTATCTCTTCAACATATACATAGACCTAGAGTGTATATCAACCCTTAAATAATGGTGATCTTGCCTATAAAAATTAAGTTTTTATAAGAAAAGAATAAATTGAAAAACTCAGCTCAGAAACAGAGGAGCTGAATCTTGGGCCTGTTACATTTTAGCCCACACCATATTAATAAGTATATTATAGTGCGTTTCCATAAAGTAACTCACAATCCATTCATAGCTTAGCATACTGCCAGTATGCTCAGCAAAGTTTAATCTTCTCTTGATGAACCAGGGTCATCAAGATGATCCAAAAATTACTGTAGTTCCTTAAAGATGAATGTGTGTAGAGTACTGGGAGGAATTATATTTACCCCACAGTATAATACTTTGGGATTTGCTTTAAAACAATTTTTTCTGCTTGGTCTTGATTTCTTGCCATTTGCATCTTTCTTAAAATAGTTTATTATAGGCTATAAATACATGATCTCTTATGTAATTCAAATTGAAGTTTAAGGCAGCGTTTAAACCTGCAGTGTCTGACCATGTTTTGTTGTTTTTATCAAGATCCATATGTTGTTTTAGTAGCATATTTATAAAATTTAGAGAGTGGACAAGAAATCTCTTATGCCCCCTTTACCTCTAATGCTTGATAAGCGGGCATAAGTTTATCAAAAACATTTAAGGTCCCAGAAATAAAAATTTTTTCTATGCAGTATTTTTCCAATTATATCACACAGTTAAAATGTACAATATGACAATTTTCACTGATTTACTATTAAAATAACACATTTTGGATTACTGCATGTTTCTAAATCCAAATAAATGCAACTGACCGTATATATCTCTAGAGAAGGTACCTGATCATAATTCTCAAAGAAGAAATGTGGCTTAGGACATTAAAATCTCATAAAAAAGGCAGCACGCAGGTTGCAAAGAGAAGAAATATTCTACTATAATCAGGTGATACTATTCAGGAAATACACAATTAATGATCCCACACATGTCAATGAATATTAAAGTGTAAAATGGCTACATATTAATTATCAAGCAGAAAATGTTGGAGTACAATGTGTCATGTGGGTAAAAGCAACACACATATGGATATGCCATACCTTTACTTACAGAAGAAATAAGGGGAAACTGCTTTTTAATCAGCAAAAATAATCTTTCGGCAGATTTTAATTTCTTCAACATATTCAAATCAGAACAGGTGGTGAAAAAAACCTTTCCTGAAATATATTCAACCTAGAAATAAAAAAACAGCTTTCAATGTAGTCCAGTGTCAGTGTAAAAATGGTATTTTTTCCCTCTTAAGGTACAGCATTTAAATTAAAAATAAAAATAACCATTTCTGAAGTATCTACTATTTGTCAGGCTCTGTACTAGGAACTCTGAATAAGTACTTTCCTCCTCACCCTTATAACAACCCTCTAAGGTAGATCCTATCACCACCAAAAGTAGACAAAGGTATAATGTACTAGACAATTAGGTGTCTAGCCCAAGGTGGATATTTATTGAAGACTTACCTGTAGGCTACCAGGAAGCATAAAACATATATTCTGAATAATAGACACACACTGACATACACATTAAAACATAAGATTTATAAGACAATAACTTGAATTAAACCCAGAAGAAAACGAAAAGTTTTAACATTATAATGCATTGACAAGCTGTAAGTACACTAAGTAGAAATGAATATGAAAGCAGACATTATAAAGAGTCTTCGGAAAGAATCCTGTAAGGTTTGGGAAGAAGGATTCTAATAAAAGAACAAGGGGCAGATGCAGAAGTGGGAATGAAAACCTGGCTGAAGTAAACTGTAAGCAACATTTGCTGTATTATGCTGATTGATAGTGTCAGGTGGATGGATGATGTAGTTTAGGCCAGCCTGACAAATGGTCATGAAATTTTGAGTACCACGAATGGTAATGGTCAACCATTATAGACTTTTGATGAAAACTGTGACAGCACTGAATTAGCTGACAGAAAAAATTACTTTACAAGAGGCATAAAGGACTGAGTGTAGAATGTGATGCTAGAGGGAGCAGGAGGTTACTGAGGTAGAAATGATGAGATACTTGGCTGCAGAAACTGGATAACGAGTAGAAGCAAGACATATGCATCAAACAGAAACAGGTTTTGGAGAAAGGATGGATACGTGGCAAGAGAAGGAAAATGAAAAGAGCACTGACTCACAGGAAGCCTAATATGCTGTGACAAAGGGTGCTCAATACCAATGGAATCTTAACTCTTTTAGGGTCATCCCAACCCTTTTAAGTCCAGGATGGATGTGGGCTCTCTTGGAGCTCTCTTTTTAGCAGTGGCCAACAATTGAATAGGATGGTTCTAAATAATCTCCTAGAACTCGGACACCAGGGACTGTGGGGTTTCTTGTGTTAAGGCAGCTACCATCCATGGGTACTTGAACTCCAAGGGTTTTTGCTTGTTTTGGATCTGACAAGATCTAATTAAACTCTTGGAATGGTAATTTCTGGGGTTGCTACTCCAGGCTGATGAAAGAGAATCTCTCCTGAAGAAGCCCTAGATTGGCACCAATTAAAACTCAAATAGCTTACAGCAATGCAGCTGACCAAAATAGATGGAGGAACAGACAATGACACTATGGGAGGAAGCAGGGAATGAAAAGCACATTTAGGAATCAATATATAAGGGGATACTGAAGTAACCAAAACCAGAACTTCTGGTTTCTAGAATTTACTTCTTTCTTATTACATAGGTGACATTTCCCCAAAACTAAAGTATATACTTCAAAATGCTAAGAAACTTGAAAACAAAGTTTTAAAAAGTAAATTATCAAAAATTCGTAAGTTAGCTGACATAAGAATACAGTTGATACTAAAGCCATCGCAGAACAATTTAACTGACGAAATACTTTGCCAAGATTCTGGGGGAACAGGACTAAATATTTTACTGAAAATGTTTGGTTTTAAGTTTCAAATTCTGTAAACAAGTAAAATGATGCGCAAAGATCTAGACCAGTGACTTTAACCTAGACAGTCAGTGATCTAGATATTATAGTTACTTAATTGTACGAAGATCTTCTTTTCTTATTCAAATATCAAGGGAAGCATTTTATCTGATCAGCTTTCTCTAACATATATACATAAAATATATTTATATTTTAAAAATGTATATTTACATTTAAATATATATATATTTCCCCCTGGGGCCAGTGGTTTCCAAAAAGAATATGACTATCAAGTTAATTAAGAGGACCCAAAAAGTTTATTTAGAACATCAGATCATAAGAATAGTATGTTAGTGCAGTAAAATGCCAAATACATTCTCGAAACCCAAAACTGCAACATTATTCTAAGAATTATACATTCTCAAAACCAAAAGCAGCAACATTATTCTATGAATTATCATAAGGCCTACATTTCTTTTAGAAGTAATAAGCATGTTATCAGAAGTAGAGCAGGTCCTTGAATAACACTGTTTTGTTCAACATTGTTTCATCATGATATTGATAAGAAAAAATACCAATTCCCAGCCAGGGCTACTGTCCAGGTGAACCATGTCTGCATGGGTTTTCCCTGAGTACCCCAGTTTCCTCTGACATCTCAGAGTGTGCCTGTTATGTCACTGGTATGTTTACATGGTCCCAGTGCAAGTAAATGTGGGTGCGTGGGAGTGCGCCGGGGAATGGGATGGCATCCTATGCAGGGCTGGTTCCCACCTTGTCCCCTGAGCTGCCAGGATAGGCCCTGGCCAGTGACAACCATGGAATAACTGAACTGGAATAGATGGATAAATAATTATCCTACTTGTTTTTATCAATCTTTCTTAAATGTATGTATAGCTTACATTTATTTCAATGTTTAACATTAGAAGAGTTATTTCAGCATTTACTATTAGAAGTATTCTAAATAACCTCTTTATTTAGAAGTCTGTGAAATTTTTGCGACTAGAAATATACTGTAGGAACTCTTGTTTATTTCAATTAGCCTATGGTAAAAATGATTTAATTATACATCCTTTTGCTTGAAGTCAAAGTTTCCAGGAACCTACTGATGACATTAAATGAAGACTTACTGTAGTTTAATAAATTGTAAAATAGTAGTAACTGTGAGAATCAAATAATCCTATCTGTGAATGCACTGAAACAGTTCACTCTTTGTGAAGACAGGTATTATATCTTAAAACAGTAGGGAGAATTAATTTTAGTGCTTATGATTTCAAGAACTGCTGAAGCTACTAATTCTCTTTTTCTTTAGTTTATTTCTTGTAACTATTCATATTTAATTACAACACTCAGGGAGAAATAAGGCATTCGGAATATTTTGTTCTCAAGTTTCTCACCTGAAAATTTATTTATATATAAAATCTAGTTTTTTCTATCTAGAATTAAATCATAACCAAGTGTCTAAAAACACCTGGTTTTATGTATAACACTTCCGAAGATGAAATAACAGCCTTTATTAAGTAATAACAGCTCTATTTTCTACTAGATTATCTAAACATTATTTTTCCTTTCTTTTAAAATTCGCGGATTAAAATTTAACACCAAGATTAAAAGTTTAAATCTAGGGTGAAAGTGGTAGCTCATGCCTATAATTCCAGTGCTTTGGGAGGCCCAAGTGGGAGGACTGCTTGAGCCCAGGAGTTTGAGACCAGCCTGGACAACACAGTGAGACCCTGTCTGTACAAAAAGTAAATGAGTTGGGCATGGTAGCATGTGCTTGCAGTTCAAGAGGCTACTTGGAAGGGTAAGGTGGGAGGATTGCTTGAGCTGGGGAAATAAGGCTGCAGTGATCTGTGATCACGCCACTGTTCTTTAGCCTGAGTGATAGAGCCTGATCCTGTGACAAGTTTTTTAAAAAAGTCTAAATCTACGCAAAAACATATCATGATATAGGGAGGTACCAAAGGTCTCCTAATTCTACAGAGGCCAGTTTCAGAACTAATTTGAAAGTGCTAAGTGATGGGTTAATGTGGTATTTGAGTTTGTTTTGGTTTATTTTAGAAGAAGGAATTCAAAAATATGTTTCACTTAATTTGTAAAAAGGATATTCAGCTGGGCATGGTAGCTAATGCCTGTAATCCCAGCACTTTGGGAGGCCAAGGTGGGCGGATCACTTGAAGTCTGGAGTTCAAGACCAGCCTGGCCAATATGTTTAGTAGAAACCCTGTCTCTATTAAAGATACAAAAATTAGCTAGGCACCTGTAATCCCAGCTACTTGGGAGGCTGAGGCAGGAGAATTGCTTGAATCTGGGAGGTGGAGGTTGCAGTGAGCCAAGACCACGCCACTGCACTCCAGCCTGGGTGACAGAGTAAGACTCTGTTAAAAAAAAAAAAAAAAAAAGAGGCATTCAATTTAAAGTGAATGCAGAGAATCTTTAAGGCAACCTTATGCAATTATTCCATTAAATGAAAATAACTATGAAATAATCTGACTTTCTGCTTAACTCGACCCCACTACCCTCGACTATGATGACACCATTAAAAAAACAAAAATTTACGTGGCCTATTCAGGACCTGTGTTAATAGTGTTTGATATGTGAGTTTACAAAGACCAATGAATCAACTGACAAGACTTTTCTGGTGAACTGACATTAGAGACATCTCTACAACATTCAGTTTTATCTTAAAATAACTGTTCCTACTATTAGTCTTACAATAAATAGCAGTACTTAATACATTAAACATCATTATAAAGTAAAGCTTAATTTTTCTCAATATATTAATTTCTTCAAAGTAGTCTAAGTGATATGTGTTTGTAGATACATAAATTAAATATTTAACATCATCCAGGGACTTATGAAGAAATTTGCTTTACAACCAGAAGGCAGAAAAAACATCAAACTTGAATCTGACCAAGTTCTAGATACAACTTACAGGATTTCAACTTGTAGGAAATACAGAGGATAGAGGAACATGTTAAACTACACCATGCAGACTCAGCATACTATTTTTTTTCTTTTTTTTTTTTTTTTGAGATGGAGTCTTGCTCTGTTGCCCAGGCTGGACTGCAGTGGCGTGATCTTGGCTCACTGCAACCTCCGCCTCCAGGGTTCAAGCAATTCTCCTGCCTCAACCTCTTGAATAGCCGGGACTACAGGTGTGCACCACCACACCTGGCTAACTTTTTGTATTTTTAGTAGAGACGGGGTTTCACCATGTTGACCAGGCTGGTCTTGAACTCCTGACCTCAGGTAATCCGCCCACCTTGGCCTCCCAAAGCACTGGGATTACAGGCGTGAGTCACCGCACCAGGCTAGACTCAGCATACTATTTTGTTTACTTCTGTATATTTCTGAAATTCTCCATGATAGAAAGCTAAAGAGAACACACAGGAAATTTTCCACTGCAAGCTGTGTGTTGGAGTTACCTGGGAGGGCAGCATGTTTTCATGTTAAAATGGTATCACCTGGGCTTACCAGCCGCCCTGTTAAAAGAAAACCTTTTGGGGCTGGCACCCAGAAATACTCATTTTCAACTAGCTTCCCCAGTGATTCTTATGTTCATCAAAATTGGAAAAACACTGATTAAAATGAGGTGACTACTTTCTTAATCATTCTTGAATTAATCTGTTTTGTAAATTTAGATTTTAGAATATTAACTTCCTTGATGTGATCCAAAGTTTCTAACACTCTCTTGTCACTAAAAGAATGTTTTCAGTATTACTACACAACTCATTGTATGGGAACTAAAATTTATTGAGCACCAACTATTTGCTAGGCATCATGCTACCTGTGCTATCTTTGTTTCAGTGATTACATTAATCCTTTAAAGTAGCTATCATCTCTATTTTACATTCAAGACAATTGAGGCTCAGAAATTTGAGTAATTTGCCCAAAGTTACATATCTACTACAGAAATATATAAGATCTGCACACAGGTCTTTTGATTCTAAAGCCCATACATACTCTACCATGGTGTTACAAAAATAAACTACATCCAATGTTCCAGGGCAGATTCCCACGGTAACTTAGCCTAGTGGTAAAGCACACAGGCTTTAAAACTAGAAAGGCTCCAGACACAAGTCCCAATCTTCTCTTTTTTTGTAAAATATGGAGGTAAAAGTCTATTACATAGGAGTCTTTTGAAGATTAAATCATAACATGCACATAACTTGTCTAACATTTTAAGTGCTTAATAAATGTTAGTTGTCATCACTGTTATTTCAGGATTGCCTTAACTTTGAGAGTTCATTTTGTATCAGAGCAACTGAGGTGGAATTTCAGAGATTATCTGTTCAGATCCCATTTCCGGACCTATCTATCCTTCAAACATACAAGAGCAGAATATGGAAATTCCCAAATCTACTGGCATTTAAGTACTCTCACTGTCACAAAGTTTTCCCTATAGGTAATTGAATTTTCTTCCTGGTAATAAAGTTTTCCCAATTTCATTTGTCTTTAGAGAAGATGGAGAACAAGCAGAGAGTCTTTCTTTTTTCTAATAAACCTACATATTCAACTGGGCCAAGCCATCTCTTTCACACCAAGCACTCTAAGTCAGCATTTGAAAAAACAAACCAGCGCAGCCCTATATGTCATGGGCCTGGTTTGAACGTGATTATATACTCATTCTTGATTTCCCAGCTCAGGTTTGAATCCCATCTTTGCGATTTTCTAGTTGCATGATTTGAATAAATTATTGGACTTACCTGTGCTTCATTTTTCTCATCTGTTAAATGTGGAACACCTACCTTATAGGGCTGTTGTGAAAAGTACGCAAATAAATGTAGGGTAAAGATCTAAGAACACATGCCTGACACATATTAAATGTTCAATAAATGTCAGTAGTTACTATATATTGTTGCTTTTTTAGATTAGCTACATTCAATACTCTATTAAATTCTGTGACCCAAAACACAGGTGGCAGGAAGTCTAATAAAACTGACGTAATTCTTCATGACTCCAACTCTTCACTGCAGAAACTCCTTTTGTGGGCTTCCCACACTGTAGAAGCTGCCAGGGTGGAAGGGTTAATTTTATTTAGCAAGCTCTCTTTTCCAAGAGCACACCACTCACACTGTCCCATATACCCCATCAAGATACCTTTTCTATTATACCTTCATCCTCTACTTTCAAGAAACCAGTTTTCAACGTTCTAAAACTAAACCAGTGCTTAAAAACTTTGTTCATTTCATGGAAATCAACAACAGATAACCATGAGGTCCGCAAGAGTATATTATTTTTCTGGCTGCTATTTACTGCGCGTTTAAAGTGTACTTTGCATACGCTATATCATTTAATCCTCACAACAATCCTATGAAGTAAAACACAATCACTGTCAAGAAACTAACAAAAAGTCAGGTAACTGAACTTGGAGATCATCTTTGCATTTAAAGAACGAAGGGTTCTAACTCTGACAGGCCAGATTCTAATTACAGGCACTACTAAGTACTTTAAAGAATGCAGGAAATAACTTGCCTCAACACCTCTCTTAAAAACTTGAGCCCTGAGAAAAGAGGAACTGGATTTGCTACGCAAGGAAAGAAAAGAATGGTGGCTTCCCTCGGCCATAGCGGAAGCGCTTGCCAGTCAACCTCGAGGGGCGGCGACCGTCGCGTGGAACAGCTGTCTCTTATACACATCTAGATGCACGCACGCACACACACTTTACTTTGCTTAA
>NW_012110630.1:828129-855798 GCF_000951045.1 Mandrillus leucophaeus | reverse complement strand
CGGGTGGTGCCAAAGGCGGGGTGGGGAGGGAGAGCCCGGGAGGGTCGTATCAGCCCGCCGTGGCCCCTATGGGTCTTCCTGGTTGACCATATGTCCCCTCCTTCATTAGGCGCACCGAAATGGGTTAGAATCATAGGTGGAAGGGCTAGAATTGATAATTCAGTCCTGTTGCCTTATTTTGTAGATTGAGGAAATTAATGCCCAGAGAGGTCAAGAGACAGCGAGTTAGCAGCACAGCTGAGGCTGGAGCCTAGATTTCTCCCTATGTAACATAATGCCTTTTCTGTTCCTCCCAACTCCGTCCTCTTTCTGTCCTTCATTCCTCTCTTCCACTCTTCTCATAGAAGGAGCCCTGCTCTGTTTTCACAAAGAATTGGGCCAAACCTGTGAATCTCCAGGACGGAGAGCAAAAGTTCCTGTTCTCTAACAAATGTCTGCATTCTGAAACAGCTCATTTCTTGCACTGCTTATTAACCATCCAACCGTAGATGAATGAATGTGCCATCTAGTTTTGGGCACCTGATTTGAATGGTTCTCCTAAGTATTTGAGGGCCTTTTTCTAAACTCTGAATTTTAAAATGGAAATGAAAATACTACTTGGGGAGCATAGACAGAATCCATGTTACAGGATAAACAGCGTGAAATTAGCTCCGTAGCTGTACATTGAGTCAGTTTTACAGAAATGATAAATGCATGTCTGTCTCTGACAAGGGGCTCTCCTGTGCTTCAGAATGGGATGCTAAGGTGAAGAACTGATACTCCCTCACCTTCCCCGACACTCCCCCCCCCCCCCCCCACCCGGCAACCACCCCCAACTCATGCTCTACTGGGCCCTACAGTAAAAATTCTTCATAGAGTCACATCACATGAGCTTTTCCAAGGTTCAATCTTAGGACTTCTCAGATGCTTCTTTTTAGTTTTTATTTTTTGAGACAGGTCTCCCTCTGTCGCCCAGGCTGGAGTGCAGTGAGGTGATCTTGGCTCATTGCAACCTCCACCTCCTGAGCTCAAGCGATCCTCCCACCTCAGCCTCTCCAGTAGGTGGGACCACAGGCGAGCCCCACCACACCGGGCTAATTTTTGTATTTTTTGTAGAGACGGGGTTTCACCATGTTGGCCAGGCTGGTCTTGAACTCCTGAGCTTAAGCGATCCGCCTGCCTCGGCCTCCCAAAGCGCTGGTATGACAAGCACCTGGCCCTCACACACTACCATTTTGATGAATTCTTTTCTTGCCTTCAGACATATGTTCTCCTTTTCTGGGCTACTGCCATAGCTCATTCCAACTTCTGTATACTTTGGGGTTCTGTCAAGTCTGTCTGGGGAGGACAGGAACCCTCTTTAGTTCTCTCTACATTCTGTGCCCAAGATGTTAAGTATGCAGATAGGATGCATTCCATTCAGTTCAACAAATACTGAACACCTACTCTCTGCAAGTTACCACCCTGTCTTGAGGATTCAAAGATGGGTAAGCAAGGGTTTGGACTTCAAGGGCTTAGAGGATGGTGAAGTTGAATGACTTACTGAGGACATACCCAGGAAGATATGACGGTACCGACAAAGAGGAGGCGGAGAGGGCTTCCTGGACAAAATCGCTCTTGAGTCCAGCATTGAAGGATATGTAAGAGGGAGAAGCAGCAGATGAAAATGTCTGAGAGAGTGTGTGGGGGGTGGGGAACAGGAAGGCCACGATAGCGGTTAGGTGTTATTAGAGCATAAAGTATATGAGTGGAGTTGATAGAGATGTGGTAGAGCCGTGGGTGGGGGCCCAGTTATGTCAGTACAACCAAAGGCAGCTGAAAAACTAAAATGACCTATTCAGCCCAGCACTGACCAGCAGTGTGCTCACCTGGGTGAAACCACAGCTGAGCTGAGGCTGCAGTCTTGCAGAGCCAATCAATCTTCCCCTTACATTCCGCTCTTTCTTCTGATGACTCTTCCCCTCCAGGAGCCTTTGGTTAGCAAGGTCAAGGGCTACTCTTGTTTCAGATGTGGGGGTCATGTGCATTTGTTCCTTTTGAACTGTGCTGCAGCACGTCAGCTGTACCAATGCCCTTCACAAAATGCTTGCGATGTGATGGAATAGGGGGAGTTCTGCCTCTTTAGGAAGAAATTAATTCACTTTCTGCTAAGAGAGTTGCCTGGAATTCTCTCCCCCATTACTCAGATACTCTTTTCTCCATCATCTCTTATCATTTAAAAAAGTATCTTCTGAAAACTATGGATCCCTGTAGACAAATTTAGCATATCCAGCTGCAATTTGCTGTTTGAATATTACATATTTCAACATGTAGGAAATTGGAAGTCGGCAGGAACAATTTTAGAATGGACAGACTTTTAAGTGGAGGTGTTTTAAGAATTTAGGACAAGACTATTTGCTTCGAGATAGCTCCCTATTTTGGTGCCATTGACAATTCTTTTAGTTCTTAAAGGTGTATGATGTATATTCTTATATATTAAAATGAAAGTGCTATAGATTGTGAAATCCTTGAGGGTGGGATGACTTCATCTGGGCATCTGTAGCAAGAACACTGGCTTGCCAGTGGTGGCCTCTCAAATGTATGCCAATAAAAAGTAACTACATGGAAGGGCAACTAAGGAGGTCCCTCTCAGGAGAATTGCAGTAACTGCCCTATCAGCAGGGGCCTTTGCAAGCAGGATACTGAAATAAAGGCAAGGTAGTGAGGCCAATGAAGTAGAGAAGTGAGGGCATGAAGGGGATAGGAGGACCCGCAAAATAAACTTCTTCACAACTTTGCTTGCTACTTCCTCTCTTCCTCATTATCTCCTCTTCCTCCCTCTACACTTTATAAATAATGTTTCTTATCCAGGAATACTCCTCAGAATTACCTGAGTAGTCATCAGTGTCAAGCTTGCCACCTCGCTCTCCTGTATTCTGGTACAGTTCAGTAGGGTTGGTGACAAGCCTTGACCTCTTCTCTCCATGAGATAAAGAACTGTTGCTAGATGCCAAGCAATTCAAGTGCTGACTTCTTCAAAATGCCCACTACTTCCCTTCTCCCAGGCCATTGCTTACACAGTTCCCTTTGGCTAGAGTGCTCTTCTTTGTTTCTTTATTCTTCTTTGAGGATAGGCTAGAATGCCATATCTTCTATGGTGCGCTTTCCTGCCTTTCTTGTGTGCTTTCACTTATGCAATATTTTATACTTTTATCATTTGTTTATTCATTCATAAATACTTGTTGAGTTTGTGACAAATGTGCTAGTTAAATGTTCCAGCCTTTGAGAAACTTTCAAATCAATGGGAGGTAATGGTGACAGGGCTGAATTGCTGAGAGGGGCACATAAAGGATGACAACACGGTGTCATATATGGGAATAAAAGGAAAGCAACTGGCCTCAGCAATGGTAGCCACTTAGTGAAGTTGAATAAACGAGCTTATTCTGAAGCTGAGTAAGCCTTTGTCATGTATTTGGTTTCTTATCTCCCTTTGAACATCATATTAGTCCATTCTTGTACTGCTATAAAGAAATGCCTGAGACTGGGTACTTTATAAAGAAAAGAGGTTTAATTGGCCCACTGTTCTGCAGGCTCAACAGGAAGCATGGCTGGGGAGGCCTCAGGAAACTTACATTCATGGGGGCAGAGGAAGCAGGATTCTCTTAGATGGCTGGAGCAGGAGGAAGAGAGAGGATAGGGAAGTGCTCCACACTTTTAAATAACCAGATCTCGTGGGAGTAGGAGGAAGAGAGAGGATAGGGCAGTGCTCCACACTTTTAAATAACCAGATCTCGTGAGATCTCACTCACTGTCATGACAACAGCAAGGGGTAACTCCGCCCCCATGATCCAGTCACCTCCCACCAGGCCCCTCCTCCAACATTGGGGATTACAACTGGACATGAGATTTGGGCGGGGACACAAATCCAAACCATATCTCTGCCAAGTCTGGGGCATCATCCTTCTGATGAGCCACACCCAATTCCTGCTGGTGGAGTCTCTTTGCTAACCAGGGCATAGTCGTGTGATCTAGACATTACTGATCAACCTCACATGACTCAGAAATGAGCCATGTAGGGGAAAAGGCTCTTTCCACAATTCCTTTTACTTTCCTGGGGATACTGTTGGGGTGTCCGACCTTCAGGAACAGCCTCATGAATAGGATTGAGTTCCCGAGGCAGAAGAGGAACTGCTGGGGTGGCGGTAGTAGGGGCAGCAGTTAGTTTTCTGGTCAGGCCAGTTTCTGAAAGCTTAGCTTCCAGATTGGTTTTCCAGACTGCCCAGCAAATGAGTCACAGAGACACACACACATGCACGCACGCACACACACTTTACTTTGCTTAATCAGTTAAAGTTAGCATCCATTTCTTGCAACAAGGAATCTTGATTGATACAGGCACCCACTCTTCCTAGGTAGGAGCAGCTAACTTGGTTTGCTTCTCTCCCTGTGATTTGTATTAGCCTAGTCTCTTCCCCCATTCATTTGTGAGCATTGCACTGTGATGGTATGATGAACTCCTGCCACACAGCCTCACAGAGTAACTTGGAAAGAGTAGGATTTTATACATTTTATGGAATTCAATTGTATTATGGCATTGTGGTAAAACCACAGATACAGACACACGAATCTGTCAGACAGACATATTCCAACCGAGTCAGTATAGGTTGTGAAAAAGAGAATCTACATATTTTTATGGCAAATGCAAACCATTTAGGAAAAAACTATTGGTCACATACTGATCCTTTAAACCACTTAAGTACACAAAATAATCATCTTGAATGGTGCTTCTTTGAACATACAATCAAAAAGGAGAAAATTCAGCAGAACATTGCATGGTATATGGAAATACTGTCCTTAAAACAGTATTTGCTAATTAGTGTTTACAGCACTAGTTTTAATGTAGAATCAAAATTCAAAAGATATAATCTTTACGCTCTGATCTAGAGAGATAATTCTTTTTTTATATGTTATCTTTGCTTTAGATCTATAGTGCATGAAATTATTTTGATATACAAATACAGTTGACTATTTCCAATGTCTTTTCTGAAAAGTGTGGCATGTATTTAATGCATATTTCAAGACATGAAGCTGTTTGATGTGATTTTGTTTAAACATATTTTGAGCTCATAAAATTCAAAATATAGACCTTATGATGCCCCAGTTGGAAGAGAGTATGGGCATTATTTCTTGGATATATATGTTGAATGAATGAATGACTAAATCTGCAATTTTCTTCAATTTACTTGAATCAGCTCTAGTGACTAAATAAAGCCATTTTCTTTTTGCAGTTATGTTCACCTCCCTCAGACTATTGTTTTAATATTCCTTTTCTCTTGCTGCATTTATGACAATATTGACTATGAATTATTTTCCTTAGAGATTTGCTATTACCTAACTTTTTCTATTTCTTAATGCAAAGAAAGCCCCAGAAATGTCCAACACTAGCTAGGATACCTATGTTTTGATATTTATCCTTTTCATTTTCCTCTGTGTCTTATTCCATTTTAGTAGATGGTCATTTATTTTGTGTGTTTTCTTAGTGGTAATTGAAAAAAATAATTACCTCAAAACTCAAGCAGATGTGATCTGCAAATAAAAACAACTGAGGGTTAGCTTTTATTTTCTCAAAAACACAAATAGAGAACCTTACTTTATTATGACCATTATTTGGCAGAATAGAATCTGAAGAGTTTATTAGAACATTAGCTTTATTCAGTCAACATTGCTACTGTCATTGGCATGAAGGGAAAGTAGACTATGGAACAAGTAGACTTACTTATTACGTATTTGTTTGTTTTTTTATCTTTTTGTTGAAGAGTGATAATTACTTGCTGCCCATGGATATCTTGCACTATTTTGAAAAATGGATTTTAGCACCATTGAAAAAGTGTTCTCTTTCGTATCCACACATAATCAGGCTTATCCTCTAATGATTTTCTTTTAAAAAGTCTGAAATCTAATAATTAAAAATTACTATTTATATTCATATTTAATGTTACAATTTTTGTAATAGGTATGAACTACTTGGCTAAACAGAAAAATAATATAGATACAAAAAAAGCATACAACCTGAAGCACTGACTTAGGCAATCATTTCATTCTCTCGTAAAACATCTTTGAAATAAGACATAATGCCTGAAATTATTTGTTGCCAGTTGAGCTTTCAGATCACAGACAGGTAACAATATTTGCACCTTCAATCACTATGTATGGCTTTGGGGCTGCTCTGTCTCTCTGATAGATTTAGATGATATGGAACTTCTGTCTCATAAACTTCGAAATCAAAATGTAGCCAGGTTAAGAAAAATAATTTTAAAATCTGGTCCTGGAATTCATCTTAGGTACACAATAGTCTGTTTAAGAAATTTTTTTGATGGAGTTTAGTGAGGCTCTGAAGTCATAAACAGAGAAATGTAGAGATAATTAAACTGTTGTGCATAAGAAGTCAAAAAGAGGTAGGAAATACCCTACCTGGGAGAAAGATCAGATAATGGGGAACATGCGGAACAGCATTGTGCAAAGCTGAGACCAGTGAGGATGAGCTGGCAGTAGGAGATTCCCTGTGGGGTGTTGGCTGAGAACTTCTAAGAAGGATGTTCAATGCTCACATTTGTTTCTGGCACTGCCAGGTTAAACCATCTTTAGTGGTCCAAACTTTCAGTAAAATAAACAAACAAAACACAGCCATTTGCCTCAAATAGTAGGAGTGAAAGTACCAGGGTGATGCACTCAAAGTAAGGTGCTGTGATGAGGAAAAGGAGTTGCATCCTCCACATGGGTTGTGGAGGTCTTTCAATGCAGTACATTCAGCAGAAGCAGGAAGTCAGTGTACAGGCTGGTAAGGGGCACCTAAGCATGTGGTCTGTCATCAGGGAATGCACAGAGAGGGGTGCTGGGTCATCATTGCCATAGGATGGGGGTGCAAGCCAATTTCAAATCAAGAGAATCCAGCTGACATCCGAGTTTGGCTGAATTTATTCCTCACGGACAATAGATTTTCTATAAATCAAACGTCTAATGCTTAAGTGCTTACTACTTATTGTTGATAGGTGTGGACAATGCAGTCTTGGGCCAACTCGGGGCAGGTTAATTAATGGGGATTATAATCAGTGGTTGGGCCTTATATTCTCAATTTTATATTTTATAATTTCCTATAGGTTTTCCAGCACTTTGGGAGGCCAAGGCAGGTGGATCACGTGAGGTCAGGAGTTTGAGACTAGCCTGGCTAACATGGTGAAACCCCATCTCTACTAAAAATATAAAAATTAGTGGGGCATGGTAGTGCATGCCTGTAATCTCAGCTACTAGGGAGGCTGAGACAGGAGAATTGCTTGAACCCGGGAGGTGGAGGTTGCAGTGAGCCGAGATCTCTCCATGCACTCCAGCCTGGGCAACAGACTGAGACTTCATCTGAAAAAAAAAAAAAAAAAGTACTAACTTTGTACCAGCGCATTGATTCATCATGTTAATCAGAATTGATTGAATCTGTTTTCTGGACATTGTAAGTAGATTGCATCAAATGATGTATTGGCTGTCTACATTAGATGCTGATTATAGTGTAGATTTTCCAGAGTTTTTGGGCTGGGCACACACACTCCTAGTTGGCAGCTTTCTTTTTAACAGTGGTGGTGAGCTTCTTTAAATAACGACTTCCTAAAGTTGTGAAAGAGTGTGTGGATGGGGAGGAGAGAAGTGCTGTTACAAAACCCCAAGGCTTCTTGTCTGTGGGCTGAGCACACCCGCTACAGTTTTGGAAAGATGGATTTCCTGGAAGACGACTTTAGTACTGAGCATTATCTAGTAAATACAGTCCTAAGACACAGAAGTCTGTAACAAATATTGGAAATTATTGTTAATCCAAACAATCTCAGATATATTTGACATCCGTATGTTTTAAATGTATGGCCCAGTTATATCAAGCAGAGTCATGTACTGCATAAAGACATTTTGGTCAACGATCAACTGCATATATGATGGTGGTACTGTGAGATCATTATGGAGCTGAAAAATCCCTATTGCCTAATGACATCATAGCTGTCATAACTTCATAGCACAACATGTTACTCATATGTTTGTTACAACATGTTGCAAACATATGAGTAACGTGTTGTGCTATGATATTATGATGCAGGTATAAACAAATCTGCACAGACTGCATTGTCAGTCATAAAGAAGTATAGCCCATACAATTATGTACAGTGCATAATATTTGATAATGATAATAAATGACTATGTTACTGGTTTATGTGTTTACTATGCTGTATTTTTAAATCATTATTTTAGACTATACTGCTTCTACTTATAAAGAAAAAGTTAACTGTAAAATAGCCTCAGATGGGTCCTTTAGCAGGTATTCTAGAAGAAGAGATTATCATAGAAGATGACTGCTCCGTGTGTGTTATTGCCCCTGAAGACCTCCCAGTAGGATGAGGTAAGGAGATGAAAGACAGTGACGTTGATGATCCTGACTCTGTGTAGGTCTAGGTTGATGTGTGTGATTGTGTCTTACATTTTAACAAAAAAGCTTAAAAACTAAAATAAATAATTTAAAAAATGGAAAAAACTTATAAATTATAAGGATACAACAATATAAATAAAATTTTTTGTATAGCTGTATAATGTGTTTGTGTTCAAGCTCAGTGTTATCACGAAAGGGTTGAAAAGTAAGACACATTTAAAAAGTTGATAAAGTAAAAAGTTATGCTAAGATTACTTTATTACTGAAAAAATTTTTTATATAAATTTAGGGTATCCTAAGTGTACAATGTTTATAAAATCTATAGCAGTGTACAGTGATATCCTAGGCCTTCACACTTACTCACCACTCATTCACTGACTTACTCAGAACAACTTCCAGTTTTGCAAGCACTATTCATGATAAGTGCCCTATACAGGTACCATTTTTCATTTTTAATACAGTACTTTTACTATACTTTTTTCATGTTCAGATACATAGATAGTCACTATCATGTTACAACTGCTTAAAGGATTCAGCATAATAACATGCTACACAGGTTTGTAGCCTAGAACAATAGGCTATACTATATAGCCTAAGTCTGTAGTAGGTTATACTATTTAGGTTTGTGTTAGTATACTCTATGATGTTTGCACAACTATGAAATAGCCTAATGACACATTTATCAGAGCATATTCTCTTCATTAAGTGGTGCATGAATGTATTTGCTATTTCAAGCTGGGAATACATCTTATTTTAAAATTTTATGTACATTATTGAAAACTGTGCTAGATGATAACTTGATTTGGAAATCTCTTGCACTTCTTCTTCAAGTTATAGTTGGCCTTCTACCCAAACACCGTCAAAGTGATATTCAAAAACTTCAGAAAAAAATTATCAATAATAAGATAAATCTGATGGGGCAAATGCAAGGGAAAGACTGGTTAGGTGCAAGATTAATCCCAATTTAGCTGTTATAACCCAAAACACTAAGAGTGGACCATGAACTGATCACAAATTGCACATTTGTTAGCTGTTATTTAACATAATATTTTTTCTGACATGTATTATAATAACAATATTTATTTATTTATTTATTTATTTATTTATTTATTTATTTATTTATTTTTTGAGACGGAGTTTTGCTCTTGTTGCCCAGGCTGGAGTGCAATGGCACAATCTCAGCTCACTGCAATCTCCCCCTCCTGGGTTCAAGTGATTCTCCTGCCTCAGCCTTCTGAGTAGCTGGGATTACAGTCATGCACCACCACATCCAGCTAATTTTATATTTTTAGTAGAGACGAGGTTTCTCCATGTTGGTCAGGCTGGTCTTAAACTTCCGACCTCAGGTGATCCGCCTGCCTTGGCCTTCCAAAGTGCTGAGATTACAGGTGTGAGCCACGGCACCCAGCCAATCATTTCATTTTTAACATGAATATGAAATTAGAGAAGGTCAAGGAAAAAAATAACTAAAGAAAATAAATCTTACATGAAAGGTTAAAGGAGGTGAGATTGTTTAGCTTGCTGAAATGAAGGCTAAGAAAAGCCTTAAATACATTCAATTTTAAGAATAGGTTTGTTAGCCTGTTTACAAAGAGGATGGGAAGAAAGGCTTGGGCTCAATCCCTCAAAGCTTTTTTAAACCTTCTAAGTTCCAAGGTCTCTTTCTGGCTGTCTGGTCTGCTGATTTCATTCCCATGAAGGTGTCATCTGGGTGTTCCAGAGTGAAGCAACTGCTTGTTTACCATTTGTTTATCACAGTCTAAGCGAGGTAAGTGTCCCCAGATTAGGTCGTAAAGGGTTAAATTAAAGAACAAAGACAGATAGTTACTGATAAGCTGGGCAATTATCTGCTTCCAAAATTTCAATAAATGAAAACTATCCTCTGTTCTCTCATAGGCTCTTTAGTCTTAGTCCTTGATTAGGACCTAGCATATTAGTTTTTTGTTTTGTTTTGTAAATTAGGTAAAAAATATATTACATGAAATTTATCTTAATCTTTTTTTTTTTTTAGAGACAGAGTCTTGCTCTTTGCCCAGGCTGGAGTGCAGTGGCGTGATATTGGCTTGTGCAACCTCTCCCTCCTGGGTTCAAGCGATTCTCCCGCCTCAGCCTCCTGAGTAGCTGGCATTACAGGTGCCCACCACCATACCAGGCTAATTTTTGAATTTTTTTTAGTAGAGGCGGGGTTTCACCATGCTGGCTAGACTGGTTTCAAACTCCTGACCTCAGGTGATCCGCCCACCTTGGCCTCCCAAAGTGCTGGGATTATGGGCATGAGCCACCATGCCTGGCCTGTCTTAACCGTTTTTAAGTGTACAGTTCTGTAGTGTCAGCCAGTCTGAGAAATAAAGAGAAAGAGTACAAAGAAATTTTACAGCTGGGCCTCCGGGGGTGACATCACATGTCGGCAGGTTCCATGATGCCCCTTGAGCCGCAAAACCAGCAAGTTTTTATTAGGGATTTCAAAAGGGGATACAAGGGGGATACAAACAGGGAGTAAGTCACAAAGATCATATGCTTGAAAGGGTAATGAAAGATCACAAGGGCAGAGAGGCAGAGCAAGATCACAAGGCCAGGGCGAAATTAGAATTACTGATGAGGTTCCATGTTCCACTGGGCACACATTTTCATTGATAAACATCTTAACAGGAAACAGATTTCGAGAGCAGACAACTGGTCTGACTAGAGTTTGCCAGGCTGGAATTTCCTAATCTTAGCAAGCCTGAGGGCGCTGCAGGAGACCAGGGAGTATTTCATCCCTTATCTTCAACCACATAAGACACTCCCAGAGTGGCCATTTTAGAGAACTCCCCCTGGGAATGCATTCCTTTCCCACGGTTATTCCTTGCTGGGAAAAGAATTCAGTGATATTTCTCCTATTTGCTTTCTGCAAGTAGAGAAATATGGCTCTATTCTGCCCGGCCCCGTAGGCAGTCAGACCTCATGGTCACCTCCCTTGTTCCCTGAAAATCACTGTTATCCTGTTCTTTTTTTTTAAGGATGCCTAGATTTCATATTGTTCAAACACACATGTTTTACAAACAATTTGTACAGGTAGCGCAATCATCACAGGGTCCTGAGGCGATATACATCCTCAGCTTACGAAGATGATGGGATTAAGAGATTAAAGACAGCCGTAGGCAATTATAAGAGTATTAATTGGAAAAGTGATAAATGTCCATGAAATCTTCACAATTTACGTTCAGAGATTGCAGTAAAGACAGGCATAAGCAATTATAAAAGTATTAATTTGGGGAACTAATAAATGTCCATGAAATCTCTACAATTTATGCTCTTCTGCCATGGCTTCAGCTGGTCCCTCCATTCAGGGTCCCTGACTTCCCGCAACATAGAACGTTTTCATCTTGCAAAAATGAAACTCTATGCCCGTTGAAAAATAACTCTCCATTCATCCCTTCTCCAAGCCCCTGTTATGTTGGGTTTTGATGGATTTTCTTTACATATTTGTCTCCCCACATTCGATTCCAACTTATGGAATTTGCTCATTTTTTGTCCCCAGTGCCTATGACTTAGTAGGTTTGTAATAAGTGTCTACTGAATAAATGTGAGCATGAACAACAGAATGAGTCTTTTCAAGTAGAGGTGTGGTAATGTATCTGGAGTTGGCACCTGTCGGTGGGTTCATGGTCTTGCTGCCTTCAAGAATGGAGCCATGGACCTTTGCAGTGAGTGTTACAGCTCTTAAAGATGGCACAGACCCAAAGAGTGAGCAGCAGCAAGGTTTACTGTGAAGAGCAAAAGGACAAAGCTTCCACAGTGTGGAAGGGGACCCACGCAGATTGCCACTGCTGACTGGGGTGGCCAGCTTTTATTCCCTCATTGTCCCCTCCCATGTTCCATTTCTGTCCTATCAGAGTGCCCTTTTTTCAATCCTCCCCACGATTGGCTACTTTTAGAATCCTGTTAATTGGTGCATTTTACAGAGTGCTGATTGGTGCGTTTTACAGAGCTGTGATTGGTACATTTTATAGGGTGCTGATTGGTACATTTTACAGAGCATTGATTGGTGTGTTTTACAAACCTCTTGTAAAACAGGAAAGATCCCCAAGTCCCCACTCGACCCAGGAAGTCCAACTGGACTCACCTCTCAGTAATAATAACAAATTGAAGGTGTGACTGGCACTGTTTTTTGCTTTCTTAACCCTTCCCCTTTGCTTCTGTTTTTAACAAAACCCAGATTTCACTCATGATGACAATGTGCCTATCCCTCGCAATGATTCTTGGGTGGTCTGGCCTGCCTGCATGATATAATCATCCAGATAGCTTTTAAAAATACAGATTCCTGCTTTCCTTCCATGAATCTAATTTAATTGGTCAGAGGTGGGGCCTAGGCATTAAGAATTTAAAAATCTCCCACAAGGGTAGACAATCATTATCAGGCAATTGTGTTCTCTACCAGATATTTGCTTTCAAGGGTATTTAATCCCCATGGATGGTCATGTTACCTGGTTCTGGTCAGTGAAACTTTGCTGGATTTCCTGGAAAACTTTTTGCTTTTCTTCTAAAAGGAACAGATGTCAGGAAACCCAATGTTGCATCACCTGCTTCTTTTCTGTCTTGAGTGCAGTTATGAAGCCTTATGCAGTGGTAGCCATCTCGCAACCATGAGGCACTTTACTAAGCAAAAAGAGAAAAAAAGAAAACAAAGCAAAGCAAAACAAGGTAAGAATGGGAAGCAGAAAGTTGGACAGAGCCTGGACCCTGAATAACATGGTCAAACCCTGGGCATATCTACCTTTTCTTGTTAAGTAAACAATCAATGTCGTTATAGTTTAATCCCCTCAAACCTTCTATTATTACTTGCTTACAAAAGCATTCTGATCTGAAACAAAGAATATTCTGCACCAAGCTCATAGACTGAATGCAGATACATCCCTGGGATGAAATGGTTTTGAGAAAACCTGGCCAGCACTCTATAGCTATTTGCCCAAAGGTATAACAGTTATTACAAAAGTCCGTGCTATTTCTCATGAAACATTCCCTGAGGCCATTATCAAAAACAGACCAAGGTTGGATATATTATAATTCTCACTCAGTTTTGCATTTATAGTTTTATATTTGTAGTTATTAATATAAGTATGGTAGAAGGGCATATCTAATTTTTAAAAAAATAACATTCATGCATTGAACAATTAGTGAGCATCCACTCTGTGACAGGTACTGTTTTAGCTAAGCATACAGAAAACATCAGTAAACAAAACAAATATTCCTGTCCTTAAAAAATCCCTGTGGCATTTATATTCTAATTGGGGGTAAAGGGAGGTAAGAAAATAAAGACATGTGGTGTGTTAGAAGGTGAAAGTGCAACAAACAAACAAATAAAAAACTAAAATAAAATCTGAGGAGGCTAAAGATGATCAGAAATGTAGGAAAGAGAACGGTTTACAATTTTAAGTCAGGTGGAGAGGGTAGCCCTTACTCACAAGATTTTACTTTTGACACATCTTTAAATACTCGGATAAAAACATAAATATAAAGAATCAAATGATATAATCTTAAATACTAGTTTCATTTTCTAAATACATAATATAATATAGCCATATGTTCTGCAAAGGGCAAATAAAGTTTAAATCTGTTAAACACAGATAAGGGAAAAAACTATGATCCTTGATTGTGCTAAGATAATAAGTCCGCCTATCTACCTCATATTCTCATTAGACATTTCATGGTGCATAATTTTTGAAAACTAAACATTGGTATGATCTTCTGCAGTTTGCATTTACAGAATTAAAAACAATGTTTTTTTTTTTTTTTTTTTTTGCAAATAATAATTTGTTTGTTCTAGGTACTGGCAATATGATGGTGAACAAGCCTAAAGAGGCCCATGCTCATGGAGTTAAAAGGGCATTGCAATGGCAACATGTTGCTCTTTGGGAATAGGAAAAGGATACAACCAGTAGTGGGCATTCCTGCGACCTCTGACAGGTGCCACTCTTGTTACTCTTGGCTTTCTGTTTTCCTTTGGTAGATTTAAAAGTAGTTTTGTGAATTCTCAGGAAAACCCCACAACCAGGAATGCCAACAGTTGGGAAAGAAGCAGATGTAAGAGTTAGTTTCTCCATAGAGTTTTCCTAATATTTTACCTTGATTAATTGCTTGTGATATTTATAAAAATCATATACATAAGTTATCAATTTCTGTGTAAAATATTTTAAGAGGTTTTTAACAAATACCCTGAGACAATGGTAAAAAGTTAATTATTTAAAGAAATGCCAAGGCCTCCATAGTCCTGGGCTTGAATATTATTGATATTTAATTATTGTCATCTTAATATAAAGGTTCTTATGAGGAGCCCATTGGGGTAAATGCTTTACTAGCTCCCCTTTGGCTTCTTTTTATAAAATAGTCTTTTCAAAATGTACTTGGGGGATGGGGAATAGAACAAACACCAAAAACCAAAAAGAAGGTTATTCTTTTCCCAAAATAACCATGACGGCGGACACAGATTCACCTTCAGCCAAATCACAGCAGTATATGGGGGTCCCCACGTCTTCTTTAGGGCACCTGGTAATCATATGATATTACTTATTTAAAAAACTTATGCAGAACAGTCTCTAGAGGTGAGGGCCTTCAGGGGAAATTGTCTAAGGACAGTTGGTGGTTCATGGCTATGTGTTTTCAGCCCAGTTTGTTGTTAAGAAGAGAGAAGAGAATAAAAAATGTTCTGTTTAACCTTCTCTGTGTTCTGTTTTCATCCCTGAGTTTTTATGATGGCCTTGTGGTCTGAAGTTTTATGATACAAAATGAAAACTGTTTATTTTACTCAGGCTTCAACATCTGACAGAGGCAAATCATCCAATCTCATATCCTAGATAAGGTGTAAACAGAACTTTGATAAGATACAATCTGAGGAACAAGTTTCAAAAATAGTAATTGCCACTGGAAACAGTTTTTTATAAGTGTCTTCCTGTTTATTCCATTTGATTGCATTAGCGCTAGCATTGCCTACAGAAATTAAATTTTATAATGTATTTTTTTTACTGTTCACACAGTTCAGTAAATAAATGTCAGAAGGAAATCTTCATCAAATTTCAAGTTGCTTGGTGCTGCTTCTGTGATTTTGAAAATGAACACAGCTATATGTTTTTTGTGTTAGGCCCAATTCAATAATAATATTTAGAATTCAAAGAATATCTTTTTCCTATACATCTTTGGAAAATGTGAATTAGTAGATGAAGTGTTAAAATGTAGGGGTTCTAATTACTTTTGTTGGAATTGGTAGTATAATTTATTAAAATACAGGATTTAATATAACTAGTGTAACATTTCACAGAAAAATGATATAAGTCAAGCTATTAATTTTTCTCAGTTTACTTTGGGAATACTTCTAAATCATTGTGTGAATTGAAATGACTAGTTGTAGTAATTATTGAGTAGGCTTGATGAGTTAATAGAACAAGTTGTTGTATGAGGACTTACAAGCACAAGAGAGAAAAAAAAAGCCTTAAGTAAAATAACAGATTAAAGGCTTAGGATGAACACATCTAACATATACATAGAGTTCCATATGCCATGAAGACCATGAGGCACAATGTCAGCCTTGAGTCAAACAGTCCTATTTATAGAAATGACTCCTAATTAGAAATTCCTCACAATAAAGATTCAGAACCTTTTAAGAAACTTCACCTAAGATGAGTGTATTAGGCCATTTTTGCATTGCTATAAAGAAATACCTGAGACTGGACAATTTATAAAGAAAAGGGGTTTAATGTGCTTGTGGTTCTGCAGGCTGTACAGGAAGCTTGGTGCTGGCATCTGCTCAGCTTCTGGGGAGGCCTCAGGGAACTTACAATCATGGTGGAAGGCAAAGGGGAAGCAGGCATGTCACATGGCCAGAGCAGAAGCAAGAGGGTGATGGAGTTGCGGGGGAGAGGGGGTTGCACACACTTTTAAATGACCAGATCTTGCATGAACTGAGTGAGAACTCACTTGTACACACTCTAAACCTTCATGAGAAACCGCCCCCATGATCCAATCAGCTTCCACCAGGCCCCACCTCCAACATTGGGGATTACATTTCAACATGAGATTTGGGCGAGGACACATATCCAAACTATATTAATGAGGAATGTATTTTATTCTTCCCCTCTAGGCTTCCTTTGTTACAGAGCTTATGGTTCTTGGAGTTTGAATGTTCAAATTAAAAAGTGTGTCCAGAGACCTGTAAAGTAAACTTTCCCCACTGACATCATTAATTACATATTCTGGACCCAAGTTCTGCTCTTGAACCAGATCTTTGAGTCATGAGCTTTGCCAATTTTTCTTCCCCTGCTTTTATTTCTGATGCCGGTATGATTTTTTAAAAAAGGAGTCTCCTAAATTTTGGTGAAACTTTGCTACTTACGCTAAACAAAATTTAGAGGAGGCCTTTGGTTTGGACTGAGATCCTGCATTAGGTCTGACAGGCCAAACCCAAATGGAGTCACTCACACTGAAGCTCCACACCACCAAGCCGAAACTAAGTTGTTTATCTGACCTTCCCAGAAATAGAGAGAGAGAGAGTGATAATAGCCAAATCCCCAAGCAGGCCAGTTTTAGTCGGCATGATAAGGAAGTCCCTTCTGCTTTAGCCTTCACAAGGAAAGTAACTTTGAAATGACCAATCTATTTTTGTTCTGTTTCTGCTTTTTTTCAGCTCTTTTCTATCTGTAAAGCCAACCTCCTCTGCTCAGCTCATTGGAACACTCATCCTATCTTACAGAATGAGGTGTTGCCCAATTCTAGAATCATGAATAAAAGCCAATTTAGATCGTTAAACTAAATTTGTCGTAATTTTGTGTTTTGACACGTTTGAAGTCTGGCAATCCTATTTTTATATCTTTTCATCCATGCTCAGAATGAGATATAGCTTTTTGACCTACACCATCATGGTTAGAGTTAAGAGAAAATATTCCTTACACTTCTATTTTAAAAATTGATTTCCTACCATAGAGGTCCTTCGTGCTAACACCTTGCTTTCTATGGTACTCATCATAAAAACATTTCTGCCCCAACTATCATTTATGATAGTCATTATTAGGAGGCATTCAAAGAACTAAATAAAAGATAGCCTCCTAAATTTGGATTTGTTTACATGTTGAACTCTATTTTCTCCTTATTACAGATATCAGGCTCTTTCCTCTGTCCCCTCCCCAACAACATTTATTTCTATACATAGATATTCTCCTCTAGTGAGAAAATAGTGGATAGCAGTAAACTGAACCGACTGGTTCAGCAGCTAGAACAGGAAAAAGATAAGAAAAGAAAATAATCTCGTAGCACGTTGTTTCTCGAGTCATGGTGGTTTCCAATTATTTATAGTATCCCCAATAGATATGTAATTCAATAGTGTCTATTGAAGACTTCCTATGTGAAAACACATAGGAAGTATGCTAAGCTCTGTTTTCATTTACATTATCTTACTTATTACTCCCAGTAACTCTGTGATCAGGTGGATATTATTATTTGCCTTATTTTACAGATCAGGAAATTGGGGCAAACTGTAGTTAGGTGACTTCCTCCAAAGATACACACTGTTAATGGGCAGAAGAGAAAATAAGACTTTTGCTGTTTGGCCTCTAAGTGCAAACTCTTACCTACTATATGTCACTCTTTCTCTTTTAAGAGATGTGCAGCAAGTGCTTATTAAAAACTTGTCGACAAATGTTCACAATTGCATGGAGATATTTTACTTAGACATCTACATTCATTTAAATTAGCATCGAAGATCTGTGTATGTAACTGTCACACTCAAAAGCACTTTCTTAAGATAAAGCTTTTCATCTTCTTTGGTCCTTAATGTTTGTCTTATTCTCTAATGTTGTGGCTAGGGTTGTATTTTGGACAGCTGTGGTATTCGTGCAGTGAGGGTGGAATTAGAGCTTTACAGGAGTTAATCTGATGCACTTTTTGGAAGATATGTAGACTCTCCAGGTGTAAAATGCTCTCTAGGTATAAAATGGTTGAGCTGGTTAATTTTATTGTTTACGTCTTCTGTAGCAAGTGCTGGCAAGCTTTCCTTAAAGGACAGGTAGTATTTTGGGTTTTTCAGACCGTATAGTCTCTGTCATAACTACTCAACTCTGCTGCTGTAATGCAAAAGCAGCCATAGAAAATATGTAAATGAATGGGCATAGTTGTCTTCCAATAAAACTTTATTTATAAATATAGGTAGCTGGCTTGGAAGCTAGAATTTGCTGACTTGTTCTATTACTTTGTTTATTTGTTGTCTATCTCAAGGGTTCCCAACCCATGAGCCACAGACCTGTACAGATCTGCAACCTGTTAGAAGCTGGGTTGCACAGCAGGAGGTGAGTGGCGGGTGAGTGAGCATTACCACCTGAGCCTTGCCTTCTCTTTGATCAGCAGTGGCGTTAGATTCTCATAGCATAATGCGAGGAATCTAGGTTGTGTACGCCTTATGAGAATCTAGTGCCTGATGATCTGAGGTGGAACAGTTTCCCCTGAACGCTATGAACGCTATGAACTCTGAGTCAGACTGCCTAAGTTTGAATCTTGGTGCTGCCTCTTGTTCAGATTCCCTAACCTCTCTGTGCCTCAGTTTCCTCATCTGTCAAATGAAGTCTCACTTCTCTCTGACTGCAGCTTCCAGCCCCCTCTTCCCTGAAGAAATGTCATTTATTATCATCCAGTTTTACTTCTGGATTATTATGTATGTTCATTCACTTTTTCTGCCTTTGCTTTTTTAGATAAAATACATTTTACTGAATTATTTGCTCATCTTAACTTCCATGTATCTGGCATTTTTTTTTTCTTTTTGTTACAGTCCTTTTTCTAAGGGTGTTTTCGCAGGAGGTCTTTGTGTGGTAAATCTTCTGAGGCTTTGCATACAAAGAATATCCTTATTGTCTTCTCATATTTAAACGATAGATTACTGGACATGAAATTCTACATTTAATGTTACTTTCCTGAAACACTTTAAAAATATTCTTCCATTGTCTCTAGTGTAAATGTTGGGAAGACTGGTAACAATCTCAACATTGTTCTTTATAGTTGAGATGCTCTTTCTTTCTGAAAGCTTTACTCATTTAATCTTAAACTTTGAAGTGCTTCAGTTTTTTCCCATTGATGTCTGGATTTTGGATTTTCTTTACCCTCTCTCTTCTGTAAGGTCCTTGGCACTCTGAGCCTTTACAAACTGAGGTGTTTCATCTTTCATTTCAGTCATTAATTTTTCAAATATTTACTTCCCTCTGTTTACTTTGTTTTCTTATTCTGGGACTCCTATTACATTATTATACAGAAGGTAACACTATTCTTATATCTTTTCATGTATTCATATCCTTCATATATTCCATCTGTGACTCCATTCCTGAATCCTTCTGGGATGGTTGTTTTCTTTGGTCTTCCAACTCTCTAAGGTAGTTTTCTGCTCTATCCATGCTGCCTGTCATGGTTCTTCACTGATTCTTTAAAATTCTCGTTTCTGCATCATGTAACCAATACGTGATTTTATGCTTACCTTAAATTCCTAATCTCTTTGTTCCACGAATTCATCTCTGCTATGTGTTATGGTTTGCTGTCTTTTGTTTTACAGCACTTACGCCGTTCTAATGCCATTTTCCTTCCAAGCCTATATTTCTCTGGGGATATTTGCTACCTTGGCTTATAATGAGTATTTTGAGAGAGGAGTCCAAGCTCAGGCCCCAGTTTGCCAACCTGCTGGTGAATTTGGGATGCCATTTCTTTCCCACCCTCTGGATCCCCAAATATCTCTTATGGGTTTTGTGTTAGCATTTTAAATGCACTTGATTCTCTCTAGCTGGTTTTTGTTTTACTTTGTTTGTTTTGGCTTAAGATGAGGTTCAGGATAGAATACCACAAGTGTACATTCTTTATAATATTACCAGTTCTCAAGCTATATCGCTATTTTGAAAAGGATAGTGTATAATCTGGTCTCTTTCCAAATTTCAGTAATTTGGATAATTGATGCATATTACTGTGTAATCGACTTGGCCATACCAATCACTGTCTCTGGGGACTGCTGACATGCCTAGAATGCTGTATTGCAGTTTAGTGTGCCTACAATATATAGATTTGGCTTAAATTTTCTCATCTCGATGGGCTCAAAAGGGCCAATACTCTATTCGCAAGGGCATAATTCATGTACTTGAATGATGATTTTCTGGTTCTACCTTTAGTAATCCTTACCAGTCTTGATGATTTACTATGACAGGAAAGTCACATCTTACAATTTATGTTATTTTAATAAAAAGTTTAAATTGAATTTTACTTCCATTGATTTCTGCAAAGTCAAGCAATTCACTTTAGCATTATAAATTCTGCACCTACACCAGATCTGTCAAGCAATAATGATGAAGAACGATGCTGTTTCTGGTTTTTTCATTTTCATGCAACTTCCTACTTTTCTAAGTCTTCTTGTGGGGAGATTTGCTTGAGAGTTTGATGGGGTGTTTTACCACCAGCCTTATGGCACTCACATAATATCTGTCTTTTGGAAGGAAAAAAATTGGATTTAGTCATAGGTTAAATTGCATTTTTTTTTTTTAAATAAGCTCCTGTTAAGGTTCTGAATAATGGTTAATTTAATTGATAAAATAAGTAGTGTTAAAGTGCTGAAATTAATTTTCAAGATGGCATGCAAAATCTTTCTTGGAGGTCTTTAAATACAGGGTATATTTTTATCTTTCTGAGGTGGCTGGCTTAGGGGTATTTTTAAAGATGGAAGGATTGAGATGATATCTTTTCTAACTCTACTTGAGTCCTTTGATTGAAACTGCTCTCCCATTTTAGCTGAAAAATGCACCTTTAAAAAAGTGCTTTTGTGCAATTGATATTTTTCAAGAGGATGTAGGTAAAGATAGACATACAGCCTCGAAGGAATGATGCCATCTGAAGTTTTGTATTAACCAATTTTCTTCCCCTATTGCTCCCAATCATTTGTATCTCCTCCTATTACTCTTTATTTTTGTCCTAACAACCCTTGACTCATTCTCTCCAGTCCTCCTTAAACTTGGTATGGACTTTATATCTTTTCAAAGAGTTTCCTTCTATGTACACTCACTTCCCCCCTCACCTCAAATAAACATGTCATAATGGCCTAGACTAAAACAAAAAATATTTCTGTGGAAGTGGCCCGACTTTTCCCGAGCTTTATCAATTATTGTAATACTCTCGACCCCTCTCTGCCCCCTCCTGCATCTCTCTCAGGGAAAAAGTGAATTATTTTCCTAATAAAACTGGGAACAGGAAGTGGGCACGTTTGAGTGTTCAACAGGGTATCCCCTTCCATTTTCTCTTGAGACCCTTCTGTGTTAGGTCATTCTTGCACTGCTATAAAGAAATACTTGAGTCTGGGTAATTTATAAAGAAAAGAGGTTTAATTGGCTCATGGTTCTGCAAGCTGAACAAGCATGGCGCCACCATCTGCTTTGCTTCTGGGGAGACCTCAGGGAGCTTTTACTCATGGAGGAAGGTGAAGCGGGAGCAGGCATTTCACATGGAGAAAGCAGGAGCAAGAGAGTGGAGCTGGGGAGGTGCCATACTTTACAACAACCAGATCTTGCGAGAACTCACTATCTCCGGGACAGCACCAAGCCATTAGGGATCCACCCCCACGACCCAAACACCTCCCATCAGGTCCTACCTCCAACACTGGGGATTACATCTCAACATGAAATTTGGAAGGGACATCCAAATGATACTACCTTCTTCCATTTTCTCTTGGGATCCAGTTGACCAAGTTGCCCCAATAGAGCATGCATTTTTTTCGGCTCCTCCAAGCTGCAAAGTTGTTGTTGTTGTTTTGAGACAGAGTCTCACTGTGTCACCCAGGTTGGAGAATAGTGGCAAAATCTCAGGTTACTCAGTGGAGAAGTTTACAGGGCAACTTGCCTCCATCTGTGCCCAAGGAGAAACTTGATCGTTCCAGCACTTCCTGCATCTGGGTGGAGAAGGCTTTCTAATTCTGAGGTTCTGTCCATTTATTGAAATTACTAAGTGTTTGGATTTAGATCTACCATCTCAGCCGGGTGTGGTAGCTTACTCCTGTAATCTTAGCACTTTGGGAGGTCAAGTCAGGTGGATCACTTGAGGCCAGGAGTTCAAGACCAGCCTGTCCAACATGGTGAAACCTTGTCTCTACTAAAAATAAAGAAATTAGCCAGTCATAGTGGCGCACTCCTGTAATCCCAGCTACTGGGTAGGCTGAGGCGCAAGAATCACTTGAGCCTGAAGGTGGAAGTTGCAGTGAGCCAAGATTGTGCCACAGCACCCCAGCTTGGGCAACAGAGCAAGACTTGGTCTCAAAAAATGAAATGAAATAAATCTATCATCTTATTTTGTGCCTTCTATTTGTCCCACTCATTCTTTTTCTTTTCTTTACTGCCTTCTTTTGAATTTAATTATGATTCCATTGCTTAAAAATCTAGTAGTTTAGGAATTACATTAAACATTCTTTTAGTGCTTACTCTCAAAATTAAAAAATGCATTTATAATTATCAAAAATATTCATTAATAATTTATAAAAGTCTAATGTTAATAAATGTTTTTACCCTTCTACCAGATAATATAAAGAACCTTAGAATAGTTCAGCTCCATTTATTTCCCTTCTAACATATATTACTGTTGCCAAGTAATTTTGCTATAATATTTTAAATGCCATAAGATGCTGTTTTTATTTTATACAGCCAATGTTCTTTTGTATTTATCCATATGTTTACCATCTTACTTGTACTTTATTCTTTGCTGCATTTTGAAACTTCCACCTCAGATCGTTTTTCTTTTGCATGAAGTATATTCTTTAAAATTTCCTTCTGGTCTGCTGGTGATAACTTCATTTTTGTTTTTTTAAACCTAAACATGTCAGTATTTCCTCTTTATTTTTGAAAGTTATTTTCTCTGGGTATAAATTCTACGTTGGTATTCACTGATTGCCCCCACCTCCCTGGCCCCACGGTATTGAAAATACTCTACCATTTTCTGGTTTCCATTGTTGCTATAGTGAAGTCAGCTGTAATTCTAATTTTTGATCTTTTGAAGGTCTTTTTACTTAAACTGCTTTTAAGATTTCCTGTTAGTCTTTGTTTTCTGCCATTTGGTATGATGTATCTAGGTATGGATTTTTTTTTTTTTATGTCTCCTGCTAAGGATTTATTTGTCTTGGATTTGTTGATTAATGTATTTTATCGGTTTTAAATTATTCTCATCTCCTCTCTTTCTTTAGATATTGCCTCTGACACATTCTTTCCTCTTTTTGGGGGACTCCAGTGAAACATATGTTATAAGCTCTCAATGTAGTCTCTATCTTTTCTTTTCTGAATTTTCTGTCCTGTATTTTAGAGTTTCTTTTGACACGTCTTTCAATTCACTGATTTTCTCTTTATCTCTAATATAATGCTCAAATCATCCACTGAGTTCTTAATTTTAGATATTATATACTTTTTAGTCTTTTACTTGCTTTTGTTTTAGTCTTTTTTGTTGTTTTTCTTATTTTCTATTTAATTTTCTTTTCTTTTTTTTCTAACTATTATTTTAGGTTCGGGGGTACATATGCAGGTTTGTTATATGGGTAAATTTTGTGACATGGGGGTTTGGTGTACAGATTATTTTACCACTCAGGTAATAAGCACAGTACTTACCCTCCTTCCGTTCTCCACCCTCAAGTAGGCCCCTGGGTCTATTGTTCCTTTCTTTGTGTCCATGTGTACTCAATGTTTAACTCCCACTTATAAGTGAAAACATGTGCTATTTGTTTTTCTGTTTCAGCATTAATTCACTTAGGATAGCTCCATGCACATTGCTGCAAAGGACATTATTTCCTTCTTTTTTATGGCTGCATAGTATTCCATGGTGTATAGGTACCATACTTTCTTTATCTAGTCAGTGATTGATGGGCCTCTAGGTTGGTTTCATGACTTTGCCATTGTGAATAGTGCTGCAGTGAACATACATGTGCATGTTTCTTCATGGTAGAATGATTTATATTCCTTTGGGTGTGCAACCAATAATGGGATTCCTGGGTCTAATGGTAATTTTGTTTTAAGTCCTTTGAGATTTCTCCATTCTGCTTTCCACAGTGGTTGAATTAATTTACATTCCCACCAGTAGTGTATAAGTTTTCTGTTTTCTCTAAAACCTTGATGTCATCTGTTATTTAAAAAAGTTTTATCAGTAGCCATTCTGACTGATGTGAGATGGTATTTCATTGTGCTTTTGATTTTTATTTCTGTAATGGTTGGTTATGTAGAGCATTTTTTCATATATTTGTTGGCTGCATGTATGTCTTCTTTTGAGAAGTGTCTGTTCATGTTCTTGGCCCATTTTTTAATGGGGTTGTTTTTTGCTTGTTAATTTAAGTTTCTTATAGATTCTGGATATTAGACCATTTTCAGATGCAGAGTTTACAAATCTTTTCTCTTATTCTGTAGGTGGTCTGTTTATTCTGTTGATAGTTTCTTTTACTGTACAGGAGCTGTTTAGTTTATTTACCTCTCATTTGTCAATTTTTGTTTTTGTTGCAATTGCTTTTGGTTCCTCTGTTATAAAATTGTTGCCAGGGCCTATGTCCAGAGTGGTATTTCCTAGGTTTTCTTCTAGAACTTTTATAGTTTTAAGTTCAACATTTAAGTCTGTAGTCTGTCTTGTGTTGATTTTTGTACATGGTGAAAGGAAGGTGTCCAGATTCAATCTTCTGTATGTGATGAACCAGTTATCCCAGCACCATTTAATGAATAGGGAGTCCTTTCCTTACTGTTTGTTTTTACCAACTCTGTCGAATATCAGATGATTATTAGAATTTGGCCTTGTTTCTGGGTTCTCTATTCTGTTCCATTGGCCTATGTATCTGTTTTTGTATCAGTACCATGCTGTTTTTGTTACTGTAGCCTTGTAGTATAGTTTGAAGTCAGGTAGTGTGATGTCTCTGGCTTTGTTCTTTTTGCTTAGGATTTCTTTGCTATTCAGGCTCTTTTTTGGTTCCATATAAATTTTAGAATATTTTTTTTTTCAAATTATGTGAAAAATATCATTGGTAATTTGATAGGAATAACATTTATCTGTAACCTGCTTTGGGCAGTATTGCCATTTTAACAATATTGAATATTCCTATCGATAAATGTGAAATATTTTTCCATCTTTTTGTGTCATCTCTGATTTCTTTCAGTAGTGTTTTGTAATTCTCATTGTAGAGATCTTTCACCTCCTGGATTAGCTATCCTCCTAGGTATTTCTGTGCATGTGTGGCAATTATGAATGAGATTGTGTTCTTTGGCTCTCAGAATGGTCTTTGTGGTGTATAGAAATGCTACTGATTTTTTAACAGTGATTTTGTATCCTGAAACTTTGAAGTCGTTTACCATGTCTAGGAACTTTTGGGAAGAGACTATGGGGTTTTCTAGATGTAGAATAATATTATCTGCAAAGAGATGTAGTTGACTTTCTCTCTTCCTATTTGAATGTCTTTTATTTCTTCCTCGTGCCTGATTGCTCTGGTTAGGACTGCCAGTTTTATGTTGAATAGGAATGGTGACAATGGGCATCCTGGTCTTGTTCCAGTTCTCAGTGGGAATGCTTCCAGCCTTTGCTCATTCAGTATGATGTAGGCTGTGCATTTGTCATAGATAGCTATTATTATTTTGAGGTATGTTCTTTTAATGCTTAGTTTGTTGAGTATTTTTCTTTAAACATAAAGGATGATGAGTTGTATCTAAAGTCTTTTCTGTGTCCATTCAGATGATCATGTGGTTTTCATTTTTAGTTCTGTTTTATGTGATGAACCACATTTATTGATTTGCATATGTTGAACCAACCTTGCCTCCCAGGGATAAAGCCTACTTGATTGTGGTGGATTAGTGTTTTGATGTGCTGTTGGATTAGGTTTGATAGTATTTTGAAGATTTTTGCATCTATGCATCAGGAATATTGACCTGAAGTTTTAGTTTTTTTGTTGTCTGCCAGATTTTGGTGTCAGAATGATGCTGGCGTCATAGAATGAGTTAGGGAGGAGCTCTTCCTCCTTAATTTTTTGGAATAGTTTCAGTATGATTTGTACCAATTCTTCTTTATGAATCTGGCTGTGAACCCATTTGGTCCAGGGTTTTTTCTGGTTTGTAGGCTTTTTATTCCTGATTTGATTTCAGAACTCATTATTGGTCTGTTCAGGGTTTCAATTTCTTCCTGGTTCAATCTTGGGAGATTTTGTGTTTCTGGGAATTAATCCATTTCTTTTAGGTTTTCTAGTTCGTATCCACAGAGGGGTTCATAATAGTCTCTGAGGGCTTTTTGGTGTTTGTGTAGGGTTGGTGGTGATGTCCTCTGTCATTTCTGATTGTGTTTATTTGGATCTTCTCTTTTTCTTTATTAGTCTAGCTAGCAGTCTATCTAAAACAAAAAAACAAAAAAAAAAAACAAAAACAAAAACAAAACCCAGAAAACCAATATTTGGTTTTATCGATATTTCGTATTTTTTTGGCATCTCAGTTTCATTAAGGTCACCTCTCATTATGATAATTTCTTATATTCTGCTAGCTTTGAGTTTGGTTTGCTATTGTTTTTTAGTTCCTCTAGGTGTGATGTTAAGTTGCAATTGGAGATCTTTCTAACTTTTTGATGTGGACATTTAGCACTATAAATTTTCATCTTAATACTGCTTTAGCTATGTTCCAGAGATTCTAATACGTTGTACCTGTTTTCATTAGTTTTGAAGAATTTCTTGGTTTCTGCCTTAATTTCATCGTTCACCCAAAAGTCATTCAATAGCACGTTGTTTACTTCCCACATAATTGTATTGTTTTGATTGATATTCTTAGTATTGATTTCTATTTTTTCGGCTTTGTATTTTTATTTTTAAAAATTTTTATTATACATTTAGTTCTGGGGTACATGTGCAGAACGTGCAGGTTTGTTACATATGTATACACATGCTATGGTAGTTTGCTGCACCCAACAACCCATCCTCTACATTAGGTATTTCTCCTAATGCTATCTGTCTCCTTGACCCCCACTCCCTGACAGGCCCTGGTGTGTGATGTTCCCCTCCCTGTGCCCATATGTTCTCATTGTTCAACTCCAACTTAGGAGTGAGAACATGTGGTATTTGGTTTTCTGTTCCTATGTTAGTTTGCTGATAATGATAGTTTCCAGCTTCATCCATGACCCTGTAAAGGACATAAACTCATTCTTTTTTGTGGCTGCATAGTATTCCATGGTGTATATGTGCCACATTTTCTTTATCCAGTCTATCATTGATGGACATTTGGGTTGGTTCCAAGTCT
>NW_012110630.1:814998-828079 GCF_000951045.1 Mandrillus leucophaeus | reverse complement strand
TGTATATGTGCCACATTTTCTTTATCCAGTCTATCATTGATGGACATTTGGGTTGGTTCCAAGTCTTTACTATTGTGAATAGTGCTGCAATAAACATACATGTGCATGTGTCTTTATAGTAGAATGATTTATAATCCTTTGGGTATATACTCAGTAATGGTATTTGTGGGTCAAATGGTGTTTCTGGTTCTAGATCCTTGAGGAATTGCCACACTGTCTTCCACAATGGTTGAACTAATTTACACTCCAATCAACAGTGTAAAAGCATCCCTATTTCCCTACATCCTTTCCAGCATCTGTTGTTTCCTGACTTTTTAATGATCGCCATTCTAATTGGCATGAGATGGTATCTCACTGTGGTTTTGATTTGCATTTATTTAATGACCAGTGACAATGATCTTTTTTTCATATGTTTGTTGGCTGCATACATGTCTTCTTTTGAGAAGTGTTCATATCCTTTGCCCAGTTTTTGATAGGGTTGCTTCTTTTTTTCTTGTAAATTTGTTTAAGTTACTTGTAGATTCTGGAGATTAGCCTTTTGTCAGATGGATAGATTGCAAAAAATTTCTCCCATTCTGTAGGTTGCCTGTTCACTCTGATGATAGTTTCTTTTGCTGTGCAGAAGCTCTTTAGTTTAATTATATATCCCATTTGTCAATTTTGGCTTTTGTTGCAATTGCTTTTGTTGTTTTAGTCATGAAGTCTTTGCCCATACCTATGTACTGAATGGCATTGCCTAGGTTTTTTTCCAGGGTTTTTATGGTTTTGGTATTATGTTTAAGTCTTTAATACATCTTGAGTTAATTTTTGTATAAGGTGTAAGGAAGGGGTCCACTTTCAGTTTTCTGCCTATAGCTATCCAGTTTTCCCAACAGTATTTATTAACAGGCAATTTTTTCCCAATTGCTTGTTTTTGTCAGGTTTGTCAAAGATCAGATAGTTGTAGATTTGTTGTGTTACTTCTGAGGCCTCTGTTCTGTTCCATTGGTCTATATGTCTGTTTTGGTACCAGTACCATGCTGCTTTGGTTACTGTGGCCTTGTAGTATAGTTTGAAATCAGGTAGCGTGATGCTTCTGGCTTTGTTCTTTTTGCTTAGGATTGTCTTGGCTATATGGGCTCTTTTTTGGTTCCATATGAAATGTAAAGTAGTTTTTTCCAATTCTGTGATGAAAGTCAATGGTAGCTTGATGGGAATAGCATTGAATCTACAAATTACTTTGGGCAGTATGGCCATTTTCACAATATTGATTCTTGTATCCATGAGCATGGAATATTTTTCATTTGTTTGTGTCCTCTCTTATTTCCTTGAGCAGTGGTTTGTAGTTCTCCTTGAAGTGGTCCTTCACATCCCTTGCTGGTTGTAATCCTAGGTATTTTATTCTCTTTGTAGCGATTGTGGATGGGAGTTCACTCATGATTTGGCTCTCTGTTTGTCTATTACTGGTGTATAGGAATGCTATACACCAATTGCACATTGATTTTGTATCCTGAGACTTTGCTGAAGTTGCTTATCAGCTTAAGGAGATTTTTGGCTGAGACAAAGGGTTTTTCTAAATATACAATCAAGTCATCTGCAAACAGGGACAATTTGACTTGCTCTCTTCCTATTTGAATACCCTTTATTTCTTTCTCTTGCCTGATTGCCCTGGTCAGAACTTCTAATACTATTTTGAATAGGAATGATGAGAGAGGGCATCCTTATCTTATGCAGGTTTTCAAAGGGAGTGCTTCCAGCTTTTGCTCCATCAGTATGATATTGGTTGTGGGTTTGTCATAAATAGCTCTTATTATTGTGAGATATTTTCCATCAATACCTAGTTTATTGAATTTTTTTTTTTAGCATGAAGGTGTGTTGAATTTTGTTGAAGGCCTTTTCTGCATCTATTGAGATAATCATTTGATTTTTGTAGTTGGTCCTGTTTATGTGATGGATTACATTTATTGATTTGCGTATGTTGAACCAGCCTTGTATCCCAGGTATGAAGCTGACTTGATCGTGGTGGATAAACTTTTTAATGTGCTGCTGGATTTGGTTTACCAGTATTTTATTGAGGATTTTTGCATCAATGTTCATCAGGGATATCGGCCTGAAATTTTATTTTTTTGTTGTGTCTGCCAGGTTTTGCTATCAGAATAATGCTGGCCTCATAAAAAGAGTTAGGGAGGGGTCCCTATTTTTCTATTGTTTGGAATAGTTTCAGAAGGAATGGTACCATCTCCTCTTTTACCTCTGTTAGAATTTGGCTGTAAATCCATCTGGTCCTGGGCTTTTTTTATTGGTAGGCTATTAATTACTGCCTCAATTTCAGAACTTGTTATTGGTCTATTCAGGGATTCAACTTCTTCCTGGTTTGGTCTTGGGAGGTGTATGTGTACAGGAATTTATCCATTTCTTCTAGATTTTCTAATTTATTTGTACAGAGGTGTTTATAGTATTCTCTGATGGTTGTTTGTATTTCTGTGGGATCAGTGGTGATATGCCCTTTATCATTTATTTATTGTGTCTATTTGATTCTTCTCTCTTTTTTTCTTTATTAGTCTGGCTAGTGGTCTTTATATTTTGTTAATCTTTTCAGAAAGACAGCTTCTGGATTCATTGATTTTTTTGAAGGTTTTTTTTTTGTGTGTCTCTATTTCCTTCAGTTCTGCTCTGATCTTAGTTATTGCTTGTCTTCTGCTAGCTTGTGCATTTGTTTGCTCTTCCTTCTCTAGTTCTTTTAACTGTGATGTAAGGGTGTCGATTTTAGATCTTTTCCACTTTCTCCTGTGGGCATTTAGTGCTATAAATTTCCCTCTAAACACTACTTTGGAAGTGTCTCAGAGATTCTGGTACATTGTTTCTTTGTTCTTAGTAGTTTCAAGTAACTTATTTATTTCTGTCTTAATTTTGCTATTTACCCAGTAGTCATTCAGGAGCAGGTTGTTCAATTTCTATGTAGTTCTGCAGTTTTGAGTGAGATTCTTAATCCTGAGTTCTAATTTGATTGCACTGTGGTCTGAGAGACAGTTTGTTAAGATTGCAGTTCTTTTGCATTTGCTGATGAGTGTTTTACCTCCAATTATGTAGTCAATTTTAGAATAAATGCTATGTGGTGCTGAGAAGAATGTATATTCTGTTGATTTGGGGTAGAGAGTTCTGCAAATGTCTGTTAGATCTGCTTTGTCCAGAGCTGAGTTCCAGTCCTGAATATCTTTGTTAATTTTCTGTATTGTTGATCTGTCTGATACTGACAGTGGTGTGTTAAAGTCTCCCACTATTATTGTGTGGGAGTCTAAGTCTCTTTGTAGGTCTCTAAGGACTTGCTTTATGAACCTGGGTGCTCCTGTATTGGGTGCATATATATTTAGGATAGTTAGCTCTTCTTGTTGCATTGATCCCTTTACCATTATGTAATGGCATTCTTTGTCTTTTTTGATCTTTGTTGTGTTAAAGTCTGTTTTATCAGAGACTAGGATTGCAACCCCTTTTCTTTCACTTTCCATTTGCTTGTAAATACTCCTCCATCCCTTTATTTTGAGCCTATGTGTGTCTTTGCACATGAGATGGGTCTCCTGAATACAGCCCACTGATGGGTCTTGACTCTTTATCCAATTTGCCAGTCTCTGTCTTTAATTGGGGCATTTGGTCCGTTTACATTTAAGGTTAATATTGTTATGTGTGAATTTGATTCTGTCATTATGATGCTAGCTAGTATTTTTGCCCATTAGTTGATGCTGTTTCTTCATAGTGTTGATGGTCTTTACATTTTGGTATGTTTTTTGCAGTGGCTGGTACCAGTTTTTCCTTTCCATATTTAGTGCTTCCTTCAGGAGCTCTTGTAAGGCAGACCTGGTGGTGACAAAATCTCTTGTCTGGAAAGGATATTGTTTCTCCTTCTCTTATGAAGCTTAGTTTGGCTGAATATAAAGTTCTGGGTTGACTTTTTTTTTTTTTTTTTTTAAAGAATGTTGAATATTGGCCCCCACTGTCTTCTGGCTTGTAGGGTTTCTGCAGAGAGATCCATTGTTAGTCTGATGGGCTTCCTTTTGTGGGTAACCCAACCTTTCTCTCTGGCTTCACTTAACATTTTTCCCTTCAATTTAACCTTGGTGAATCTGATGATTATGTATCTTGAGGAGTATCATTGTGGTGCTCTCTGTATTTCCTAAATTTGCATGTTGGCCTGTCTTGCTAGGTTGGGGAAGTTCTCTTGGAACTGCTCCTTCCTCTGGAAACTTTTCCCAGAGGGGCACCTGACAGACGTCTGCTGGAGCTCTCCTGTATGAGGTGTCTGTCAACCCCTGCTGGGAGGTGTCTCCCAGTCAGGAAGAATGGGGTTCAGGGACACACTTGAGGAGGCAGTCTGTCCCTTAGCAGAGCTGGAGTGCTGTGCTGGTAAATCTGTTGCTCTCTTCATAGCTGGCAGGCAGGAATGTCTAAGTCTGCTGAAGCTGTGCCCACAGCCGCCCCATCCCCTAGGTGCTCTGTCCCAGGGTAATGGGAGTTTTATGTATAAGCTCCTGACTGGGGCTGCTGCCTTTCTTTCAGAGATGCCATTCCCAGAGAGGAGGAATCTAGACAGGCAGTCTGGCTACAGTGGCTTTGCCATGCTGTGGTGGGTTCCCCACCCAGTTTGAACTTCCTGGCGGCTTTGTTTGCACTGTGAAGGGAAACCTACCTCCTCAAGCTTCAGTAATGGTGGACGCCCCTTCCCCCACCAAGCTTGAGTGTCCCAGATCAAATTCAGACTGCTGTGCTGGCAGTGAGAATTTCAAGTCAGTGGATCTTAGATTACTGGACTCCTTGGGGGTGGGATCTGCTGAGCAAGACCACTTGGCTCCCTGGCTTCAGCCGCCTTTCCAAAGGAGTGAACAGTTCTGTCTCGCTGGCATTCCAGGCACCACTGGGATACAAAAAGAAAAACTCCTGCAGCTACCTTAGTGTCTACCCAAATGGCTGCTCAGTTTTGTGCTCGAAACCCAGTGCCCTGGTGGTGTAGGCACTCAAGGGAATTGCCTTGATGGTGGGTTGCGATAGTCATGGGAAAAGTACAGTATCTGGGTTAGATAGCACCATTCCTCACAACACAGTCCCTCATGGCTTTCCTTGGCTAGGGGAGGGAGTTCCCCGACCCCTTGTACTTCCTGGGTGAGGCAACACCCCACCCTGCTTCTGCTTGCCCTTGTGGGCTGCACCCACTGTCTAACCAGTCCCAATGGGATGAGCTGTGTACCTCAGTTGGAAATGCAGAAATCACCCACCTTCTGTGTTGGTCTCGCTGGGAGCAGCAGAGCGGAGCTCTTCCTATTTGGCCATCTTTCCAGCCCTGATGTGATTTGTAATTTTATCATGCTGTGGTTTGAGAGTGTGGTTGGAATGATTTTGGTTTTTTGGACTTTGCCAAGAATTGTTTTATGGCTGATTGTGTGGTCAGTTTTAGAGTATGTGCCATGTGAGGATGAAGAGAGAATGTATATTCTCTTGTTTTGTGAGGGAAGTTCTGTAGATGTCTGTTAGGTCCATATGGTCAAGTGTCAAGATCAGGTCCCAAATATCTTTGTTAGTTTTCTCCCTCAGTTATCTGTCTAAAAGTCTCAGTGGGGCATTGAAGTCTCCCAATGTTATTATGTGGTTATCTATGTCTCTTCATAAGTTTCTGTTAACTTGTTTCATTAATCTGGGTATTCCAGGTTGGGTGCATATATATTTAGGATAATTATGTCTTCTTGCTGAAATTGAACCCTTTACTTTTATGTAATACCTTTCTTGGTCCTTTCTGATTGTTGTTATTTTAGAGTCTGTTTTGTCTGAAATTATCAGTTCCTGTCCTTCTGGTTTTCTGTTAGCTTGGTATATTTTTCTTCATCCCTTTATTTTGAGTCTATGGGTGTCATTGCATGTGAGACGGGTCTCTTGAAGACAGCATACAGTGGGGTCTTGCTTCTTTATTCAGCTTGCCGCTCTGTCTGTGCCTTTTTAGTGGGGCATTTGGTCCATTTATATTCAAGGCTAATATTGATCTGTGTGGGTTTGATCTTTTGTCGTTAACTGGTTGTTATACAGACTTTATTGTGTAGTTGTTTTATAGTGTCAATGGTTTATGTATGTAAGTGTGTTTTTTGGTGGCTGGTGATGCTCTTTTGTTTCCATGTTTAGCACTCCCTTATGAACCTGTTGTGAGGCAGATCTGGTGGTAACAAATTATCTTAGCTTTTGCTTGTTTGAAAAGGATCTTAGGCTGGGCAAGGTGGCTCACGTCTGTAACCCAGCACTTTGGGAGGCTGAGGTGGGTGGATTGCTTGAGACCAGGAGTTTGAGACCAACCTGGACAACATGGCGAAACCCCATCTCTGCTGAAAATAGAAAAGTTACCTGGGTGGTGTGCACCTGTAATCACAGCTACTCAGGAAGCTGAGGCAAGAGAATTTCTTGAACCTAGGAGACAGAAGTTGCAGTGAGCCAAGATTGCACCACTGCACTCCTGTCTGGGCAATAGACAATAGAGTGAGTGAGACGATGTCAAAAAAAAAAAAAAAAAAAAAAAAAAAAAAAAAAAAAGAAAGAAAGAAGCAAAGAATGAAAAAAGAATTTTGTATCTCATTTGCTTATGAAGCGTACCTTGGCTGGATATGAAATTCTTGGTTAGAATTTCTTTTCTTTAAGGGTACAACCCAAATACCCATCAGTGATAAACTGGATAAAGAAAATATGGAATACTATGCAGCCATGAAAGGGAATGAGATCATGTCCTTTGCAGGGACATGAATGGAGCCAGGAGCCATTAACCTCAGCAAACTAATGCAGGAACAGAAAACCAAACACCATATGTTCTTACTTATAAGTGGGAACTGAATAATGAAAACACATGAACACATGGGGTGGTGGGGGTGGGGGGAACAACACACACTGGGGCCTCTTGGGGAGTCGGGGGAGGGAGAGTATCAGGGACAATAGCTAATGGACGCTAGGCTTAATACCTAGATGATAGGATGATCTGTGCAGCAAACTACCATGGCACATGTTTACCTATGTAACAAACCTGCACATCATGCACATGTTCCCCTGAACTTAAAATAAAAATTGAAGATAAAAAAATGCTGAATATAAGTCCCCAAACTCTTCTGCCTTGTAGCGTTTCTACTGAAAGGTCCGCTGTTGGCCTGATGGGATTCCCTTTGTAGGTGACTTGCCCCTTATCTCTAGATGACTTTAATATTTTTTCTTTCATATTGACCTTGGAAAATCTGATGACTGTGTGTCTTGGAGATTGTTGTATTGTATACTATCTCATAGGGGTTTTCTGCACTTCCTGAATTTGCATATTGACCTCTCTAGTGAGGTTGGTGAAATTTTCACGAATAATATCTTCAAATATGTTTTCCAAGTTGTTTACTGTCTCTCCCTCTCTTTCAGGGACGCCAGTGAGTCATAGGTTTGATCTTTTTACATAATCTCATATTTCTTGGAGGTTTTAATTCTATTTAATTATCTCTTCTTTATTTTTGTCTGACTGAGTTGAAGAACATGTCTTGAGGCTCTGAATTCTTCCCTCAGCTTGTTTGATTCTGCTGTTGATACTTCTGGTTATGTTATAAAAATCTTGTAGGGAGTTCTTTTTAGCTCTGTCTTTCTTACAATGGCTATTACAGCGTTCAGCTCTGGTATTGTTTTGTTAGGTTCCTTGGACTGGGTTTTGGCTTTCTCCTGAATCTTGATGATATTAATTGCTTTCCAGATTCTGAATTCTATGTCTGTCATTTCAGCCATTTCAGCTTGATTTAGTACCACTCCTGGGGAACTAGTGCAGTCTGGTTTTCTAACCTGCCAGAGTTCTTATGCTGGTTCTCTCACCAGTGTGGGCTGATGTCCATTTAATCTTTGAAGTTGCTGTTTTTTTGAATGAGATTTTTTGCTTTTATATTCCTTGATGTCCTTGAGGGTTTGATGTGGTATAAAGTGAGTTTAGTTGACTGGCTTCATTTCTGGAAGATTTCAGAGGGTCAAGGCTTAACTCAGAACTCCTGGGCTTTGTGTTCTATCTAACCCTGAGACACGGTATCAGGCCCATGGTTTTGTTCTATGACCCCTCAAGTTTAAGCACCTGCTGTTCTGGAGGGACTGAGATGTTCCAGGTCCGCTGGCAACAACACTCCAGTGGGGAATGCTGGCCAAAGTGCTTTGTCGGGCCGCTGGCAGCAGGGTCTGTGCTTGTGTGTATGTGTGCATGTCGGCAGCGGCAGTGGTGGAATGGAGTGTATGCGCATCAGCAGGGACCTTGCATAGGGGGTAGGGGGCACACAGGGCAGTGTGTGCACATGTGCACCAGCAGAAGCAGCAGGTTATTTTTCATAGTTTCCAGTTTCCTGCCTCAAATTTTAATCTTGACTTTTATTTCTTTAAATATAGTAAACACAGGGGTTTTCTTTTTGTGTTGTTTTGCAGTTTTTACTAATCTGTGTCTGATAATTTGAATACATCACATATCATTTGGTTGTTTCTATCACCTATTGTTTATACCGTTTCTTGCTTAGGATGTGTTTTCATTGTGTGCTTGATTACCTTTAAGTCTGTGCTGGACTATCTTTACGTCTGTGCTGGACATTGTATTTAAAAGATATTTAGAGAAATGTTTTGGCTTCTAGATGATGGTCTCTTCTCCCAAGAGGCTTCATTTGTTTCTCTAGGTTTTTGGGAGAGATAATGGGTTTTGAGACCTCCATAATCTTGGTTCAAAATTTGAGCTTTCTGGATATCCAGGTGATGGGATCCTACATTACAGGTCCCTACTGTGACTGATTAATTTTTAGTTCACCTATTTCTGAGGGTATGCTTTTCCTGACTCTTGTTGAAGTCGGGGATTAATTTAGCAGAGTCCCATCCCTTAGCAGTGTCCAGGCCTTGACTTCTGTCTCTTTAGTTCCATGCAGACTCTAAAATGCAGATGAACTTCAAAGTTTCTTTTCCATCATCAGCAAATAAATGCCTTTGGTAAAAATGTAGCTTTGAGTGACTGGGCTTGCCTTTCTTGGTCTTGTCTTCTAATTTTGGCCTACAAAGACCTCAATACTTTGTGGGCTTTTTGGTAGAGATCTCTTAGTTTTCCTTAGTGAGCGTGTCAGTTCAAATGACCTAGTCTGACCTAGTCTGCCATCCTTTTGCTCCTTGAGAACTCTCTGCCTACAGAGATAAGGAACTTTGGTCTGCTCTTGACCCCCTAAGGCTTTGCTTGAGAAGAAAGTCCTTACTGAGACCAATAAGTCTGCCACATGCTTCTTAAGTTATATTTGTCAATTGATTGTCTAACTAAATGTGATGAACTTTTTTTTTTTTTTTAGCTCATCTGTGATATATCCTAATCTATTTTTCTCTGGACATTTGTTTCTGAAATGAAAATGAGTTTCTCAAATCAGGTAATGTTCATTTGCCATGCTGTTAGCACAGATTTTTATAATAAAGTCGATGGAGAGTCATTGAAAGATTGAGAAGCTAGGGAAGGAGATGGAGAGGTCTTTTAAGATATGATAAGATACTAATTCAATCTGTCAGTGAAGAGTTCATTGGCTACCTTGGTAAGAGTAATTATTGGTGAGGTGGTAAAAATGAATGGAAGCTGAGGGAGAAGAAATAGCAAACGTAGCATGTTTTATAAAAAGCTTGACTGTAAAGGGAAGGAGAGAAGTAGGGTAATAGTTAGAAGGGGTCATGGGAGTAAAAGATAATTTAAAGATGGCAGAGATAAGCATATTTCTATGCCAAGAAGAAAAAGCTAGTATAAAATGAGATGTTGAGGATATGAAAGAGATAATTGATAGAGAATTATTAGATGATAATGAGTTCAAGATTAGAGTTAAGTTGATGCTCTGAATAGAGTCTGAACACAGCTTCCACTGAGTTTGTTTGCTTCAGCATTAGGGGCCTTTAGGATTCAGGCTGAGTATTACCTCCTAGGGTAAGTGTGCTAGTCTGTCTGGGTTGCTGTAACAAAATACCATAAACTTGGGTGGCTTATAAACAACATAAATTTGTTTCTTACAGTTCTGGTGGCTGGAAACTTGGGGTCCCTTATAGAAAGGCACTAATCCTGTTCATGAAAATTCTACCATCATGACATAATCACCTTCTAATGCCTCACCCTCTAATAATATTGAATGTTAGAATTTAACATACGAATTTTGGAGGGGACAGTTTATGGTGGTAAGTCTCCTTATGTATCTCTAAGATAAGTTAGACACCCTCCTTGTTCCCATTGCACTGTGTGCATTCCTCCACTGAATCCTAGCGTAGCATTACTAATGTTAACCTCACCAGAATCTGAGGTCCTTCATGTCAGTGCTTTTGCCTTTATATTCCCACAATAAAAGCCACTTTGTAGTTTACTGAATGGATGACTGCTATCCCTCTCATTTTTGAGCATGCAGATCAAAAGGATGGATTGTAATGGCGTTTTTCAATTTCTCTGTGGTACAAAATTTCTTTATGTATCTTTGAACTCAACCAGTAAAAATACAGTGGCAGCTCTGGAGCGATTTATCAGCTGATTTATACTTTCTTTCAGATTTTACTTGTGGTAATGCGTTCTTTGGGGATCTTGAAATAACTACCTAGGGCAATGAATGTAGCAACTTCTTATGAAAAACACATTTTTACCTGGCACTGAAACCTGTTGCTTTAATGTGATGAGAAAATAGTGACACTTCACTTTTATTTTATTTTCAAAACAGCAAAAGCAAATGTATATTTTTTTAACGTATTATTTTTTGAATTAATAATATATTTCCAAGCTGGATGTGGTGGCTCACGCCTGTAATCCCAGCACTTTGGGAGGCCAAAGCGGGCAGATCAGCTGAGGTCAGGAGTTTGAACCAGCCTGGCCAACATGGTGAAACCCCGTTTTTACTAAAAATACAAAAATTAGTTGGGCATGGTGGCGGGCACCTGTAATCCCAGCTACTCGGGAGGCTGAGGCAGGAGAATCACTTGAACTTGGGAGGCAGAGGCTGCAGTGAGCTGAGATCACATCCTTGCACTCCAGCCTGGGTGACAAGAATGAGACTCCATCTCAAAAAAAAATATGTATATATATATTTCCATTGTTTAAAATGTATAAGGCACAAAGGCTATACAATGAAGTTTACCTTCCATCCTCATCTCTAACTACACTGTTACCACCACCCCAGACAACAGATATGTGTGTGTATATGTGGGTATTCTTTAAGAGATATTTTAGGCATCTACAATCATACATAAATGTTATTTATTCCATTTTTTACACAAATGGTTTGCTTTCCACACTATACTGCACCTTGCTTTTTTCACTTAGTGTATTTCAACAGCAATAAGATATATTTTTCATATTTTAATGCCTTAACATAAGGCTTACATTTGATGGTATCTTACAACCATTGTCAATAAGCAGGGCTCATGGTGTAACCATCACTGTCTGCATGCATAAATTGGATTAACTGCAACTCCTTAATGTTATAGTCAACAGACCATTGAAAGACCACTTTGGAAGAAATATGAGTCCTAGTCTCTGTCTGAAAGTTTTCCAATATTTTTCTTCTAATAAAAATTAAGAAGGTTCTAATATCAAAACTAACATGACATGTGTTAGTGTGTGTGTGTGTGTGTGTGTGTGTGTGTGTATATATATATATATTTTTTTTTTTAAAGAGACAGTGTCCCACTATGTTGCCTGGCCTGGAGTGCAGTGGCTATTCGCAGATGTGATCATAGCATACCACAACCTCGAACTCCCAGGCTTTAGGGATCCCTCTCACTTCAGTCTTTTGAGTAACTGAGGTTACAAGACTGTGCCACTGCACTTGGCTGTGTGTTGGCATTTTTGAAGAAGATCTTGTAGATGATAGTAGGACGCAGAGAATGACATTCCATAGCAAACTATGGATTTCTATGACACTGAGTCTCAAAGTGATTCAGAAAAGTTGGAGTCTGAATGAAAAAGTTTTAGAAATTCTTTAACCAATTTATTTCATTAACCTTTTTTTATATATGCATGATAGTAATAATAAAATTCCACAAATAAGTCTGAAGGAATGTGCTTTGTTTAAAATTGAAGTTATAACATGTCACAGTTTGAATTTTGTAATACTATACCTGGTTTTCAATCAGCTGCACAGTATTTCACTAGATAAACGTGCAGTATATAATTAACTTGTCTCCTATTAATGATCATTTAGGATGTTTGCAGTCCCTTACTTTTAAAAACAATGCTGCAGTGATTAACCTTGAACCTGGATCATTATGCTAATAGATTTGTAGGATGAATCCCTAGAATTGAGATTTGTATGTGCATTTAAAATTTTGGTAGATCTTCCTGATTAGCTGCTAAAGATACAGTTGGTATTTTCTTTTATCATGGTTGGAGCTTTTCTTAGGTTTATAGATTAACTTGAAGGAGAATTATCATCACTACTGATGCTGATTTTTAGTATTTTCAATTTATCTTTTAGTTCTTTTAGAATGTTCTTTCTCATAATGTGAGTTTTGCATATTATTTTTACCTTTTTGGTTGTTATTGAAAATGTAATCTTTTTCTTCTAGTGTAGCTTCTTGTTGGTTGAAATAAGTAAAGGTAGCTCTTAAATGCTAAAAATCAGTCTTTTTCAAACTTCCTTGAAAAAAAGTACATTATGTTAATTTAAAAATTGTCAAAATTATAAAATCCTTAGTTAATGACAGAGAGCCACATTCTAAATTTCTTAGAGGAAAAAATGTTTATTGATGGCGTGAAAAATATGTAATGACAGTAACATAACAGTGCATTTATTTGAATCTCTTTCTGACTAGTAAACAATGGACCGATTTGCATGTCTTGCTCTGCTCTTGCGCCTGAATTCAAGTTTAATGATGTTGTACCTGAGTGTAATGCTCAAAACATTCCTGCTTGGGAACCATTGACCATTACTCTGTTGACCATCCAAACTACCTGGACATTGGGTATCACCTAGGTCACTGGGCAATATTCAGACTTCACCTCTGATTTTCTTGAGGAGTCTTTGGCAAGTAAAAGGTTCAATTTCATTACATGGATTTGCAAAGAATTCTTAAACAATCTGGGTCCTTCACTGCCCTACCG
>NW_012110630.1:802915-814948 GCF_000951045.1 Mandrillus leucophaeus | reverse complement strand
CCGCCACCCACCCTCCACCTCCAGCTTCATATTCTCATTAGGAAAGAGTGTTTTTCAGCTCTAATGTAAATTCATTTGAAAGGCCACATGCTGTTGTATTGGAGATATGCCATCTATAGCCTTCTACTTCATTAGGCTGGAGTCTGCAGGCTTTTTGTAGAGAAGCCACATTTTTTCTCCATAAAATTGTATTCTGTACCAGTATGTACAGCTTCATTAACCATGTCAAACATGAAATGAAAATTTCGATTATGAAAAAATTGATGATTCATGCCATCAATGGGTTTAAAGTAGTAGCGTATGCAAATAATGTTTCTTAGGTTTTCTTTTAGTACATAAAATATAAAGAACAAAGCAAAAATGGCCTATAATATCGCCATTCTGTTAACCCTTATTGTTGAGAAAACAAAATAATGCATGTGTGCGGTTAGGAGACTTAAACAATCCAAAGAGAAATGAAATGAAAAGTACGTTTTTTCTTTCCACCCCGGACTCTTTCAAACTTAAACTACTGTTTACCCTATTTACCCCCAAAACATTTTTGCAGAGAGAAATATAATTTTGAACACTTCAACATACACACATATACACACCTATGTTTTAAAAAGGAAAGTACACAGAGTAAATCACATTACACACAATATTTTGTTATTTACGTATTTCACTTATATCTTGTCTCTTTATGTAAATGCATGCATGTTGTCTTCATGTACATCAAACATATGGGCATAGGGAGAGCTATCAGTAGAAATTTAGATTAATACCAGGCGTTTTAAAATATTTTAAACACTGCTATGAAAAGCATTCTTATTTGGGATTTGGAACACTGCTGAGAGTATATCTGTAGATTAGGACAGGCAGTGTAGCATAGTGATTAATGACATAGATTCTGGTGCCAGATTGCCTGGAGTTTTAATTCATTATTTGCTCCTTATTAGCTATGTGACCTTGGGCAAGTTATTGAACTTCTCTACTCTTTACTTTCCTCCTTGTCAGATGAGCCTAAGGGTAGTACACACCTATGTTATTTTTTCAGTCCGTTTGTACTGCTATAACAGAATTACACATACTGGGTAATTTCTAAAGAACATAAATTTATTTCTCATAATTCTGGAGTCTGAGAAGTCTAAGATCAAGGAGCCAGCAGGTTCTGTTGTCTGCTAAGGGCTATTCTCTGTTTCCAAGATGACACCCCTTTGCTAAATCCTTGGAGGGGAGGAATGCTGTGTCCTCAAATGGCAGAAGGTAAAGAGCAAGGGAACAGAACACTGTGTGAAACCTCTTTTATAAGGGTCTTAATCCCATTCATGAGGGAGGAGTTCTCGCGGCCTAATCACCTCTTAAAGGCCTCACCTCTTGATACAATCACATTTTGGAGGGAACACATTCAAACCATAGCAGTTGGTATGAGGATCAATGTATATAAAGAGCTTGGATCGGTGTGTGGCCTATAGACCATGGTCAATGAATACTAGCTATTGTTATTTTTATTATTATGACGGTAAAATTTGTGACACCTCTATGTTAAAAGGCTTCATTCTGGGAGAAAAGTTGGAAATGAAAGGGAAGAAGGAAGACAAAAGCAGAAGAGAAATTAATAATGAGCAGGAAGATAAAAAAGAGAGGAAGAGAGAAATGAAACAGAGGTTGGGAAGGGCATGCTGCAGAAAGAAGAGGAAGGATAAAAAGTGGAGAAGGATGGGCCAGCAAGGGTCACATTAATAAGGATGGAAAATGAAGATGTAAGGTTTGGAGAATAATTGAAACCTCACACTGAGTGGTTGAAGACTTCCTTTATAATTGTAATTATTACACTGGAGCCAAGTCCAGAGATTTGTATCATCTTACCCCTCAGTCATGGCACCTTGTCCTTACAAGGCCCCTTTCTTTTTTGTCCACTTGTTTCTTTGTACACTAATTTATTCTCTTTTATCCCTATTCCAAACTTCATTCCCCTACTAATTCCAAGACCATCCTTTCTCTTTTTAAAAAATTGAATAACTAATTTTAATAGACAAATAAAATGGTATCTTTTTTTATCATGTACAACATAATGTTTTGAAATATGTATACATTGTGGAATGTCAAATCAATCTAACATATGCATTACCTCGTGTGCTTATTTTTTTGTGGTGAGAACACTAAAAATCTCTCAGCAAATTTCAAGAATACAATACATCGTTATTAAGTACTGTCACCATGTTATACAATAGGTCTCTTGAACTTATTCTTCCTATTGCACCGACATTGTGTTTTCTTTCACCAACATCTCTCCAATCCCAATCCATTTCCCCAGCTCCTTGGAGCCACCATTTTTCTATCTCTACTTCTATGAGCTCAACTTTTTTATATTCCATGTAAAAGTGAGATCATGTGGTGTTTGTCTTTCTATGCTTGTCTTATTTCACTTAACATAATGTCCTCAGGTTCATCCATGTTGTTACACATGACAGAATTTCCTTCTTTTTTAAGGCTTAGTAGTATTTCATATTTATAAATACATCATTTTTTAAAATCTATTTATCCACTGATGGACACTTAGGTTGATCTCACATCTTGGCTGTTGTGAATAGTACTGCAATGAACATGAAAGTACAGATATCTCTTTCACATACTGATATCACTTCCTTTGGATATATACTCAGTAGTGGTAATGCCGGATGATATGGTGGTTCTATTTTTAATTTAGTGAGGAATTAAAATTCCATATTGTTTTCCATAATGGCTACACTAATTTACATTCCCAACAACAGTGTGCAAGGGATTCCTTTACTCCACATCCTCACCAGCACTTGTTATCCTTAGTCTTTTTGGTAATAGCCATTCTAACAGGTGTGAGGTGATATCTCATTATGGTTTTGATTTGCATTTCTCTGATTAGTGATGTTGAACATTTTTTCATATGCCATTTGTATGTCTTCTGTGAGAAATGACTATTTAGGTCCTTTGCCTATTTTTATTTTTTAAAATTTTTCCTTCCTAATTACTTTTTAAAAATTATGCTTTAAGTTCTGGGATACATGTGCAGAACATGCAGGTTTGTTACATGTGTGTACACGTACCATGGTGGTTTGCTGCACCCATCAACTCATTGTCTACATTAGGTATTTCTTCTAATGCTATCCCTCCCCTAGTCCCCCACCCCTTGACAGGCCCTGATGTGTGTTGTCCCCTCACTGTGTCCATGTGTTCTCACTGTTCAACTCCCACTAATGAGTGAGAACATGCCATGTTTGGTTTTCTGTTCCTGTGTTAGTTTGCTGATAATGATGGTTTCCAGCTTCATCCATGTCCCTGCAAAGGACATGAACTCATGCTTTTTTATGACTGCATAGTATTCCATGGTGTATATGTACCACATTTTCTTTATCCAGTTTATCACTGATGGGCATTTGAGTTGGTTCCAAGTCTTTGCTATTGTGAATAGTGATGCAATAAACATACATGTGCATATGTCTTTATAGTAAAATGATTTATAATCCTTTGGGTATATACCCAGTAATGGGATTGCTGGATCAAATGGTATTCCTGGTTCTAGATCCTTGAGGAATCACCACGCTGTCTTCCACAATAGTTGAACTAATTTACACTCCCACCAACAGTGTAAAAGTGTTCTGATTACTCCACATTCTCTCCAGCATTTGTTGTTTCCTGACTTTTTAATGATCGCCATTCTAACTGGCGTGAGATGGTATCTCATAGTGGTTTTGATTTGCATTTCTCTAATGACCAGTGATGGTGAGCTTTTTGTCATATGTTTCTTGGCTGCATAAATGTCTTCTTTTGAGAAGTGTCTGTTCATATCCTTCCCCCACTTTTTGACAGTTTTTTTTCCTTGTAAATTTGTTTAAGTTCATTGTAGATTCTGGATATTAGCCTTTTGTCAGATAGATAGATTGCAAAAGTTTTCTCCCATTCTGTAGGTGACCTGTTCATACTGATGATAGTCTCTTTTACTAAGCAGAAGCTCTTTAGTTTAATTATATCCCATGTGTCAATTTTGGCTTTTGTTGCAGTTGCTTTTGGTGTTTCAGTCATGGAGTCTTTGCCCATGCCTATATCCTGAATGTTATTGCCTAGGTTTTCTTTTAGGGTTTTTATGGTTTTGGGTCTTATGTTTAAGTCTTCAATACATCTTGAGTTAATTTTTGTTTAAGGTATAAGGAAGGGGTCCAGTTTCAGTTTTCTGCAAATGGCTAGCCAGTTTTCCCAACACTGTTTATTAAATAGGGAATCCTTTCCCCATTGCTTGTTTTTGTCAGGTTTATCAAAGATCAGATGGTTGTAGGTGTGTGGTGTTATTTCTGAGGCCTCTGCTCTGTTCCATTGGTCTATATATCTGTTTTTCTATCAGTACAATGCTGCTTTGGTTACTGTAGCCTTGTAGTGTAGTTTGAAGTCAGGTAGTGTGATGCCTCCAGCTTTGTTCTTTTGGCTTAGGATTGTCTTGGCTATATGGGCTCTTTTTTGGTTCCATATGAAATGTAAAGTAGGTTTTTTCTAATTCTGTGATGAAAGTCAATGGTAGCTTAATGGGGATAGCACTGAATCTATAAATTACTTTGGGCAGTATGGCCATTTTCATGATATTGAATCTTCCTATCCATGAGCATGGAATGTTTTTCCATTTGTTTGTGTCCTCTCTTATTTCCTTAAGCAGTGGTTTGTAGTTCTCCTTGAAGTGGTCCTTCACATCCCTTGTAAGTTGTATTCCTAGGTATTTTATTCTCTTTGTCATGATTGTGGATGGGAGTTCACTTATGATTTCACTCTCTGTTTGTCTATTATTGCTGTATAGGAATGCTTGTGATTTTTGCACATTGATTTTGTATCCTGAGACTTTGCTGAAGTTGCTTATCAGCTTAAGGAGATTTTGGGCTGAGATGATGGGGTTTTCTAAATATACAATCACGTCATTTGCAAACAGAGACAACTTGACTTCCTCTCTTCCTATTTGAATACCCTTTATTTCTTTCTGTTGCCTGATTGCCCTGGCCAGAACTTCCAATACTATGTTGAAGAGGAGTGGTGAGAGAGGGCATCCTTGTCTTGTGCCGGTTTTCAAAGGGAATGCTTCCAGCTTTTGCCCAATTGGTATGATATTGGCTGTGGGTTTGTCATAAATAGCTCTAATTATTTTGAGATATGTTCCATCAATAACTAATTTATCAAGAGGTTTTAGCATGAAGGGGTGTTGAATTTTATGGAAGGCCTTTTCTGCATCTGTTGAGATAATCATGTGGTTTTTGTCATTGATTCTGTTTATGTGATAAATTATGTTTGTTGATTTGCATATGTTGAACCAGCCTTGCATCCCAGGGATAAAGCCAACTTGATTGTGGTGGATAAACTTTTAGTGTGCTGTTGGACTCGGTTTGCCAGTATTTTATTGAGGATTTTTGCATCAATGGTCATCAGGAATAGTGGCCTGAAATTTTCTTTTTTTGTTGTGTCTCTGCCAGGTTTTGCTATCAGAATGATGCTGGCTTCATAAAATAAGTTAGGGAGGAGTCCCTCTTTTTCTGTTGTTTGGAATAGTTTCAGAAAGAATGGTACCAACTCCCCTTCACACCTCTGGTAGAATTCAGCTGTGAATCTGTTTGGTCCTGGGCTTTTTTTGGTTGGTGGGCTATTAATTACTGCCTCAATTTCAGAATTTGTTATTGGTCTATTCAGGGATTCGACTTCTTCCTGGTTTAGTCTTGGGTGGGTGTATGTGTCCAGGAATTTATGTATTTCTTCTAGATTTTCTAGTTTATTTGCATAGAGGTGTTTACAGTGTTCTCTGATGGTAGTTTGTGTTTCTGTGAAATCAGTGGCGATATCCCTTTCATCATTGTTTATTGTGTCTACTCGATTCTTCTCTCTTTTCTTCTTATTTAGTCTGGCTAGTGGCCCATCTATTTTGTTTATCTTTTCAAAAAAACAGCTCTTGGATTTATTGACTTTTTTGAAGAGGTTTTCATGTCTATATCTCCTTCAGCTCTGTTCTGATCTTACTTATTTCTTGTTTTCTGCTAGCTTTTGAATTTGTTTGCTCTTACTTCTCTAGTTCTTTTAATTGTGATGTTAGGCTGTCGATTTTAGATCATTCCTGGTTTCTCTTGTGGGCATTTAGTGCTATCAATTTCCCTCTAAACGTTACTTCAGCTGTGCCCCAGAGATTCTGGTATTTTTTGTCTTTGTTCTCATTGGTTTCAAAGAACTTATTTATTTCTACCTTAATTTAGTTATTTACCCAGTAGTCATTCAAGAGCAGGTTGTTCAGTTTCCATGACTTGTGTGGTTTTGAGTGAGTTTTTAAATCCTGAGTTCCAATTTGACTGCTCTGTGGTCTGAGAGACTGTTTGTTATGACTTCCATGCTTAGGCATTTGCTGAGCAGTGTTTTACTTCCAATTATGTGTTCAATTTTAGAATAAGTACGATGTGGTGCTAAGAAGAGTATATATTCTGTTGATTTGGGGTGGAGAGTTCTGTAGATGTCTATTAGCTCCGCTTGGTCCAGAGCTGAGTTCAAGTCCTGAGTATCCTTGTTAATATTCTGTCTCGTTGATGTGTCTAACATTGACAGTGGGGTGTTAAAGTCTCCCACTATTAATGTGTGGGATTCTAAGCCTCTTTGTAGGTCTCTAAGAACTTGCTTTTTGAATCTGGGTGCTCCTGTATTGGGTGCATATATATTTAGGATAGTTAGCTCTTCTTGTGGCAATGATCCCTTTGCTATTATATAATGCCCTTCTTTGTCTTTTTTGATCTTTGTTGGTTTAAAGTATGTTTTATCAGAGATGAGGATTGCAATCCCTGCTTTTTTTGCTTTCCATTTGCTTGGTAAATATTCCTCCACCCCTTTATTTTGAGCCTATGTGTGTCTTTGCACATGAGATGGGTCTCATGAATACAGTACACCAATGGGCCTTGACTCCTTCCAATTTGCCAGTCTGTGCTTTTCAATTGGGGCATTTAGCCCATTTACATTTAAGGTTAATATTATTATGTGTGAATTTGATCCTGTCATTATGATGTTAGTTAGTTATTTTGCCCTTTTTTGGATGCCATTTCTTCATAGTGTTGATGGTCTTTACAATTTGGTATGTTTTTGCATTGGATGGTACTGGTTTTTCCTTTCTATATTTAGTGCTTCCTTCAGGAGCTCTTATAAGACAGGCCTGGTGGTGACAAAATCTCTCAGCATTTGCTTGTCTGTAAGGGATTTTATTTCTTCTTCACTTACAAGGCTTAGTTTGGCTGGATATGAAATTTTGGGTTGAAAATTCTTTTCTTTAAGAATGTTGAATATTGGCCCTACTCTCTTATGACTTGTAGGGTTTCTGTGGATAGATCAGCTATTAGTCTGATGCACTTCCTTTTGTGGGTAACCTGACCCTTTTATCTGGCTGCTCTTAACATTTTTTCATTCCTTTCAGCCTTGGTGAATCTGATGATTATGTGTGTTGGGGTTGATCTTCTCATGGAGTATCTTTGTAGTGTTCTCTATATTTTAATGTTGGCCTCTCTTGCTAGGTTGGGGAAGTTTTCCTGGATAATATCCTGAAGAGTGTTTTCCAAGTCGGTTCCATTCTCTTCATCACTTTCAGGTATACCATTGAAACCTAGGTTTGGTCTTTTCACATAGTCCTATATTTCTTGGAGGCTTTGTTTGTTCCTTTTCACTCTTTTTTCTCTAATCTTATCTTCACACTTTATTTCATTAACTTGAACTTCAATATCTCATATCCTTTCTTCTGCTTGATTGATTTGGCTATTGATACTTGTGTATACCTCACAAAGTTCTTGTGCAGTGTTTTTCAGCTCCATCAGGTCATTTATGTTCTTCTCTAAATTGGTTATTCTAGTTAGCAATTCCTCTAACTTTTTTTCAAGGTTATTAGCTTCCTTGCATTGGGTTAGAAAATGCTCCTTTAGCTCAGGGGAATTTGTTATTACCCACCTTCTGAAGCCTACTTCTGTCAATTCGTCAAACTCATTCTCCATCCAGTTTTGTTCCCTTGCTGGTGAGGAGTTGTGATCCTTGGGAGGGGAAGAGGCATTCTGGTTTTTGGAATTTTCAGCCTTTTTGCACTGTTTTTCCTTCTTCATGGATTTATCTACCTTTGGTCTTTGATGTTGGTGACCTTCAGATGGGTTTTTGTGTGGATGTCCTTTTTGTTGATGTTGATGCTATTCTTTTCTGTTTTTTAGTTTTCCTTCTAACAGTCAGGCCTCTCCTCTGCAGGTGTGATGGAGTTTGCTGGAGGCCCACTTCAGACCCTGTTTGCCTGGTTATCACCAGCAGAGGCTGCAGAACAGCAAAGATTGCTGCCTGTTCCTTCCTCTGGAAGCTTTGTCCCAGAGGGGCACTCGCCAAATGCCAGCCAGAGCTCTCCTGTATGAGGTATCTGTCGACCCCTGCTGGGAGGTGTCTCCCAGTCAGGAGGCACAGGGTCAGGGACAAACTTGAGGAGGCAGTCTGTCCCTTAGCAGAGCTGGAGGACTGTGCTGGGAGATCTGCTGCTCTCTTCAGAGCCAGCAGACAGGAAAGTTTAAGTCTGCTGAAGCTGCACCCACAGACGCCCCTTCCCCCAGGTGCTCTGTCCCAGGGAGATGGAAGTTTTATCTATAAGCCCCGACTGGGGCTGCTGCCTTTCTTTCAGAGGTGGCCTGCACAGAGAGGAGGAATCTAGAGAGACAGTCTGGCTACAGTGGCTTTGTGGAGTTGTGGTGGGTTCTGCCCAGTTCGAACTTCCAGGAAGCTTTGTTTACACTGTCAGTGGAAAACCGCCTACTCAACCTTCAGTAATGATGGATGCCTCTCCGCCGACCAAGCTCGAACATCCCAGGGCAACTTCAGACTGCTGTGCTGGCAGCGAGAATTTCAAGCCAGTGGATATTTGCTTGCTGAGCTCTGTGGAAGGGGGATCTGCTAAGCTAGACCACTGGGCTTCAGCCCCATTTCCAGGTGAGTAAATGGTTCTGTCTCGCTGGTGTTCCAGGTATCACTGGGGTGTGATAAAAAACCTGCTGCTGCTAGCTTGGTGTCGGCCCTAATGGCTGCCCAGTTTTGTGCTTGAAACCCAGGGCCCTGGTTGTGTAGGTACGCGAGGGAATAACCTGGTCTGTGGGTTGTGAGGACTGTGGGAAAAGTGTAGCATCTGGGGTGGAATGCACTGTCCCTCACGGCACAGTCCCTCATGGCTTCCCTTGCCTGGTGGAGGAAGTTCTTGGACCCCTTTTACTTCCTGGGTGAGGCAACACCCCACCCTGCTCGCCCTCCCTAGGCTGCACCCACTATCTAATCAGTCTCAGTGAGATGAGCCAGGTACATCAGTTGGAAGTGTAGAAATCACCCACCTTCTGGATTGTTCTCACTGGGAGCTGCAGACCAGAGCTGTTCCTATTCAGCCATCTTACCAGCCACTTCTCTTGCCTATTTTTTTTTAACCCTCTTTTCTATTTTTATCCACATCAACATCCCTTTAATTGCACATTAGTCTTCATCCTAATCCCTTTGCTCTTGTTATTTGTTTATTTTCATCCTTTACATTATTATTATTATTATTATACTTTAGTTCTAGGGTACATGTGCATAACGTGCAGGTTTGTTACATATGTATACTTGTGCCATGTGGGTGTGCCGCACCCATCAACTCGTCAGCACCCATCAACTCGTCATTTACATCAGGTATAACTCCCAATGCAATCCCTCCTCCCTCCCCCCTCCCCATAATAGGCCCTGGTGTGTGATGTTCCCCTTCCCGAGTCCAAGTGATCTCATTGTTCAGTTCCCACCTGTGAGTGAGAACATGGGGTGTTTGGTTTTCTGTTGTTGCGATAGTTTGCTGAGAATGATGGTTTCCAGCTGCATCCATGTCCCTACAAAGTTCACAAACTCATCTTGAGTTGTTTGGTTTTGTTCTATTGAGTTGTTTGAGTATCTTACATATTTTGAATATTAAGCCCCTATCAGATGTATGGTTTGGAAATATTTTCTACCATTCTGTAGTTTGTCTCTTCATTCTCCTATTTTATTTGTTGTGTAGACATTTTTAGTTTGATGTAATCCCACTAGTGTATTTTTTTTTTCTTGTGTTGCCTGTACTATTGGGTTCATTTCCCAAAAAAAAATTATTGCCCAGATAAATTTCATCGAGCTTTCCTCCTATGTTTTCTTCTAGTAATTTCATAGTTTCAGATCTTATGTTTTAATCATTTTTGGGATGATTATTATATATAGCATGAAGGGTCTAATTGCATTTTTTTGGCATGTGGATATTCAGTTTTTCCAACATTATTAATTAAAGGTATGTCCTTTATCCACTGCATGTTCTTGGCACTTTTGTTGAAAATCAGTCGACTGTATATGTGTGGATTTATTTCTGGAATTTCTATCCTGTTCCATTGATTTATATGTCCGTTTTTATGCCAGAACCATGCTGTTTTGATTGCTATAGCTTTGTAATATATTTTGAAGTCACATAGTATGATGTCTTCAGCTTTATTCTTTTTGCTCCAGATTGCTTTGGTTATTAAGGGTCTTTTGTGGTTTTGTACAAATTTTAGGATTGTTTTGTCTATTGCTGTGTAAACATCATTGGAATTTTGGTAAGGATTGGATTGAATCTGTAGATAGCTTTGGGTAGTATGCACATTTTAACAATATTATTTCTTTCAATGCATGAACACGGAATATCTTTCCATTTGTTTGTGTCTTCTTCAGTTTCTTTCATTAATGTTTTATAGTTTTCAGTATGCAGATATTTCACCTCTTTTGGTTAAATTCATTTTTGAATATTTTACTTTTTTGGAGGTATTGTAAATGGGATTGTTTTCTTGATTTGTTTTTTTCGGGGGTTAGTTCATTGTTAGTGTACAGAAGTGCTACTGATTTTTGTAAATTGGTTTTTGTATTGTACAATTTTACTGATTTTTAAAATCAGTTTTAGCAGTCTTTTCTTTTGGTGGAGTATTTAGGGTTTTCTATATGTGAGATCCTGTCATTTGCAACAGGGAAATTCCTGCTTTCACTTTGTTGCTTTTTCCTTTCCACTTTGTTGCTTTTTCCTTTCCACTTTGTTGCTTTTTCTCTCTTTCTTTTGCCAAATTGCTCTGCCTAGAGCTTCCAGTTCTATATTCAATAAAAGTGGCAAGAGTGGGTATTCTAGTCTTGTTTCTGATCTTAGAGGAAAGGCTTTCAACTTTTCACTATTAAGTATGATGCTAGTTGTGGGTTTGTCGTATATGGCCTTTGTTATGTTGAGGTACATTTCTTCTACACCTAATTTGTTGAGAGTTTTTAACATAAGAGGTTGTTAGATTTTGTCAAATGCTTTTTCTGCATGTACTAAGATGATCATGTGGATTTTGTCTTTCACTCTGTTAATGTGATATATCACATTTATAGATTTGCATCTGTTGAACCGTCCTTACATTCCTAGAATAAACACTACTTGGTCATAGTGAATGATCATTTTAATATGTTGTTGGATTAATTTGCTGGTATTTTGTTGAGAATTTCCACCTCTATTTTCAACAGGAAGATTGGTGTGTAACTGTATTTTATTGGAGTGTCCTTCTCTGACTTTGGGGGTAATGCTGGCCTTATAAAAGGAGTTTGGAAGTATTTCTTCCTCTGCAATTTTTTTGGAAGAGTTTGTGAGGGATTGACATTAGTTCTTTAAATGCTTGGTAGAATTCAGCAGTGAAGCCATCATGTGTTGGGCTTTGCTTTGATGGTAGACTTTTTATTACAGATTAAATCCCCTTACTCATTATTGGTTTATTCATATTTTCAATTTCTTCATGATTTGTTATTGGTAGGTTGTAAGTATTTAGGAATTTATCCATTTCCTCTAGAATGTTTGATTAGTTGTTGTATAATTGTTCACAGTAGTCTCTTATGATGGTTATCAGTCATAATACCTCCTGCCTGATTTCTGATTGTATTTGTTAAGTTTTCTCTCTTTTTGAAGTTAGTCTAGCTAAAGTTTTATTGTTTTTGCTTATCTTTTCAGAAAATCAACTATGTTTTGTTGAT
>NW_012110630.1:799416-802865 GCF_000951045.1 Mandrillus leucophaeus | reverse complement strand
TCTCTTTCTTTTGCCAAATTGCTCTGCCTAGAGCTTCCAGTTCTATATTCAATAAAAGTGGCAAGAGTGGGTATTCTAGTCTTGTTTCTGATCTTAGAGGAAAGGCTTTCAACTTTTCACTATTGAGTATGATGCTAGTTGTGGGTTTGTCGTATATGGCCTTTGTTATGTTGAGGTACATTTCTTCTACACCTAATTTGTTGAGAGTTTTTAGCATAAGAGGTTGTTAGATTTTGTCAAATGCTTTTTCTGCATGTACTAAGATGATCATGTGGATTTTGTCTTTCACTCTGTTAATGTGATATATCACATTTATAGATTTGCATCTGTTGAACCGTCCTTACATTGCTAGAATAAACACTACTTGGTCATAGTGAATGATCATTTTAATATGTTGTTGGATTAATTTGCTGGTATTTTGTTGAGAATTTCCACCTCTATTTTCAACAGGAAGATTGGTGTGTAACTGTATTTTATTGGAGTGTCCTTCTCTGACTTTGGGGGTAATGCTGGCCTTATAAAAGGAGTTTGGAAGTATTTCTTCCTCTGCAATTTTTTTGGAAGAGTTTGTGAGGGATTGACATTAGTTCTTTAAATGCTTGGTAGAATTCAGCAGTGAAGCCATCATGTGTTGGGCTTTGCTTTGATGGTAGACTTTTTATTACAGATTAAATCCCCTTACTCATTATTGGTTTATTCATATTTTCAATTTCTTCATGATTTGTTATTGGTAGGTTGTAAGTATTTAGGAATTTATCCATTTCCTCTAGAATGTTTGATTAGTTGTTGTATAATTGTTCACAGTAGTCTCTTATGATGGTTATCAGTCATAATACCTCCTGCCTCATTTCTGATTGTATTTGTTAAGTTTTCTCTCTTTTTGAAGTTAGTCTAGCTAAAGTTTTATTGTTTTTGCTTATCTTTTCAGAAAATCAACTATGTTTTGTTGATGTTTTCTGTTTTTGTTAGTCTCTATTTCGTTTATTTTTGCTCTGATGTTTATTTTCTCCTTTCTTCTAACTTTGAACATAGTTTGTTCTTCTTTTTCTTGAGTCTTGGTGTATAACATTGTTATTTATTTGAGATTTTAAATTTTTTTGATGTAGGCATTCATTGCTATAACTTTCCTTTTAGAACTGTTTTTGCTGCATCCCATAAGTCTTGGTATGTTCTGTTTCCACTTTTGTTTGTTTCAAGATATTTTAAGTTATTTTTTCTTAATTTATTCATTGACCCATTGGTTGTTTAGGAGCATGTTGTTTAACTTCCATGTTTGTGTGAATTTTCAAATTTTCGCCATAATTGCTTTTTAGTTTCATGCCATTGTGGTCAGATAAGAGACTTGATATGATTTGTTAAGTTTGTTAAGGTTTATTTTAGGGCCTAACGTATGACCTACCCTCAAGAATATTCCATGTATACTTGAGATGAATGTGTGTTCTGTTGCTGTTAGAACGTTCTGTATATGCCTATTAGGTCCATTTTGTCTAAAATGTAGTTTAAGGCTGACATTTCCTTACTGATTTTCTGTCTGGGTGATCTGTTTACTGCTGAAAGTAAAGTATAGAACTTCCCTACTATTTTGGTATTACAGTCTATCCCTCCTTATAGATCTATTAATATTGGCTTTATTTATTTAGGTGCTCCAATGTCAGATGCATATAAATGTACAATTGTTATATCCTCTTTATAAATTGATCCCTTTCTCATTATATAATAATCTTTGTGTCTTATTTTCCAGTTTTTGACTTAAAGCATATTTTATATGATACAAATATAGCTACTCCTGCTCTTTTTTGGTTCATTTGCATGAAATATTTGGTTCTCAGCTTGAATGTTTTTGGTTTATAGAAATGCTACTAATTTTTGTATGTTGAGTTTGTATCCTGAGACTTTACTGGAGTCACTTATCAAGTCTACGGGTCTTCTGGAGGAGTCTTTAAGATTTTGTAGGTATACAAACGTCATCAGTGAGCAGACATAATTTGACTTCCTCTTTTTCAATTTGGAAGCCTTTTATTTCTTTCCCCTGCTTGACCACTCTGGGTAGGACTTCTAGTACTTCCAGTTGAATAGGAGTAGTGAGAGTCAACATTCTCCTCTTGTTCCAGGTCTTACGGGAAATGCTTTTCCCCATTCAGTATGATGTTGGCTCTGGGTTTATCATGTATGACTCTTATGATTTTGATTATTTTGAGGTATGTTCTTTCTATGCCTAGTTTGTTGAGGGTGTTTATTCTGAAGGGATATTGGATTTAACCAAATGCATATTCTGTAACTATTGAGATAATAATTCACAATAAATTGTTCTTGTTCACAATAAATGTGGTGAAATGACATTTATTGACTTGCATATGTTGAGCCAACTTTGCATCCCTGGAATAAAGCCTACTTGATTATGATGAATTTTTTTAAAAATTGCATTGTTGGATCCAGTCTGCTACTATTTTGTTGAGAATTTTTACATCTATGTTCATAAGTGAGATTTGTAGTTTTCTGGTTTGATGTCCATACATGGTTTTGGTATCAGGGTCAGACTGGATTCCTAGAATGAGTTACGTGGGATTCTTCCTCTTTGATTTTTTTAGAATAGTTTCAGTAACATTGGTACCAGCTCTTCTTCATACACCTGGTAAAATTCAGTTAATTATCCTTCCAGTCCTACACTTTTTTTTTGTTGGAAGATTTTTTATTATCAATTCAAATTTAATCCTTGCTATTGGTCTATTCTGTGTTTCTATTTCTTACTGGTTTAATCTCAGGAAGTTGTATGAATCTAGGAATTTATCCATTTCCTCTGGGTTTTCTAGTTTGTGTGCACTGAGGTGTTCATAGCAGTTGCTGATGATCTTTTGTATCTATCTGTTATCAGTTGTAACGCCATCTTTATCATTTCTGATTGTGCTTATTTGAATCTTCTCCCTTTTTTCTTGGTTAGTCTAGTGGTCTGTCAATTTTGTTTATCTTTTCAAAAAACTAGCTTTTTGTTTTATTGATCTTTTAAGATTTTTTTTGTCTCAGTCTCATTTAGTTCTGCTCTGATCTTTGTTATTTCTTTTCTTCTGCTAGCTTTGAGTTTGGTTTGTTATTGCTTTTCAGATTCCTTAGGGTGTGATGGTAGATTGTTAATTTGAGATCTCTCCATCTTTTCAATGGGGGCATTTAATGCTATCAACTTTTCTTTAAGCACTGCTTTTGTTCTATCCCAGAGGTTGTTTTATGTTGTATATCTGTTTTCATTCATTTCAAATAATTTTTAATATTTGCCTTAATTTTGTTGTTTACCCAAAAGTTGTTCAGAAACAAATTGTTTAGTTTACATGTATTTGTGTAGTTTTGAGAATTCCTCTTGGTATTGATTTCTAATTTTATTATCCTGTAGTCTGACAAGACACTTTATATGATTTTGATTTTTTTGAATTTACTGAGACTTGCTTTAAGGCAAAGCA
>NW_012110630.1:793306-797970 GCF_000951045.1 Mandrillus leucophaeus | reverse complement strand
TACTGGTTTTCAAGCTCTGAAATTCTTTCTTTTGCTTTATCTAGTCTATTGTTAAAGTTTTCTATTTATTTTGAAATTTCTTAAATGATATTTCACTTCTAGAAGTTCTGTCTGGTTTTTAAAAATAAGACATTTATCTCTTTCTTCATTTCCTGGATTGCTTTTGTAGCTTCTTTATGTTGGTTTTCAACTTTGTCTTGGATCTCCTTGAGCTTCCTCATAATCCATACTTTGAATTCTTTATATGTCATTTCTGAATTTCTGTTTTGGTTAACATCCATTTCTAGAGAGGTAGTGTGATCCTTTGGTGGTGTCACAACATTCAAATTTTTTTTATGATGCCAGAATTCTTATGCTAATTTCTTCTCATCTGGACAGCCTGCCGCTTCTTATTTTTGACATTCTTTTCATTCAGATGGGTTTTAAAAAATTTCCCTGTATTTTTCCTCTCCACCCTGGGGTTGTGATTGTAGAGTATGTTGGGTAGGATCTTTTGGCTTTGCTTCCATTTCCCTGTGCACTTCCGTCTGCAGCCTTTATGTTGGCCTGTGCAGTTTGACCTGTGGCCAGTAGATGGCACTTATGAGTAAGAGCCAGCTATGGCCCAAGGTATGTACATGGGTATGTACTTGATCTTTGTTTACTGTGAGGTGCTATCTGTTGATTCAGGTGGTGGGCTGGACAGTGGAGTGCCCAGAGTCCTAAGCTTCCTGTTCAGCAGGGGAATAGACAGAGCTGAACTCCCTGGGTTGCTTATGAATATCCCAAAGATGAGCACAGACACCAGGCCTAATGAGGGTCACTAGGGGGGCTGCTGGTAAAATGTGCTGAAGTCTCTGTGGGGGGTGAGGAGGTTGCACCAGCTCCATGTCCTAAATAGACAGAAACATGATCTGTTTGCTTATCACACCCCTGTTCTTGGCCTTGTGAATCTCAGTTCAGACACACACTGTTGTCTATCTTCAGAGCCATGACAAGTGCCTCTCTTTTGACTCTCCAAGGGAGTGGTTTTGAGGTTGAACTTCTTCACTCAGCCCAAGACAGACATCTTTATGGGTCACCTATTCTCTAATGTGGTAATAATGTTACTTCATGAAGAGGGGAGGGGACTCTGCCTCCTGGCCTGTGTGATGAGTGTCAGCTGTGGGGGTATTGGCTGGTTGGATCAGCCCAACCTCAGGCCCTTGGAGGAGTGGTCAGATGCCAGCAGTGTTGGACTGGACTAGGTAGTTCCCTAGTCTCAGGCCCCTAGATGGTCCACTGGATGGCATGCAGACTGGGGTCAGGCCAGCCCTGAGTTCAGGTGCTGTCTGTGATGAGGAGGGGTGGGCTGGTCCCTTGGTCACCCACAGAACTCTCAGGCAGGGACAGGCAGAATGCTCAGTTGGTGGGAGCCTGAGGCAGATTACAAGCCTGTGGGGGTTGGGCTCTCAGAGGGGCCCTGGGCCGCATCTGAAATGTTTAGATAGGGACAGGGTCGCTGTGCTATAAATCTTTCACTGGGGAGGGCAGGTCCCTTCAGCTGCGGCAATGGAGACTCACAGCCGTGGGGCATGTGGCACATTTGCACTTCCCTCCTGCAGAAATAACACTGGATTTCACTGTTAGGGGCATGCACAGGTGCCAGCCCTCTCTGCTTCCTCCCTGGCCTGGGGGAAGCAAGGGAAGGGGCAGTGGGGGTGGTGGCTGTAAAGGGCTTGTCAGTGACCTCTAGGAGTAGGGCTTTCAGACTAACACTGAGCCATGACTACGGTATTCGTGCAGGGACCGGGTGGATGCACTGGGGGTCTGAAGCCAGCAAGTCTCATTTGGCAGGGAGTGGCAGAGGTGTGGAGTTGTGGGTTGCAGAGTCTGCCCACTGCTCCTCCGTATCTCGGCTGCAGCATCTGTGCTGGAGTACAATCCTTTGTAAAGTATTCTATTTATGAGAAAAGTAACTTAAAATCCATCACAGTGCTTTCAACAAAATGAAATCCTTAAGAAGAAACTTTGACTTCTAGGATATCTGGAACTCAGTTGAGAGTAGTGGTTTAGGGCACGACTTATCAAATTACTTTTTCCATGTTTTTTTTAAACACCATTTTCCTAGCTGCAGATGGAAGATTTGGTTACCATACAATATATGACACAGAACCTTCACAAATTTGGTTTAGGGGAAGCTGGGATCTCAACACATGGTGGAAAGGGAGATGATGAAATCGAGTAAAATTAGGGATTCAGTCTAGGGCTTAAAAAAAAAGAAAGAGCCAGAAGTCTAATAAATATCACAGTCAGCAGTGAATGACTTAAGACGCACCGTGTTTTTATCTGAGAGATATTGACGCATAAGTGGGGCATGGTAGTAGTGATTTTTTGCCTTTCAATTATATTATTGCAATGACTTATTAATTGGTTTTCAATGTCCAGAATGTTTCCCCACCAGGCTATTCTATAACCATGCTTCTCAAACTTTAATGTGCTGCATATTACCTGGGGATCTTGTCAACATGCAATTCTGATTCTATAGGTCTGGAGCAGGGGGCTGAGAATCTGTATTCTAACAAACTGCTGCTATTATATGTTGATGCTGCTGGCCTGGGAAGCACACGTTGAGTAGTAAGGTCCACACAATGTTGTTAGACCTTCTCATTACCAAAATTCTCTTATTAAATATTTTCCTGCTCAAACTCCTTCTATGAGTCTCAAAGGTCCACCCGTACTAAGTTAAAAAAAATCTTCATCTTAATATGTATGCCTTCCATAATATGGCTCCAAACTGTCTCCCCATTTACATCTCTCATGAATCCCCTACTGATTGCTATGCACTGGCTCACCTGGTAAAGTTTTCTGATCTTTCCTCTTTACTTGGAAAAACATTGAACTTCTTCCATGAACCACACCTTTCTTATTTGTCTTTCCTTTGTATTCCTGATGCTGTGTAAACTTCATAGTCTGCCTTTACTTATAGTCATATGCTTTTCTTTTTCTTTCTCTCTTTTTTTTTTTTTTTTTTTTTTTTTTTTTTTTTTTTTTGTGAGCTGGAGTCTTGCTCTGTCACCCAGGCTGGAGTGCAGTGGCATGAATCTCGGCTCACTGCAACCTCTGCCTCCCAGGTTCAAGCAATTCTCCTGCCTCAGCCTCCTGAGTAGCTGGGATTACAGGCGTGGGTCACCATGCCTGGCTAATTTTTTGTATTTTTAGTAGAGACGGGGTTTCACCATGCTGGCCAGGCTGGTCTTGAACTCCTGACCTCATGATCCACCTGCCTTAGCCTCCCAAAGTGCTGGGATTACAGGTGTGAGCCACCTCTTATCTTCTCTTTTGGACATCTAGGCTGCTGGCGGCTGTGTTTGTGTCTTACTCCTTTTTGAATCCTTGTAGCATCTAATTATATGCTAGCTATTGCCATTTTTATGTAATTGAATCTTGTTTTAATCATTACACACATCAATTATGACATTTTGCTCTAAGAGAAAAGTGCTACCAGCAGTGAATACTTCATTTAGATTATTTACTTTATATTAACAACAGTCAATACTGCTTTCTTTCCCTCATTTGTAACGATCATTTACCAGTATGTTTCAGTTAAAGTAGTTGTATCTGCTACTTTTAATTTACTGTCTTAAGTTATTAAACCAGCTAATTTTCATTTACCTATAATTCTAAGCCATTCTCTGGCCTAAAGGTAACCACTAGCCTCTCTTAAATACTAAAGTACTAGTGTTTTTATGGTAGTTAATCCTTTTTCACTTGTTTTCTCTGTTACCATCTGTGTTGTGGATACTTAGAGCTGCCAGAAGTTAAGCTGTTTTTTTGTTTTTAACATTCCATAAGAAATGCTTGTGTAAATGTATTGAATAATGACCGTGACATTTTTCTTTACAGTTAAATAGACTTTGATTAAATTCCACAAATGTTACTTAGACGCCTACCACACACAAGCCACTGTGGGTGATACAAAAATGAATAACACATAGTTCCTGCCAAATGGGAACTTTTATTGTATGCAACCACTTGGAGCAGCATATAACTCCCTTCCATTTTGTGTTTCCTTCATGTAGGGGTGAAAGGTAGATAGTAACAGATGGAACTTCTCATTTTATTCAACTTGCAATTTTGATAATCACCAAATGTGATAATTCTATTTTACATGATAAATTGTTTCACTGTATCAGAGTCTTATTAAACTATGGTTGACTCATTTTTCACAGGTGGTTGCATTGTATAATAGCTACCATATTAAAATGCAGAATTGGGCCAAAAGATTGTATTTACATATGGTGTTCATTTTTTTTAATGTTAAAATTGTTTTAAGTGAGCCAGTTAAAATGACTGAATCCTTTTTAAAAACTTAATGATTTAGCCTCCAGGCATGAGACAGTGAGTTGAAATGAATGCTTTTAAATGATCATGTGCAACTCTAGATGTCAGCTAGATATCTCAGAATTCACAGACTCAAAAGTCAACTCTTGATTCTTGTACTTTCTTTTCTAGTTACCTCATATAAGTGGACTCATAAAGTATTTGTTTTTCTGTGACCTTTTAACTTTAATGCTTTTTATTTTTAATATTGGGAAACTGGAAACAATTTAATAAAAAATAAAGTAATTAAATAAACTATAATATTCCCATACCTTTGATAACATGCAATTATTTTTACATTTTATTTTTATTTTTTTGAACAA
>NW_012110630.1:788760-790931 GCF_000951045.1 Mandrillus leucophaeus | reverse complement strand
AAAAGAAGAGACTAAAGGTAACTAAATTCTATGCAAGTGTTTTATGAGTCCATCTCCCCCACTTTTATATCTGTAGTTTTATCTCGAATGAAGGAACAGCAGTTGCATTTTGTTCTGCAACATTCTGGTGGCAGGAAAGAAACTAGTTCTTGTTAACAATTTCCAACACTCCTTTAAACTGCTATGGAAACACTGCTTTTTCATTTTATCTGATAATAGATTACGATTTTTTGTGCAAGTTTTATTACTTTGGGTTCTTGGTTTTAGCCTAGCTTTTGATGTATAGTCAAGCTAGTACAAAAGGCCACAACATAACATATTGTCACTATCCACCATTTTAAGATTTTTAAGCTTCCAATTTCTCCAAGAGAGATGTTTAGCTCTGTTGTCTGTGGAAGCAAAAAATAAATATGGGATTTGTTTTTGATTATTTGTTTGATGGGTTATTTCTATGAAAAACCACATTTCTCTCTACCTCCATCAGCACACGGTCACCTGATGGAAAGTTGAAGGCTGCCATAGCAAAAGGTTATTGACTTGTAAAATGGAAATCAGTGTAATTTACAATCAAATATTATTTATATTCTCGATTGAAATCAACACATACTTATTAATCATAATTCTTGAATTTATCTTTGAGTTTTGCTAAAAACAAAATATCAGGAATTACTTATGTTTCTCTAGTCTTTTGCCTTTTACTTTCCAAGAACCTCCTAGTCATAGTAAATCAGCCTGCTGCTGTCAGTGGTTGGTCTGCAGTCATCTTTCTGCATTGGGAGGAAAAATGAAATTTGCAAAATTTCAATTATTCATCCTAAAGGGAAGCCATGAAATAGATGTGACCTCGAATGACTCATCTAACCTGTCAGTACCTCCATTTTAATTTGTAAAATGAAGCATTTTGCTGGCTGCTCTCTAAGTTGTCTTCTACAGTTTTGAGGAGATTTTTATGACATCCCTTCATTAAAAACGCTCATGTCTAGAAGATTCTTGTGGTTAGTGAGGAAAATATTGGGAATTTGAAGGGATATCAATATTTATATTAAATTCGGATGCTATTCTTATAATCCTATTTCTCCAAACCATTCTGCCTCCTGGAGCAATGTCCTAAAAGTATAGCTACAGAAAGCTTGTCTGCATATAGGTACACTAATTTTTAAGGTTGACATAACATAAAACATTTATATGTGTGTGAGTGTAATATATATATGTACATGTATATGTATACACACACACACATATATATATATATATAACTTTTTTTTTTTTAAAAGAAACGGGGTCTTACTGTGTTGCCCAGGTTGCCCTTGAACTTCTGGGTTCAAGGGATCCTCCTGCCTCAGCATCTGGAGTAGGTATGACTACAGGCACATGCCACGATGATCAGCTTATACTTCATCTTTACTTTTCCCATTTGAAGTTTTGGAGAGGAGTCCAAAAAGTCTAAACACCTGATACTCCTTATCCGAGAAAAGCAGTTCAAATTTTTCTTTCTGCATGTAATCTGTGTGGTTTGTGCCATGTTTGTAAGATGAAACCATTTGTTTTAAACGGGCCATGTCTAGCCACACCAAGACTTGATGTCTAAGTCAAAGGCATCCTAGGATGAGCTGGTCCTTGGAGAATCTGTGAAACTCTACCAAATTTGGGGAACTCCATATTCATAGTGGCAAGCCAAGTTCAACATATCCTCTATCTGTTGGGACATAAATGAGAAGATGATGGGTCACTAGAGTTTAAATCGTCTTTTCTTCCCAAGTCCTCTTTTTCCAGTTCCCCATTAGACCTGTTGTCTTGGATACCCAGTTAAATTTTAATTTCAGATAAAAAATAGATTTTGTGGGGGTGTATATCCCAAGCATTGCACATATATTATACTGAAATTAAACTAGTGTACTAAAGTATATTTAGTACAAATTATCCTAAATAATTATTTTTTTAAAAATCTGAAATTTAACTGGTATACTGTATTTTTATTTGCTAAATGCAACCCTAATTAGCACCCAAAGGAAATGTGAGGATGCTGAGATGGTTTCTGTGCTACACACATCTTTGTAAGGAATAGCAATAGACCCCTATTACTGAAGTGATGTAATATTCGTAAGATAAGAGTTACCCGGTGCATGGATTCACACTTCCCAGTGTAACCATATAGGTATATATTTTTTCAG
>NW_012110630.1:783699-787060 GCF_000951045.1 Mandrillus leucophaeus | reverse complement strand
GACTCAAAAGTCAACTCTTGATTCTTGTACTTTCTTTTCTAGTTACCTCATATAAGTGGACTCATAAAGTATTTGTTTTTCTGTGACCTTTTAACTTTAATGCTTTTTATTTTTAATATTGGGAAACTGGAAACAATTTAATAAAAAATAAAGTAATTAAATAAACTATAATATTCCCATACCTTTGATAACATGCAATTATTTTTACATTTTATTTTTATTTTTTTGAACAAGGTCTTGTTCTGTGGCCCAGGCTGGTGTGCAGTAGCAAGATTACGGCTGACTGTAGCCTTGACCTCCCAGGCTGAAGTGATCCTCCCACCTCGGCGCCCCCTCCCCTCTACCCTGAGTAGTTGGACTACAGGCATGTAACACCACACCTTGCAAATTTGCTTATTCTTTTGTAGAGACACGGTCTCACTATGTTGCTTAGGCTGGTCTTGAACTCCTGGGCTCACGGCATCCTTCTGCCTGGGTCTTCCAAAGTGTTGGGCTTACAGACGTGAACCACTGAACTTGGCTATTTATTTGTTTTATAACACAGGTGTAGAGGTACTGACCAGGCAAGAGGAAATAATGACTTAGACAAAGATTGCTATCTTGGGTACAGGTAGTAAGGACCGGCCAGATTCTAGATATAGTCTGAAGTTAGTGTCAGCAGTGTAGTGGATATAGGACAGAACAATGACACCAGTGTTTTTGGCCTGTGGAAAGGGAAGACTGGAGATAGCATTTCCTGAGATTGAAAGATTTCAAGAAGAGCAGGTTAGAATAGTTTCTGCTTTTATGATAGTTGAGTTTTTAAAAAACATCCAAAGATAATACAAAACATTATATTTTATATAATATAAAATAGGTAATATAAATATAATATAGGTAATATAAGAAAAGAGAAACAATCTAATAGAAAAATGAGCAAAGGGCTTGAACAAAACAGGAGATGAAATTTTTACAGAGTAAGAATATATGAATAAATATTCTATGCACTAGAAATCATACTAATTCATCTTTAAGTAATGAGACACTGGTTTTCATCTATCAAAGTGACAACATTTTTAAAAGTGATAAAACTTCAATTGGTGTGTGGAAGCATTGCTCAAAAGAATGTAAATTGGCGTAGTGCTTTAGATAGTCGATTTGGCAATATGCTTGAAAATGTGTAAAATATTAATATTGTTTAACCTAGAAATGTAACACTTAGGAAATTTTTCCTAAGAAAATAGTCAGAATGTACACAAAAGTGTACATAGTGTTATTTACAGAAAGAACTATCTAAGTGCTTAAAAATTGGGGGGGACTTTTAAAGAAAAGATACGTCAATATAGAGAACACAATGTTTTTTTTTTTTTTGGAACACTATGTTGACATTAAATTTCATGACATGGGGTAATAATGTTCACACATATTGTGCGTGTATATTAAAATGATCTGCTTGGCGAAACAAGTTGGGCACCAAAGATATTTTTATAAAGGACAGTAGGGAGAAATTAGAAATGACTGGCACTAATAAAGATGGTTTAAAATATCTTTGCAAGCCTTTTGATGTTGCTTGGAAAGCAGTAGGTTGTGATCAGACAGGTTAACAAAGAGCTGAACGCATGGATTACTGAACAGATAATGCGCATCTGCCATACTAGGGGGCATGATTTCAGTATGAGGAGAAAATGCCGACCTTTGTCTTACATGTCTGACAAGAAGAAAAAATGCCACTCCCCTCCAAGCTGGATCTTCTGCGAAGCCAAAGATTTACAGTCTAAGGTAACCTCCACCACAGTTATTACGATGTCAGAGTTCTTGCCTTTGTTTGGTATGCAATAAACATTTTCGGACTCTTTTGGCTTCCCTCATGGCTCCGAATGTGCAGGGCTTTTCTCTTCCCTACATTGTATTTAAAACTCTAACATGGAATTGCTCTAAACCCACAGCGACTCTTTTCTATCTCAGAAATAGGCCACGTGTTTTAAGAAGCAAAGTGCCTGAAACTGTAATTATAGGAAGGGTTAATCTGCTAGGCTAAAGAAGCAAGAAGAGGAAAATCTCCGGAAAACTGAAAATCAGGGTGCCCTTTCCCCTGCACTCACAGTGGAATAGAGAGGGGGAGAAGTGACAGCCAGCTGTGCAGGAAGCAGCTCATTTTTGTGGTCTGGCTGTCAGATTGTGTTTACTAAACCAAGCAGCTTCCACCCACTGCTTTCTCTCTTCTGACGGCAACTGCAGTCACCAAAGGGCAGCAGAGGGGCTGGCCCCAGGGGAAAAGGACACGTAAAAATATGCGTAGTCGCCTAGAACCAGATGCCATTTTCCAAACTGTTTTGCTCAACAGGGAAAGTAAGCTTATTGCAGCAAGTTGTGTTGATGCCACAAGATGCCACCCTTCCCTTGAAAAGAAGAGACTAAAGGTAACTAAATTCTATGCAAGTGTTTTATGAGTCCATCTCCCCCACTTTTATATCTGTAGTTTTATCTCGAATGAAGGAACAGCAGTTGCATTTTGTTCTGCAACATTCTGGTGCCAGGAAAGAAACTAGTTCTTGTTAACAATTTCCAACACTCCTTTAAACTGCTATGGAAACACTGCTTTTTCATTTTATCTGATAATAGATTACGATTTTTTGTGCAAGTTTTATTACTTTGGGTTCTTGGTTTTAGCCTAGCTTTTGATGTATAGTCAAGCTAGTACAAAAGGCCACAACATAACATATTGTCACTATCCACCATTTTAAGATTTTTAAGCTTCCAATTTCTCCAAGAGAGATGTTTAGCTCTGTTGTCTGTGGAAGCAAAAAATAAATACGGGATTTGTTTTTGATTATTTGTTTGATGGGTTATTTCTATGAAAAACCACATTTCTCTCTACCTCCATCAGCACACGGTCACCTGATGGAAAGTTGAAGGCTGCCATAGCAAAAGGTTATTGACTTGTAAAATGGAAATCAGTGTAATTTACAATCAAATATTATTTATATTCTCGGTTGAAATCAACACATACTTATTAATCATAATTCTTGAATTTATTTTTGAGTTTTGCTAAAAACAAAATATCAGGAATTACTTATGTTTCTCTAGTCTTTTGCCTTTTACTTTCCAAGAACCTCCTAGTCATAGTAAATCAGCCTGCTGCTGTCAGTGGTTGGTCTGCAGTCATCTTTCTGCATTGGGAGGAAAAATGAAATTTGGAAAATTTCAATTATTCATCCTAAAGGGAAGCCATGAAATAGATGTGACCTCGAATGACTCATCTAACCTGTCAGTACCTCCATTTTAATTTGTAAAATGAAGCATTTTGCTGGCTGCTCTCTAAGTTGTCTTCTACAGTTTTGAGGAGATTTTTATGACATCCCTTCATTAAAAACGCTCATGT
>NW_012110630.1:768313-776299 GCF_000951045.1 Mandrillus leucophaeus | reverse complement strand
GAATACTGTGCTGTAAGAAATTAAACTTTAATGAGAACTACAGTGCAACAGTATTTCAATATGAGAAATAATGAGAGGAATATAGTTTAACAAAAAGGCCTGCTAGGTCCTAAACCATCTTCTTTAGTGACCTTGCTTGAAAAAGGTCCTCCTTCTTACTAACCAAGCTGTAGTTTAGTTAGGAGTTATGTCAGCATTTACCAAATTGTTTTCACGGGGAAGACTGCTACAGTAGTTCATCAGGATGTTAATGGCCGATCTCCAAAAGTGGGTTAAAAAAAGCTTGGGAAAGTTAATTGCTGCATACTCCTCCCTTGCAGATCCATAATACATGCTAGAATATTGAGAAATTCTGCAGTAGAAAAACCTGTTTAACTTTATTTGACTTATAGCATCCCAAACTTAAGAAAGTCATTTTTGTACAATTGTGATAAACGTTTCAAAGAATAATTTATGCAAAACTGTAAGTTAAAGTAATGTCCCTCAATCCCAAACAAAGGAGTATAGGTAGAGTTGCTTGGAGAGCAATTTTCAAACTAATTTTCAATGTGTTTTGTAGGTCTTGTATCTTGTTCTACCCACCCAGAGCTTCTCTACATCTAAGTCACCTGGGGTGAGTCATCTATCATTTTCTTTGGAGATCTGAGTCTCTAACAGGAAAATAAAGGAGAAGGGTAAAGGTGGCCCAGGCTTTATGTTCATTTATCCTTTTTGTTAAACTATGGCTTTAGGATAGAAAGGAGGGTGGGGAAGTGAGCTGGCTGTAAATATAGCTTAGCAGAGCAGAATTTTGTCTACTAAATCATGACTTCTGAACAAAATGGCAAGATAAAATAAAAAAGATAAAATACATTTTATGAACATCAAGATGGACATGGTTAGAAAAATGATGATTAGATGATTAAAGTTCTCAATACGGAACTGGCCAGTGGGAGCAGAAGACTGCTACAGAAGGGAAAATTAGCTTCTATGGGGGATAAGGCATGACAGAGAAGGGAGGAGCCCAGTGGAGGTGGCGGTGAATTATTTTCCGTTGAAATTGCAGTGAAATGATTTGGAAATAATATGTATCATTTCAGATGTCTAACTACTAATGTTTAGACAGTGAAGTAAAAAAGAACATTTTTAAGTTTTCTAACAATGGATAAACTCGTTATTCAGTTAAGTGAATAAATATCAATTATCTATCATGCGTAGTACAGTAAAAAAGAATTTTAGAATATAAAAGACAAATTCTCCTTTCAAAGAAGGAATACTATAAATGCTTTAGTAATATAATAAAATAATATGGCATTAGAGGCATCCATAAAAGAAAAAGGAAAGAAGTACATAGTGTACAGATACCTCATATAAGGCACAGAATACTATCATTTTTGGGCAGAAAAATAATGTAGTTATAATTGAGTTTGGAAATAGTAGTCCACCAGTGATAGCCAGAATGGGTTAGAACACTGAGAGTGGGGATAAAGAGAACCGAGAAATAAGAGTGGCTAAAAGCCTTGATTTGCAAAATAAGAAAATGACGGATTTTAGGAATTAAATCAGGGAGTCAGCAAAATTTCCTGTAAAGGGCCAGATAGTAAAGATTTTGGCTTTGCAGGCCATATGGTTTCTATGGTGTGCAAGCAGCTACAGGAATTATACAAATAGGTGTGGTTGTTATTTTCTAGTAAAACTTTATTTACAAAAACAAGTGGCAGGCCTGATTTGGTCCACAGCCTATAGTTTTCCCACCCTTGCATTAAATAAAGGAAGTTTAAAATCAACTTCTGGTGAAAATATAAAATCTATAACTACATATCATAAGATAAGCTGCATCATAAGGAACTTTGATGTTTATCTTTAGGAACAATGAAAAAATCATGGTTTACTAATCTAATTTAAAGGAGTTATTTGGGTTTCCATATCCAACAATGGCAAATCAGATTGTTATAGACCAACTGTTCCATTAAAAAAACTGGAAGATCTCTGTGTATATGTACATATGTGCATGTCAGGGGGTTTAAAATATATGTAGAATTAAAATACATGGCAATAGTAGCATAAAAGACAGAAGGAGTAAATGGAATAATATGTTCAAAGATCCTTGCACTCTTCAGCAATTGGTAAAACCACAAATTTAAATTAGATTTTAATAAAATGAAGGTTCATTTCATGATTTCTATGGTTACTAAAAGAATAGTAAACAAATATATTGTATAGCTAGGAAGTGAATAGAGGGGAAAATGGAATAATAAAACACCACCTAATTCAGAATAAAGCAAGAAGGCTAGAAAAATAAATATAGAACAGAGGGGACAAAAAGAAACCCTCCAATGGTAAATGGTATTAGGTTGGTGCAAAAGTAATTACAGTTTTGCCATTACTCTCAATGGCAAAAAAAATGCGATTACTTTTGCACCTACCTAATAGATTTAACGGACATATCAGCAGTTATATCAAATGGTAAATGGACTAAAAGGTAAATCGTAAATGTACCAGGAGATAAAGATTGTCCGAATGGATTAAAAGGCCAAGATTGAACTGTATGTTGCTAACAAGACATAAACCTTGAATATTAGGTTACAGAAACATTCAAAGTAGATGGATATAGCAAATATATCTTGCAAACGATTTAATAGTAAGCTGGTGTAGCTATACTAATACCAGACAAAGTACATTTTTAAGGTAATAAGTATAATTAGAGATGGAGAAGGACATCTCATAATGATATAAGTCAATTCACTAGGAAATTATAACTGTCTTAAATTTACATACACCGTATAGCCTCAAAAATTGCCAAAAGGAAAAGAAAAAGTATACATATACAATAACAATGGGAAATGCAATACATCTCTTTTTGTAACTCATAGAATGAACACAGAAATCTATGTAAGGGTATTATTTAAGGACATAAAGTATCCAATTAATATGAGTAAAATAGTGTCATTTGAGAGATCAGCGAGATCTAGTCTATTTCAGTGAATCATTTGACAAAGTTTTTCCATGATAACCGTGTGACATGAGGAATAAATGTAGGCTGCACAAGTATAAAGTTAGGATAATTTTGGTGAATGAAATACCCAATGAGTTTCTGTAAGTTTTCTGATGCTGCAAGTTATGTTCTTGGTCCAATTCTATTCAATTTAAATAACAGATAGCTATTACCTATGATGATGAACTCAGAATCACAATTCTCTTAATGTTTTGGAGCATTGAACTAAATCTGTGAGATGAAAATTTAATTGATATAAATGCAAGGTACTCTACATTGCTTGTTTTAAAGTAAAATAGCATTTTAAAAATGAGGCACACCATGCATACATGCAATAAACTACATAAATCTTAATGAATTTTTACTCATGTGTACATCTATGTAACCAGGCCCTAGAATATTTCCAGCACCCTGGAAAGCTCCTTCATGTCCCTTTCTAGTCAATAACCTCCCCCAACAGAGGTAACCAATATTCTGCCTTCTATTATCATAGATTCTTGGAGAAAACTCTCCAACCATGTTTTTCCTCTGTTCTCACATAATCACCACAATCACCAACTCAGAATACTTCTGTGACCAAAGGTGTGGGGTTTTTCCTCCACATACCAGGTGGCAGACACCAGCTGAGTGTCTTCCAGTTCAATTCTGATGCTATCTACCTGTCAGATCCCACAGGTCAGAGGCTCAGTCCCCAACACTGCCCCTCTTCTCCTCCCAGACACAGATCACAAGTTTGAACATCTGGAACTTCTGAGGGACTGGCTCCAATTTGGGATTCCCATAAACCTGTCTTTGGGTTTGATTAACCTGATGGAGTGGCTCACAGAATTTAGTGAAATGCTTATTTACATTTACTGATTTATTATAAAAAAAATTACAAAAGACACAGATGAAAAGATGCATAGGAAAAGGTAGGAGGGAAGGGGCAGGGACCTTCCATACCCTCCCCAGGCGCACCACCTTCCAGGAACCTCCATATGTTCAGCTATCTGGAAGGTCTCTAAACCCTGTCCTCTTGGGTTTTTATGGAGGCTTCATTACATAGGCACGATTGATGAAACCATTGACCATTGGTGGTCGACCTTCCCCTCTCCCCTTCCTGGAGGTTGAGGAGTGGGGCTGGTCCCAACCCTCTAATCCTGCCTTGGTCTTTCAGGTGACCAGTCCCACCCTGAGCCTATCAGACAAAAGACACACAACAGAGAGCACTTTGAAGATCCCAAGGAATTTAGGAGTTGTATGCTGGGAAATGGGAACAAAGACCAGATCCGTATTTCACAATCTTATCTGTTATATATCTATTAACATAAATACATTTTGAATGTAATACACATGGAGCTATATATATTATTTTTTTTCTGTGTGTAACCTCTTTCTTTAAACAGAGAGTCTGATAGGTAAAAGAAGCTTGCTGAGATTTTGCTTGAAATTGCATTAACTTTTAGATCAAGTGAGTATTGACAAAAACAGTTAAGTCTTGCAATTCAGAAACATGGTATTTATACAGGTCTTCATTAATTTATCTCAGAAAGATTTTCTTTCATTAGATTTATTCTATGCATTTTATGTTTTTGATACTATTATGAATATTTAAAATTTTAATTTTCTAGTGTATGTTGCTAGTGTATATTCAATTCATGTGTATAATGACTTTATATCAAGTAATCTTTCCAAATACACTTATTAGATTATAGGGTCTTTCAATTTCCTATATTTAAAGTCATGTCATGTGAGGATATAAACAATTTTATTTATTTTTTTATCTTTTTAACATTTATTTCTGTAACTTGCCTTGTCTCACTGGATAGACCTTCTATATACTGATGAAAAGAAGTGCTAATCCTGGACATCTTTATCCTGTTTCCAAATTCACAGGACATATTGCTTTTTAAGAAATCTTTCAGATACAGTAATTCCTCACTTAATTTTGTGGATAGGTTCTTGGAAACTATGACTTTAAGCCAAACAATGTAGAACAAAACGAATGTTACCACAGGTCAATTGATATAAACAAGAATTAAGTTCCTATGGCCTATTTCTGGTCACAAAAACATCGTCAAACTTCTAAATAAAGACTCCAGACACTTCGAATATTAAACATTGAGATAACTGTGAGTTATACATACATTCAAGAAAGATTAATAAAAACAAGTAAGATAGTAATTTACACACCTATTCCAGTGCAAGGTCATGAGTGGCTGGAGTCTGTGCTGGTAGCTCAGGGCACAAGACTCTCAAGAGCTGGCTCTGGACAGGATTCCCTCCTATTGCAGGGCACAGTCTCCCACACCCACACTCACTCACACTGGGCCTGGGTAGACATGCTGATTCACCTAATGTGCACATATTTGGGATGTGAGGGGAAGCTGGAGGACCCAGAGAAAACACACACTGCAACTCCACATAGACAGTGGCTCTGACCGGGAATAGATTTTCTTTTTTTTCTCATCACGAAATGACATTGAATGAAATGATATTATTTGAGGACTTGCTGTATATAATATAGACAACCTCACTTGAGAACTGGTTATATGAACAGAGCTGAATATGACTTGGAACAGTGATATAGCTGCTGCTTTTTTTTTCTTTGAAGTAATTCACTTTTATATTGCTAAGAACAAAATGCAGAAGATGGAAAGTACAAATTTGTTTAATTTTGTACTTTTTTTTGGGATTGCCTGTGGAATATTTAGTGTTGAATGCTACATTTTAGGAAGAACACTGGTGAAGTGGAGTGAGTGCATAGAATGAGGGAATTAGGCTACTACAGGTTTTGGAAACCATCTGTAATGAGGAATGATATGATTCGGCTCTGTGTCCCCACCCAAATCTCATCTCGAATTTTAATCCCCACATGTTGAGGGAGGGACCTGTAATCCCCACGTGTAGAGGGAGGGAAGTGATTGGATTATAGGGGCTGTTTCCCCATGCTGTTTTCTCATGATAGGGAGTGAATTATCACGAGATTTGATAATTTTATAAATGTAGTTTTTCCTGCACCCACACACACTCTCTTGCCTGTCGCTATGTAAATGTGCCTTGATTGTACATTTGGTGTACCATGTAAGGTGCTCCACGATTGTATGTTTCCTGAGGTCTCCTTAGCCTTGCAGAATGGTGAGTCAGTTAAACCTCTTTTTGTTTATAAATTAGCCAGTCTGAGGTAGTATCTCTCTTTTTTTTTTTAAATTGAGATGAAATTTTACTCTTTTCTCCCAGGCTGGAGTGCAATGGCGTGCTCTCAGCTCACTACAATCTCTGCCTCCTGGGTTCAAGAGATTCTCCTGCCTCAGCCTCCTGATTAGCTTAGATTACAGGTGCCACGACACCTGGCTAATTTTTGTATTTTTAGTAGAGATGGGGTTTCACCATGTTGGCCAGGCTGGTCTCAAACTCCTGACCTCAAGTGATCTTCCTGCCTTGGCCTCCCACAGTGCTGGGATTACGGGTGTGAGCCACCATGACTAGCCTGGGGTAGTATCTTTATAGCAGTGGGAGAAAGGACTAATACAAGTAATTATTGAAAGAAGTAGGTCAAATATTTAGTTTGGTGAAAAAAGGAGTAAACTTGATGCCCCACAGTGATAAACATAGGATGAGAAGGTGAAAGTCACAACAAGAGAAATTAGACTCAGTATAAAGAACACTGGTAGAATAATTAGAATTTTTTAACAGTGGAACAGCGTTGCCTCTTATTACCTGGAGGGAGTAAGTGTAGAATAACTGGTAATGTTTCCACAAAGCCTGGGAGTGGTTGATGGGATCCTTACTATTGGCAGAAAGTTGTACTAGTTGATTCTTTTATTAGGAAGGAAGATGTACAGATAATTTATGAAATCTATTCTAATGTGAAAATTATCATTTGTAGAAATGGTTTACAGTACATGTATTCTGGGTCTCTTTCACATTTGAAAGATGTGACTGAAATCTACATTCAGGAAGGTGTTCAAAAATTAGTACAGCTTTATTGAATAGTTGACATTTGATTTGTAGGGCTTAGAAATATTTTGAGGGAATGTGTTCGCCTGAGAAAATGATGACACATTTGAAGACTGACTTAGAGAAAAAGATTAAATAATTTTGTTTAATTCATTTGCTCTATTCTGGTTGCCTCAAAAGTGATATTGTTTTCAAGAGCCTTCCATTATTTTATGATAGCATGATGGTTATAAGTAGAAATCTGTGCTCAGACTGACTGTTCAACTTAAAGCTCTGACATTTACTAGTCCTATGACTTTGGTCAAGTTACTGCATAAAATCTGTAAACCACAGTTTCTCATCTGTAAAATGAAGACAACAATGGTAGTTATCTAAAAAGTTACTGAGAAATCGAATAGGGGAGAAGTCTTGCAATGTGCTTAGCCTGTTTCTGGCATGTAGACTTGTTTAAGAAACTGATATGGTTTGATTGTGTCCCCACCAAAATCTCATCTTGAATTGTATCTCCCATAATTCCCATGTGTTGTGGGAGGGACCCGGTGGGGGATTTTTGAATCTTGAGTCCAGTCTTTCCCATGTTATTCTCGTGATGGTGAATAAGTCTCATGATATCTGATGGTTTTATAAAGGGGAGTTTTCCTGCACAAGTTCTCTTCTCTTGTCTGCCACCATGTGAGACATGCTTTTCACCTTCCACCATGATTGTGAGGCCTCCACAGCCACATGGAACCTCTTTCTTTTGGAAATTGCCCAGTCTTGGGTGTATCTTTATCAGCAGTGTGAAAACCTGACTAATATAGTAAATTGGTACTGAAAGTGGGATGCTGCTTTATAGATACCCTAAAATGTGGAAGCAACTTTAGAACTGGGTATCAGGCAGAGGTTGGAATAGTTTGGAAGGCTCAGAAGAAGACAGGAAAATATGGGACAGTTTGGAACTTCCTAGAGACTTGTTAAATGGCTTTGAACAAAATGCTGATAATGATATGAACAATGAAATCCAGGGTGAGGTGGTCTCAGATGGAGATGAGGAACTTGTTGGGAACTGGAGTAAAGGTGACTCTTGCTATGTT
>NW_012110630.1:745677-768263 GCF_000951045.1 Mandrillus leucophaeus | reverse complement strand
ATATCTGATGGTTTTATAAAGGGGAGTTTTCCTGCACAAGTTCTCTTCTCTTGTCTGCCACCATGTGAGACATGCTTTTCACCTTCCACCATGATTGTGAGGCCTCCACAGCCACATGGAACTGTGAGTCTATTAAACCTCTTTATTTTGGAAATTGCCCAGTCTTGGGTGTATCTCTATCAGCAGTGTGAAAACCTGACTAATATAGTAAATTGGTACTGAAAGTGGGATGCTGCTTTATAGATACCCTAAAATGTGGAAGCAACTTTAGAACTGGGTATCAGGCAGAGGTTGGAATAGTTTGGAAGGCTCAGAAGAAGACAGGAAAATATGGGACAGTTTGGAACTTCCTAGAGACTTGTTAAATGGCTTTGAACAAAATGCTGATAATGATATGAACAATGAAATCCAGGGTGAGGTGGTCTCAGATGGAGATGAGGAACTTGTTGGGAACTGGAGTAAAGGTGACTCTTGCTATGTTTTAGCAAAGAGACTGGGAACATTTATCCCATGCCCTAAAGATTTGTGGAATGCTGAACTTGAGGGAAATGATTTAGGGTATCTGGCAGAAGAAATTTCTAAGTAGCAAAGCATTCAAGAGGTGACTTGGGTGCTGTCAAAGGCATTCAGTTTTATAAGGAAAGCAGAGCATAAAAGTTCGGAAAATTTGCAGCCAGATGATGTGATAGAAAACAAAATCCCATTTTTGAGGAGAAATTCACGCAGCTGCAGAAATTTGCATAAGTAACGAGGAGCAGAATATTAATCCACCAAGACAATGGGGAAAATGTCTCCAAGGTATGTCAGAGACCTTTGTGGCAGCCCCTCCCATCACAGGTCCAGAGGCCTGAGAGGAAAAAATGGTTTTGTGGACTGGGCCCAGGGTCTTTCTGCTGTATGCAGTCTAGGAACTTGGTGTCCTATGTCCCAGCTGCTCCAGCCATGACTAAAAGGGACCAGAGTATAGTTCAGGCAGCGCCTTCAGAGGGTGCAAGCCCCAAGCCTTGGCAGCTTCCATGTGGTGTTGAGTCTGCGGGTGCACAGAAGTAAAGAATTGAGGTTTGGGAACATCTGCCACCTAGATTTCAGAGGATGTATGGAAATGCCTGGATGTCCAGGCAGAGGTTTGCTGTAGGGACAGGCACTCAAGAAGGACTTCTGCTAGGGCAGTGCAAAAGGGAAATGTGGGGTTAAAGTCCTCACACAGTGTCCCCGCTGGGGCACTGCCTAGTGGAGCTCTGAGAAGAGGGCAACCATCCTTCAGACCCCAGAATGGTAGATACACTGGGAAAGCAGGCAGGAGGGAAACTGCACCCTGCAAAGCCACAGGGGTGGAGCTGCCCAAGACCATGGAAACCTACCCCTTGCATCAGCGTGATCTGAATGTGAGACTTGGAGTCAAAAGAGATCATTTTGGAACTTTAACATTTGACTACCCTGCTGGATTTTGGACTTGCATGGGGCCTGTAGCCCCTTCATTTTGGCCAATTTCCCCCACTTGGAATGGTTGTATTTACCCAATACCTGTACTCCCACTGTATCTAGGAAGTAACTAACTTGCTTTTGATTTTATAGGCTCATAGGTGGAAGGGACTTGCCTTGTCTTGGATGAGACTTTGGACTGTGGACTTTTGAGTTAATACTGAAATGAGTTAAGACTTTGGGGGACTGTTGGGAAGGCATGATTGGTTTTGAAATGTGAGGACATGAGATTTGGGAGTGGCCAGGAATGGAATGCTATGGTTTGGCTGTGTCCCCACCGACATCTCATTGTGAACTGTAGCTCCTATAATTCCCATGTGTTGTGGGAGGGAGCTGGTGGGATGTAATTGAGTCATGGGGTTGGGTCTTTCCTATGCTAATCTCTTGATAGTGAATAAGTCTCATGAGATCTGATGATTTTTATGAAGGGGAGTTTCCATGCACAAGCTCTCTTCTCTTCTCGGCTGCCATGTGAGATGTGCCTTTCACCTTCCACCATGATTATGAGGCCCCTCCAGCTACATGGAACTGTGAGTTCCTTAAACCTTTTTCCTTTGTAAATTGCCCAGTCTCAGGTATGACTTCATCAGCAGCATGAAAATCGACTAATACAGAAACCTCCATTTCCCTCATGAACTAGCTAGTCTTACATAGAAAATATTTGTTTAGGGAAATTACTGATTCAGTGACATAGAACTTACACAAACACTTTGAGAACGTAGTTCAGAGGAATAATAAAAGATTACAGATCCATCTACTAGTTTTCTTATGATTCAAGTGTTAAGAAAATACTAGTCTGTACTCAGTACCTGATGACTACTAGCATTGTACATCTTTGTCTCTTATCTCTGTCCTCTCGCTCTGCTGGGCTATGAATACAAAGCTGGTAACTTACAAGCACATCTCCAATTGTGTGAACAGGCAGGAACTGCCATCAGGAATTGCATGAGAACTTCTGGTAGAACTCCTATGTCTAATTTTCACACTGTACTTGAGGGACAAAAATTTTAAATGTAAATGCTACCTTTAAATCATTCAGAGGAAGTACTCACCTACTACATAATCACATATCACACACACACACACACGCTGACTTCAAACTGTCTTTCACTCTGACCAGAAGAGTAAAAGAAAGAAAAAACAAAGGGAAATAGGTACCTTAAATTTATAGGTGATTGCTCTGTAATTCTTATATTTTCTTATATGGAGGTGAGCACCTCAGGGAGCTATAAAGGATGCCAAGTATCAGTATGACCAGGATTCGGATTGCTTATGTAATTGCTTAACCCATAGCAGCTCACTTAGAGTGAAATTGCCATGGCAAAGGGGAACTAGCTGCAGAAGTAGGATATTGTTTGGACAGAGCTCATCTTTAGCTAGCATCACTCAGGAACAGTGAGTTCCTCCCTGCCCACCTGCAGGTGACAGTTGCCTGTGGCTTCCTTACATTTGGTGGATCGCTCAAGTTGGCTTTTTTTTTTTTTTTGCCCTGAGGGAGTGAACATGATTGCTGCCGAACACTCCCTTCTTCCCCAATGTCTTTGCTAGTTCGTAGCATTTTCTGTGGGTGATTGCTACACCAGTGAGGGCTATTTTTACTCATCAGAAGTTTGCTAGATTTTAGAAATTAAAAAGAAATGCCATGGAATAACTGTTACACTTTGAAGCCAAATCCCTTCTCCACCTCTGCCAATGCCTCCTGGGAAGAAACGTTTTGCTTTTAAGTAAAATGCTAAGATGCTTCACAGTGGTTAGAAAATTCAGTTTCAAGGTAGAGAAACTTCAACACCTTCACACTGTTAGTTCTGAATTCAGGTTTGCCCTGCCAACTGATGTCCTTAGAAAAAACATCCTCCACAAGGGGCCACTTGTGCTGTTTTAGCATCCCTGTGGGGGCTAAAGAGTTAGGACTGTTTCCGATGAGATTCATCAGGGTATGGGGTAAACAGCAGTTCTATATGTTGTTGTGTTTCTTAAAGTTAAAAAACCAAACAATAGGAAGCAGCCATCTGTGGTGATTGTTTCAAACTGTAAAAAGTGGATCCGTTAAAGAGTTTTAATCCAAATAGATCCACACAAAGTGACGTTATCAAATGGGTTTGGGCTTTTAAATAAATTTGGCCAAAGTCTAGTCAGCCTTTTGAGTAAACAGGACTTTGAAATGTAGGCAGTCTCAAGCCCTTTACCCTTTCCTGGTAATATTTCCCTTTAATTGTTCCATGCAACCCTGTGGAGGGCAGTATTTATTCATTATTTATCCATAACACAGTATTTAGCACCTTATTATTTCCAGCTTAGCAGGACAGAGCACCTTGAATGAAGTTGGCCCTCAGGAGCAAGAGGGTAACTGGCAGGTATTTGCCATCCTATTTGCACCTGTCTCAGGCCTACGCTACGTAATTGCGTAAGGAAACCACGTGAGTTTGCTTTTGCTCGTGTGTCATTAACATAAATATTATAATGAATGCACATCGGAGAGAGTGTGTACAGCCTTTGAGAAAGGACAGAGGAAAAGCACACATGACTGCAGGCAGCTGCTCCATTAAAGGGGTCTGAGCTAATGCTCACCCAATACGACAGGGCATTGAGATGACCTTGTTGATCTACAGGTGCCCAGACATCAAGAAAATACATAATTACTATCCCCTGTGTGGAGAATAAAGGGACTCCAAAAGAGTCAGAAGTGGATGTTATGTGACTTGCAGGCTTCAGACAATCTAAACTTTTTGAAACAATCAAGAAGAGTTGGGGCCAAAGGGCAAGAATGTCTGCATATATCATGAGGAGGAAGGACTTGGGTGAAGAAATGTGAGTTTTGATTTTCGGCAAGATAATTTTCTCCTCACACTTCAACTTAGAACGAACTATCTTTTGTATAGCAGTGATGGAAAAATGTAAAATATGGCATTGCTTCTAGCTGCCATCTGAGTCCCCTTCCATTATTGGGGCCTTGGAGATGGTAGGGTGCACGTACGTCAGGGCATGACTGATCAACTAATGTTTTGGGAGGATTTTATACATCATCTATGTGTATACTTTTACGTTCTGGGTAAGTGGAGTCTTTTAGTCTCTTGAAGCCTGGATTCTGCTTCTGCTATAGAAAGCACTAGAAAAGAATTAGATTTACATGTGCTGAGGCTATGTAAGAAGCTGTTAAACATACAGGAACTATTTAGAGTTCTTGAGACATCATGCTTTGGGAAAATTCAGGGTAGAAATGTGAAAAATGAGAAAGTTAGAGATTCTCTATTTAAATTCAACAATCGCTTAATTGTGAACGCTTGCAATTAGCAAAAAAAAGTGAAAAATCCTGCAGTGATTTACTTCTTATGTCTGAATGCAAGCTTATGGAGCTGTGATTGTGTGGATTATATTCTAAGCTTGGTTCAATGCTCAGACATACACTTCATTGAGTTGAAAGGTATAAATGTAGTATTCTGAGAGAAACAATCAGTATTATTTCTATTTTTTTGAAAAAGATTTTCACAGAGTTAGAAGTTTTAGGATGGTTTTTGAAGGCATGGAAAGATAAGTTATAGTGATGATGGCTTGCTTCTAAGCACGATTTGGGAACCTGTTGTTAGATCAAGGCAACATTCATTCTTCCTTCCTTCTGTTCATTTTATTCTGTCTTTTATGGTCTATGATGTGTTTTCATAATAAATAAATAGCTTCTCCTCCTCTCAATGTAAAGTAGGACTGGATACAAAACTTGGATTAATAAGTAAGTTTACAAATTAGCGAATGTATATCATGTCCTTTTGGTTTATTTTGGATGGTCAATGTTCTCATCATTTTGTAATTGGACCTTTTATTGGGTAACTTTTACAGGTTTCTTAAACCTAACATATATATTGATTTCAATCACTGGAAATGTTTGATGTAGCCCTTGAGGACAGAGGCAATTTTGTATTACAAAAATTTATTTTGACGTTCACAATTTTCTTTATATTAGCTAGGTGCTGAAAACTAAACACAATGACTTATCAAAAATTCATCTGAGTACTAAAAGTAATTAATATTTTTTCTATTTCCTCTAATCAAACATTTTACTAATGTGATCTTCATGCTATGTAGTCAGGGTGGCATGATTTTCATCTTAAATATATGATTTCTTAAATAAATGGAATGTCCTGTACATTTTGGAAATTAAACAGCAGTATTAGAAAACTGACGATTTTTTCCTGATCTAAGTTTTCAGTTGTGCCCCAATGTCTTATCAGAAGGGCATATGAGCAAGGTTTGGAGGTAAGGTGCCCCAAATACCTGAGTTTGAATTTGCCAGGAGAGAATTGTGGGTTATTTTCTGAACAGCTAACAGAGGCCCTTTTGCATGTGGAAAGGATCGAATCCTGAAGGAAAGTTAGCTCAGTATTCCCTCAGCACACCTGTCTTTTCCCAGCTCACCTGTCTTCCCTCAGCTCACTTGTGTCTTCTCTCAGCTCACCTGTGTCTTTCCTCAGCACAACAGTCTTTCCTCAGCATACCTGAGTCTTTTCTCAGCTCACTTGTGTCTTCCCTCAGCACACCTGTGTCTTCTCTCAGCTCAACTGTGTCTTCCCTCAGCACAACTATGTCTTCCCTAAGCACATTTGTATCTTTTCTCAGCTCACCTGTGTCTTTCCTCAGCACACCTGTGTCTTCCCTCAGCCTATCGGTCTTCCCTCTGTCTTCCCTCAGCACACCTGTCTTCCCTCATCTCAACTGTGTTGTTCCCTCAGGCACACGTGTCTTCTCTCAGCTCACCTGTGTCTCCCCTCAGCATACCTATGTCTTTCTTCGGAGGGCATAAAGGGCATAAACTGGATGATACTTCAGAAACTGGAGTCTCTGATCCAATGCTAAGAGATCCTGAATAGGTTTCCTTCAAGAGTTGATGCTTAGAAGACGTAGTTGTTAAGAGAGAACCCAGCAGGACCCTTCTGAGGTCCTGAAACCCTGATACCCCTCGGCAAGAGGCCGGGGGCCATGAAAGCTAGAAGGAACAGCTGACAAGGTGCTTCCCTGAGAGCTGCTGCTAGGTGGACCCGCCGGCCTGGGAACATTTTTGAGAAAGGGCTAGGTCCCAGTTATTGGCTTAAGAGTTGTGGGAAGGGTATGAATTGTTGGGCTTTATTGTACTAGTCACCAAAGAAGAATAACTACCCCCTAAAATATTTGAAGGACTTGAGATGTAAAAATTTGGGTATGAGATTGAGCAAATTATAGAGTTCTTTAGAATTTTGGCTTTCTAGATATAACATTATAAAAGAGGGTTTTTCACAAAAGATGCTTCTTTCTAATAAGGGCGACATATGCTTCCGTTTTCTTTTTCATTGAGTGAGAAAGCCCTGTAAGACATCATCTTTGTGTTGTGCTTAAGGGGCCCACATTTTGTGTGTGTGTGTGTGTGTGTGTGTGTGTGTTAGGTCCTCGTGGGAGTTCCTGAAGCTTCTCTAACACTGTCCTTTCCCAGAATCTGTTCACAGAGCCTGGAGTGAGGGTTTTCATGCTGCTAATCAAGAAACTCTCATAGACAGCCAGAATCAAACAGTTTTTCCACAGGCATAGCCAACAAAATAGCACACTGTTGGCAGGAGACAATCATTGCTCTAATATCTTTTAGGCTACCCAAAATGAAAACACTCAGTAAAACTACTGTCCCAAGCAAAAAAGGTTAACTTTTAGACCTAAAGTATTTTACAGAGCACCTGTTCAATCAGAGCCTGCATTAGGTAGGTAGCTCATGGCGATAAATGACTTAACTCTATTATTTTGTAATTTCCTATGCCTTTTTCTCTTTCTTATGTGAGTCATACTTGTTTGTCTGCTCCACAGATATACTCCTCTTTCCTCTCACCCCTTCAGCTATTCTTTATCTAGGCTGTTCCCTTTGTGAGCAGTCATCTGGGCCATTTTTTCTTTCCTGCTCTCGACTTCTCCATCAAGACATTCCCTCCTGTATACTTTCCCTTTAGTGTCTTGATACATGGTTTGCTTTCTTAGGAAGAATTTTAGATACACCAAATTTTTTTTCAAGACCTATTTATTTATGCTAGCAGTGAAATATGGTATTAAACTTATACAACTTTGCTTTATTTTAATGCAGCTACTGATTGCATAAAAAGTTATAGACATGTAGAATTCTAGTGCTGGGAGGGTACTTAATTTTACAGATGTATTTATTTATATTCATTGATCCATTCAATGGATTTATTTCACAAATTTTTCTGCTGTGCATATGCCATGTGAGAAGAGTGAGCTTTGATTTCTGCTCCTTTGGAGCTTCTAGTCTATTGAGAAAGCAGACAATATTCAAACAACCACAAAATAAATGAAAAGATACAACTGTAATCATGTAATAATGTACAAATATGTCTTATAAGGAGACTTGACATAGTAGGGGAAGTGAGAGAAAGCTTCTCTGAGTGAGGATTGAAATGAGGTCTGATGGGAGAATAGACAGTGACTGAAAGAGGCAGCGTGGCAGGCAGGAAATAGCATGTGCAAAGGCCATGTGGTGTAGGGGAGCATGACACATTCAAGAACTGTACGAAGGACTATACAAAAGTCAGAGGACATTATTGGATTTCCAAATAGCTGGACTAATTCACTGACATATTTTAGTTAGAAGGTTGATATGATCAGGTTCAAAAATAATGCTGATTAGGTGGGCACATGCTTAGGGGAGCAAGAGCAGATGGAGGTGGGCTGGTGAGGAAATTCTCACAGTAGTCCCAATGAGAGTGACGTGGCTTGAATGGGGGTGGTGCTGGTGGTAGAGATGGATAGAGGTGAGCAGAAATGGAAGGTATAAATTTAACAAATGATGGTAATAGATTGGATATAAAAGGAGAAGGCAATGTCAGGCATAGGTTTTAGATTTCTGGCTAGCTCAGGTGGATGAATGAGGACAAAGGAAGAGAATCAAGTTCATGGCAGAAGATCATGAGTAAGATTCTTGTTAGACTGAAGTACTTTGGGGTGGCCAAGGTAGGATGTCAGAAAGCCAATTGGGGTTACACATCTGGAACTCTAGAAAGGGTCTGGGATAGAGTTATTGATGGGTGGTGGTGGGGCAGACACAGTGGCTCATGCCTGTAGTACCAGCACTTTGGGAGGTGGAGGCAGGCAGATCACCTGAGGTCAGAAGTTAGAGACCAGCCTGACCAACGTGGTGAAACCTCCGTCTCTACTAAATATATACAAAAATTAGCTGGGTGAGGTGGCAGGTGCCTGTAATCCCAGCTACTCGGGAGGCTGAGGCAGGAGAATCGCTTGAACCTGGGAGGCAGAGGTTGCAGTGAGTCGAGATCACACCATTGCACTCCAGCCTGGGTGACAAGAGCGAAACTCCATCTAAAAAAATAAAAGAGGGTGGGAGGAACCAAAACTCCAAGAAATTCTTGCTCAAACCCACACAACATTAGGTGGTGAAGCCAATGTTAAGTTTAGGTATTTTTGCCTCTAGATCGAGCATACCTTTAATGCTACAAAGAGATAAAAACAAAGGTAATAAGATAAGCCTATGCAACAGTAGAATTACTGAGACCCTTCCTCTGTCTCAGTAATTCTACTGTTGATAAAGCACAGAGCTAAAATACTAGAATAACATAGCGCATTTATATTTTCTTTTTCATTTTACTTGCATTACAAGATTTGAGTTATGTCCTATTGTGTTCTTTATTTTAGAAGAGATAGAAGGAAGTACGATAGGGAGAAAATTGATGGAAGATCAGTTATCATTAAGATTGTATTGGGGCTGTTAGAGAAAGCCATATTTGTATATATTATGATGAAAAAAGGGCAAATGTGCCCCTTCTTCAGTTTTATGTGTTTGCTCTAAATGAGAGCAGGGCATATAGAAGCAGTGAGCTGTTAAATACAGAAGCTTCAAAGTATTATAATTTTCTAGTGCATGTGCTCAGAACAGCAACTGTAAATGTTAATGATACTATTAATTCCCAAACTCTATTTTCAAATTTAAAATCCCCTATTCTTCTGCAAGGTTGAAACCTGTGTTTCTATTATGTGGCATAAAAATGTCCCAACTCTGATTTGTTTTGCAGGAGTAAGATGATTTAAATGATCTTCAATGTCCTTTCTTTCGTCTCAAGAATGCTCAAGGGTATTTTAATCCTAAAATTTCCATTTCAATTAAGTCTAAAGTTGTATATAGAAGATTGCTGACAAATTCTCTTTTCTGCCATCCTCTACCTTATTCCTCCATTGCACACCCCTTGCTCCAAAAGTCTATAGGAATAGCCAGGCAAAGTGATTTGTTATATTCTCATAGAGCGTTTTCTTCTGTATTCCCATTGTTTGCTAGACTTTTCTTTTTCTACCAATTATTGAAGTTAGTTTTAAATGAAAAAACCCTGATATCATTTCAATGTAATGGAATACACCAATACAGTATGTTTTGGGGGCCATAAGAAATGTCTTTAATCAGTACCCCAAAATATCTTCCTTTTGGACTCTAGCACAGTGCTCCAAAGTCTCATGTTAATTGCTACGTCAAAGCATTGAAGTATGTGGCTAAGATGTGATCATCTTTCAGGTAGAACTCAGAGGGAGGAGAAGATGACTTAGGTGTTATAGGACATTGCACATACTTATTGCAGTAATAGAAGATGATGTATGAATGCTGTATTCTGGTTGGTGTTCTGTGTGCTGTTATTGTCAGGTCTAGGTGTTTTGTTTCATGATGAAATAATCTGACATAGGACTAGAACTGGGAGATATTTCAAACTGTCATGTATATTTGTGTATTAATACATTGCACAGTGTGTGAACTGCACAAAGATACTCAGCAGCCTGAAATGTGGCCTTCTCTTCCACGTTAATGCTATTAGATGAGAGACCATAGTAAAGGTGAGTGGTTACCTTGCTCTCTTATCTCATAGTATTAGCATGAAAGGGGTGACCTCCTCTTACGGAGGACAGTAGGATGAACAGGTCATCCAATTCCTATTCTATTTTCATTTTCTACATCAAGAAGAGTGCTTTTTCAAATTGGGAAAGTCAGAACAAACATTATAAATCTTAGATAAGATGAGAGATAGTATCTAGTTTTGAAAATTGAGTTCAAGTTTACCGACCCAGGTAAAAAAGTATTTCTCAACATAATTTGAGCATATGTCAGTGCTTTTGGTGCAATCATTGAGAATAGGGAAAGTGTCAGCAAAATGAGGTTGTACAAGTCTTTTCCTAGTGGAAAATGGTAGATTTGGGTAACAGTGTGAATGGGCGGCATGTGGGGAACAAGCTGGAGACTAGTTCATCTGCCAAAGTTAGGAGACTTTGCTCCAAAGGTGGATGCTTTACTGTGTGTTCACTCCTGGCTTCATTCTTTCCCTTTACCTCCTTTTCTGTTGTAGAAGTGTTCCCTCAGGCTCTCTGGTCCTTTCTGTCTCCCACTACTCTTGCTAGGAGCACTCCTCTTTCCCCCCAAGCATGCTTGCTTAGTTTTAAAGGAGTTTTCTGCATTTTATCCTGATGGCAAGTGTACATTACTGCTGTGGGTTACCCCTCATCCTTGGGGAAAGCAGAGAGGCCTGTGGGGATAGTTCCTGCAAGGTGGATGCCACTCTTTGTATTTGTTGAACTTGAGTCTAGAGTTTCCCAGGTCCTCTCAGGATGAACTGCAGATTCCTCTGCCATACCTTTCCTGAATCCTGTTTTCTGCCATTCTGATTCCAAGTGCTTTCGATTTCAAGAATTCCTCTGATTTCTGATTTGCTGATGGTCAACTTTCTTGCTTTTAGGGCTGGTTTGGGACATCCTTTTAAAATTATGTTTTCTGTCATTCCAAAAACTTGGATGTGGAGGAAGAATATTGAAAGATAACATTCAAAAAGATAAAGTCATGTATTGTTTACAAATATAAAATGAATATGTAACACAGATTTTCACTTCACTCATTGATTAATGAGGAAACCAAACCAGTTAAAATGGTTCAAAAGAGAACCTAAAGAATAGACACATACAAAGACAATTAGAAATGCTGAAATGAATTTGCTAATAGAGACACAATTGGGCAATATTCATGGGACTAAAAGAATGTCATGCTTGGGAATACCATTTTCCATCGGACATATCAGTTGTATCTCCTTCCACTGGACACATTTCACTTGCATTTCTTTAGACAACAGTCATTTTTTCTGCTCTCAGTTTTTATAACTTACAAAGTTATAAAATAACTCAATGATAGTGAAAGACGGAGATAACTGGAAAATTTCAATAGACAGGACACCTAGTAATCTTTGTTTCAAAGCTTTTCACATTTTTTTCTGACACTTTATCCATGAAGTTAACACTCCTTCTCTTTTCCATTCTCATCAAGATTTTGTTCCCCCATCTTCCTATGATATCATATGTCCATTTCTAAGATTAACAATGATTCTTTTCAGATTGGCTTCTTTCACTTAGTAATATGTGTTTACGTTTCCTCCATGTCTTTTCATGGCCTAATAGCTCATTTATTTTTGTTGCTGAAGAATAGTTCATTTTCTGGATGTACCACAATTTATTTATCCATTTACTTACTGAAGAACATCTTGGTTGCTTCCAAGTTTTGGCCATTACAAATAAAGCTGCTATAAACGTCTGTGTGCAGATTTTTGAGTGGAAATAAGTTTTCAAATCTTTTGTGTAAAAAACATGATGGCTGGATCATATGGTAACAGTATGTTTTGTTTTTAAGGTAACTGCCGAGCTATTTTTCTAAGTGGCTATACAATCTGGCATTCCTACCAGCGATGAATAAGCATTCCTGTTGCTCCACATTCTTGCCAGCATTTGGTGTTGTCAGTGTTTCAGATTTTGGCCCTTATAATGGGTATGTAGTGGTATCTTATTGTTGTTTTAATTTGAATTTTCCTGATGACATGATATAGACCATCTTCTCCTATGCTTATTTTCCATCTGTATATTGTCTTTGGTGAGGTGTCTATTGAGGTCTTTGGCTGGCTAGCTTGCGGTTTGACTATGAAATTCTCATGCAAATTTAGTAAATTTTCAAGCAGCTCTGTGTGCAAGTAGCCATAGCTAAGGTCTAGACATAACTTTGAGGTTGAAGACTAGTTTTTTACTTACTGGTCTCTGTACTTTGCCCTTCTCCTCCTTTCTCCTCATCTTCAATTTAATGCTGCCTCTCTGGACACTGTTTGGAACAATGGGCTTGGGTGGGAAGGCAAGACTCTTAGTCTGGTCTCTACCAGTAGGATTTTGTGTCCTTTATTTGACCTTCATATGGCATAGCATCAGTCATCTCTTGTTAAGGCAGTGGCTTTGAAGTCTGCTTATCATTGTTTCGGTTTGGGAGATAAAAGTAGTTGACTTTTCAGTCCTGCAATGTTCCAAAATGTAGAGAGAAAGAACATCCATTACAGAGCTTCTAACTTTCCAACTCAGCTTGGAGACTGTTGATCTGCAAGCTGAGTTTGCCACCTTAATAGTCAAGAAACACCCAAATACAACACTGTCCTTTTCACTCTCCCCTAGTAGTCCTGCACTAAGTCAATGCCATTTATTTTAGGTTTGGTAGCATGCGGCTCACCACTTCCAGGTATCAAATTATGTATTAGTTAAGATTAAGTTCAGCTGAGAATAACAGAAAGAAACCAAATACCAGTGACTTAAGATAGAAAGTTCTTTTTCTCTGGAAGTCTGGGAGTTGGCACTTCAGGCTTGCTATTGTGGCTCTGTCCACAACGTTGTCAGGCGCCAACCCTCTTTCCTGCTCACGAATGCACTGTCTCTAGGGCATAGACTTTGTCCACATGAACTCCAGTCATCACATTCATATCCCAAAGAGTTGGATAGAAGAAGGTAAAAGGAAGAAAAGCGGCAAAGGGTACATGCCAGCTAAGATTCCTGCGTGCTACACAACATTCCCATTTGCATCTTACTAGCCAGCACTGAATCATATAGCTGTGCTAGCTCTAAGGAAGGCTGAGAAAAAGAGGAGAATGAATGAGTATTGAGAGGCACTTCTACCATGATGACCTATTTAATCAACAACAATTAGCTTGTATTCTTTCTATGGCAGCTCCTTTCTTATTGCAATATTAAGGTGACTTTCGAAATGTGAATTAATCACATTGTAAGCTACAATGGAAGTTAAGACAACCAGGAATTCAGATTCCAAAGGTCAGGGCTTTTGATGTTAACATTAAAAAGTTCACTATTGGTTTTCTCATATCTTAGCAACTTTCCTTGGCAGGAGTCCTACTTGAAACAACCTACCACAAAATGATTTGCCCTAATCATGTTAGTTAATGTGAGAGCTAGGGCTAGGACTTGGTTCTTTTGGTGTCTAAACTACTTCCTTTCTACTGTATTATGATGTGAATATCATATTTATGTATAGAGACATAGACTTGAAGGACTGCATTTTCAAGCTGGTAGATAAATCATGAAACATTTTTCTATAAGAAATTAATGGATATGCCACAGCAAAAGGAATAATGTGTTCAAATTTGAAAAAAATTGGTTGCACAAAGAAAACTAGGTTTCCTCACTGCAGGACTTCTCAAGGTCTTTAATATGCTTATGTGCATTGTGAATCTTTAAGACAGAGATTTATTTTGCCAACTTATTTTACCATTGAATGCTTTATTTCACCCCATGCCCTAGTAACATCTCCCAGAAGAGTTGTCATGAAATAAAATTTGGGAAATTCTCAAATATTTGAGGAACAACTACCTCATAGTGTGAAACCACTTTTGTAAAAATTGTGACAGAAAATTACAACGGTAAAAGAGATCTGACCTAACTGACTCCATCTTGTTTCTAACCTCCAAGCTGTTTTTGTTCATTCCTGGGCATAGGCCAAACTAACTTTGGGAACTTAGTTTATAGTTTAACTTTGAAACAAAGATGATAGCCCTTTCCTGAAATAAACCCCCTTCTTGGTCAGGTGCAGTCGCTCACACCTGTAATCCTAGCACTTTGGGAGCCTGAAGCAGGAGGATCGCCTGAGTTCAGGAGTTTGAGACCAGCCTGGGCAACATGGTGAAACCCCATCTCTACTAAAATACAAAAAATTAGCCAGGTGTGGTGGTGAGCACTTGTAATCCCGGCTACTCGGGAGGCTGAGGCAGGATAATTGCTTGACCCTGGGAGGCGGAGGTTGCAGTGAGCCGGGATGCACCACTGCACTCTAGCCTGGGTGACAGAGTGAGACTGTCTCCAAAAAACAAAAACAAAAGCAAAAACAGGAACAAAACAAAACAAAAAGCCTTCTTGCTTATGGTTTAGGACTTATGCAGCTGGAGGCTGCAAGATCCTGAACCTCCCCAAATTGCTCCTGGGGATAGCATCACTGTTGTAAAACCTAAGATCAATGCTTGAGATATTTTGCACACCCTGCATTCTGATGCACCAGTGGACACCGCAAAGCCCAGTAATCTGGTTCAACCAGTTCTGTGATGCCACCCAAGAATAGAAGATAGCAAGAGAAACCCTCTACAACCGCCTATGATTTCATCTCTGACCTGACCAATCAGCACTCCCCACTCCGTGACCCCCTACCCACCAAATTACCCTTAAACACCCTGATCCCTGGATACTCAGGGAGATTGATTTGAGTAATAATGAAACTCTGGTCTCCCATATAGCCAGCTCTGCATGAGTTAAACTCTTTATCACAATTCCCCTGTCTTGATAAATTGGCTCTGTCTAGGCAGCGGGCAAGCAGAACCTGTTGGCAGTTACAAATGCTGGATGTTTTGGAGCCTGGAAAGAATAAAATAGCACTTTATTCCAATAACATACACTCTGGAGAAAGAAACCATGAATATGTACATGAAAAACAATTAAGTTATGTAAATGTATGTAAGATTTAACAATTATCTAATTAATACCTACTATTTGACACTCATTGTTCTAGGTTGTAGGGATGAAACTGAACGACACAAATGAGATCCTGCTCCCTGTATAGTTTATTTTAAATGAATAATATAGCGATCCAAGACAATCCTCAATTTTGGCCAATAGTTAGTTGTCAAATGAGTGGTATCCTTTTGAATCTGTGTATACATCTTAGAGGCTACACAATTTTTATATGATTTGTGAGTTACTTTATATGCTTACCAAGCGATGTCTGCAGACTGAATAAATAAATGACAGTATAACTTTTATGTTGGAATCGGCTTAATGTTTTGATACTCAAGAGATATTACTTAGATATTAAAAGACATTATTATAGATAGAAGCAACTGTAGATTCATTAAAGGGGAAATCTTTTTTAATAATGGTACTTTGTTTGAGGGTTAGAACTAGCAGTTATTTTTGCCACAAGGTTGTGTGGGAAAACAAATGAAACTGCCTCCTTCCTCTTAGCCCCCATCCATGAAAAGGATCCTGGAATACCAGGCTAAGGCTAGTGAAGCAAGGCATAGTTGAGTCTCTGAGTCTTCAATTGACTATGCAGGAGAGTTATTTGAAGTAAAAGGACATTGTAAGTGTGAAACCAGATTCAAGAGTGTGTCAATGTGAAAAATTCAAATCTGCTGCCAAGTCCATGGGGTAAGAGAGGGACAAGAAGATGGAGTCACAGCCTCAATGGACATCCTTGTAAATGCAGGGGACAAGAATCAAGCTGGGTGTGTGATGGGAGGATACATGATTTTTTTCTAAAAGTGTGATTGATATGCTCAAAGCTCCTGTATGTTAAATTCTTGCTTTGGTTTTACCTGCGTAAAGGCACACTTTTGATAAGACAGATAGGGCCTCTATAGCCATTCCCTTCACACACACACACACACACACACACACACACACTCACTCACTCTGTGGAGAGGTAGCATGGCTAGGAAGACCCACGAGACCTAGACCAAGTGTCTGTTAAACACTACTCGGCAGTGACATGCTTATTTGATAAATCACTTCGCTGTTCTAGATCTCCGTATTCTTGTCAATAAAACGATCCCTTCCAGAACCTACATCCTCTCAGGCTTAGACTTCAAACTGGACCTTGAAAGAAAAATACAGTTTAGATGATTAGGGAGGAGAGCATTCCATTTAGACAGAAACAGCAAAGCTTAAAGGCAGGTAAATGTTGGGCATTTTTAGTGGGCCCTATTAGTTGAAATGCAAACCTTGCTTAGGAGGCAAAGCAGCAAATGCAAAAGGCAGTGTCTGCAAGTGTTAGATGTTACATCACTGAAGTCATACTTTATCCTGTGTCTAATTAAAGAAGCTCTAGTGGGTTTTGACCAGAGCCATAGCAAGGTGAACGTGGAGTTTCAGGAAGATATGTTGAGTGGTTATTTGTACCTGTTAAGTTGTCTAGCCCAGAGATAAAGTCCCATTGGTCAGGTCAGGACAAACAGGAGGAGAAGCATCACTATGGGAAAGCACTTTAGGGAGGGCTTATATGGCAAAATCATAACTCAGAAGACAGATTTCAGCATTCTAGGTCAAACCTTGACTTCAAGGTCTCTTCTTGATTGTACTACTAACCTCCTTTTTTTGGATGCAACTGAGGATTTTATTTTTATTTTTTGTTTAGTACTGCCTTCTGCTTTCTCGAAGAGGACATGTACTCCCCAGAGAGCAAGAATGTGGCCTTATGTCGTCTGCAGGCATAGTACACCCTCAGCTATAAATGTCTATGTGGAAATCAATTATTTCAGATGGGAAAAGAATGAATTTCATGCTTTCTTGGTGCAGCAGGCCACATAGATCTCTTTTCCTCTCTGTTGCAGGTCTAATAGAGGCTTTATCATGATTGGCCCCACATCTCACTTCTTTATAAGCAGTTGCAAAATAATATGAGAAAGAAAGAAAATGGACTTGAGTCAGACTTTCTTCACCTAAAAAACAAAGCAATGGGTGCTATGCCTTGGACGTCTACCATGATGCTTCTGATTAAGACTCACAGATGGGCTGACTGGATGAAATTCAAGGGTGATGCAAAATGTTGGCATTTTAATGAGGAAGTTGGCAGTGATGATGTGACAAGCATTCTGATACTGTTATTATACAGGTTTGCTCGGTACTTAATACCAATATCAACTGGGGTGATACCTGCAGACCAGGCATTACTGTAACTAATAGTGGGATCAGAACATAGTTGGCTGGTTACTCTCCAACTTCCATCTCATACCTACTCCGTTTAGACCTTGTCATTGACTGAAGAAATACTTGGCAATAGCTCTGTTGGATAGAGTTTGGTTCTGTGTCATGTTAGCTTTGCTTTGGGAGGCTGATATATAAATGATATCCCTCAATTTTCTTAGTTCTTAGAAGACAGTGAATCATGAGTACTCTGCCATCAAGCAATAATGTCTAGTGAGAATGTGACATGTGTCTAGATATAGGATAAATGCTAAGAAGGATTCACAAGTATTCGGGAGCACTTGTTCTCAATGAAGGATTACAGTGTCAGGACTAAGGCACAGACTGATAGCAGAGTATATTGTTCAGTATATAGCCAAGTGGCAATGTATGATAGCAGCTCAAAGAAGGAAAACTGTTAGTAGGGCGAGAGATCTGAGGTTTGTGAAAGAGGTAAAATGTAAAGATAGATAGAATTCAACCATATCATCAGTTTTCTTTTATACACTTTGAATCAGTGAATCTTCATTTCTTGTGATGACACATTCCCTGTGGCTAGAGAGGGCCACGAAGATCCTCTTAGGTTAGGACTGATGACATTCAGCTCAATTTTGAGGCCAAAATTCTGCTATAATATTCAGGATATTTTAAATCAGAAAGGTCAGGACATAGATCAATTGATAGTCCCCCAAGACTGTCGACTGACACCTGCAGTCCAGCGATTGGCATGAGGGTACTTGAATAATAATAATAATAAATAATAATAATAATAATGCCCTGGATACTCCTAAATTACTTTTATGAGAAGATTGAAGAGTGTGTATTGACATTGCACAAAAAGTATCACAATTCAGGACAACTGTAGCATCCACTTAGTAGCAAAAGCAATGCTCCCACTGTACCTCCAATGCCACAGTGCTCAAGTGTGTCTCAGAACTACAGTGAAGCTACCACACAGACAGCAGGCTCTGGGTGTGGAGGGAGGCACAGAGAGAGAGAGAGAGAACTGAAGCATTTTGCAGTCTCCCAGGGTCAGTATAGGAGCCTACAAATGATGCTTGGTGGTAACAGGGACTCTGAAATAAGATCGTTTAGGGAAAGAGCAATGATGGAGAGCCACACAGAGGTTGAATGAAGACTACCACATCTGTTCTCTTAGTGTGAAGTAAGTCAGCCAGAGCATTCCTTTTGTCTTCATAAAATTTTGCAGTTAAAGATGCCCTCTCTTGGTATTATTATATACAAATACATGGGCAGTTTGATAGCAGGCAAAACCCTGATCCCCAGTGAAGGCGAAAACCAAATGATCAGCATCTCCAAACAGAATTACATTCTGTTTGGATGTGTTACATATTTCATATCTCTAGCTTGGAAAATATAATTCCAAAACTCTTGCCTGGCTTATGATATAAAATTTTGAAACAAGAGGCAATACAAGATTTTAAAAGTTTATTATAGTAATTTCAGAAAGAAAATACATGAAGGGAGATTTCGTGATTTATTTAATAAAACAGTAGAATTGATGAAAATATCTCTAAAATAATAGAGTTTCTAGGAAGTGTATCCCCAAAGCTAGGAAGCAGCAGACCAAATGTTTTATGACATTGAGTTACCAGTGAGTACCAGTAAAAGACTATGGACTGATTTGCAATGCCGCCATCATTTTCAGAAATCCCGTTGGTTGATAATGGAAATGGCTAATGTGATCCTGAACATCCTGGATAATGAATACCACATGAGGGATGGGGGAAATATTGCAAAGAAAGCTGTTAGAACAAAAGAAATTAAGCAGTATTGTGTTCCCTTGACTGAGATTATTGTGCCTGGAGGAAAAAAAAATCATCCCAGACTGAAAGAATGCCATAATTGTAACAGACACTGATTTGTTTTGGTTTTTTAAAGTTGATTTTTTTCTACACTACGGCAGACTTTAATTAGGTTTACTTAGGCTCTCTAGTAAAACAAACAAACAAAAAAGGCAACACATTCTACCTTTGATTATTCTCACCAAGTACTCTATATTATTTCATAATTGTCAGCATTAACATCGTGTCGTACTAAATGGGGCTAATATTTTGTTGAATGAATTCTTGTACATGAGGCTCTTGGTTTGGCCACATCCATACTTTACTTGTCTTGAGACAGAGGTGGCAAATGGGTTTCATTTCTTGTGTCAGCATCAACTGATGGAAGTTGGTTGGCTGGAGTAGTTCCTCTACTCAACTTCTTTGGAACTTGAATCCTAAGCTCTATCTTCGTAATAATATGTATCATACTCTATAATAATATATATTATGAGAACTGAAAAAAGACTTTTTAATAAAATTGGCTCTATGTTTTCAATGCACTTCCTTTTTTCTTTTTTTCCTAATGAAAGACAACATGTTTAAAAAGAGAACAGTAAAATCATTCATGTACTTAAAAACAGACATCTCATGGACAAGATCAGAACCACAAGCACGGATGATGATGGGTCTAAAGTCACAGAACAACTGGCATTGAGAATTGCAAGTATGTTTGGACGACCTGAAGTTTGGTTTCTTAAGGCTGATGGTATTAAAAGTACTTCCATTCTAGAAGTTTAGAGAAGAGCCAAGATGACCAACTAGAAACAGCCAGGAAAGGCATCTCCCACCAAGAGACCAGACCATCAAGAAGACCAGCACACTCAGTGCAGATCTTTGGAAGGAAGGCTTCAAGAGTAGATGGAGGGGGGGACACAGACCGTGGGCTGAAGAGGGAGGAAGCTGGGAACCCTACATGAAGGTGTGAAGTACCAGGACTTGTTCCTGGCCTTCAGTAGCTCCTGGGGAAGGGGTGAGTTAAATAGGTGAGGAGTGGCCCACACTCACCATCTCCAGAATGCTAGCTATAGGAGACCCCAATCATCCCCATGGGCATTGAACTGACAGGGACAGCTGCTTGGAGAGGTGGCAGGGACTCCAGACTGTGCAGAGTCCAGAGGGCTTGGCCCAGGAATGGCTGCAGTGGAGCACGGCCAGGGACGCCTAAGGCATACCACACTCCTCTAAGTGGCTTTGGCCTTTGTTGACTGTTAAACCTAGACAGAGCAGGGAAGTCTTACCCATGGGATGGAGCCAGTTTAATCTGAGTGCCTTCCTCTCTGCCGGCCTGGTCAGGGGTCCCTGTCTGGCCCCACCTGCTGGCAGCACAGCCTCAGATGCCCAACTAGGGTGCATTCTGACAGCCGCTGCCGTAGCTCCTTCACTGGCAGACTCCACTTAACAATCAGAGAGCTTTGGCAGAGGGGCCTCCATTTATGCGAACCCACCCGCAGCCTTCCCACACTATTGCCAGCCCACATTCACCTACATCCTCCCCCCACTGTTTTACTGGTGCGTGCATGCACATGAACCTCACTGCTCAGTGTCCACTGATGGACACATGTGCACCTTGCCACCACTGCTCCACCTCTACTGTCACCACCAGCATGCATGCCCATGCACTGCCCCTGCTGTCCCACCAACACTGGCACGCCTGTGTGCACTGACCCTGCCACACCCTCTCCCCACTGCTGCTGGCTTGTGCATAGGAGTGTGGACCCCACTGCCACTGCCTCCAGTGAAGTGCTTTCACCAGTACCTCCCATTGTAGTGCTGTTGCCAGCAGACTGGGGACACCTCTGCTCCTATAGCACAGCAGGTGGTTAATCTCAAAAAGCCAGAGAACAAAATCATGGGCCTAGCACCAGACCCCCAGGATTAGAGTAGGCAGCCCAAGAGTGCTGAGCTGAGCCTTGGCTCCCTGAAATCATCCAGAAGTGAAGCCAGTTGAACCCAACAGATACTGCAGTCAAACCCTCAAGGACATCAAATAATATAAAATCAGAAAACCCCATCCAAAGGACAGCAGCTTCAAAGATTAAAGGAACATCAGTCCACACAGATGAGAAAGACTCAGTGCAAGAACTCTGGCATCTCAAGAAGCCTGAGTGTGGTGGTACTCCTCATGGCCTGGGATGGTGGTGGCTATGGTGTGAGGCTCCTTTGCCTCTGGGAAGTGGAAGGAAGGGTGGGAGGGACTGTGTCTTGTGGTCTGACTGCCAGCTCAGCCATAGTACAATAGAACACGGTAGACTTCTAAGGTTTTTGAGTCTAGTCCTTGAGTCCCAGATGGCATCTCTGGACCCACCAGGGGTTTGCAGGGCCTTGCCACCCTGAAGGGAAGGACGAAGGCCTGGCTGCCTTTCCTACCAGCTGACAGTAAATCCCCAGGGCCTGGAATGAACATAGGCAGTAGCCAGAGAGTGGTTATAGCAGGCCTTGGGAGAGACCCAGTTCTGTGCTGGATTCAGGTCTGACCCAGCACAGTCATAGTGGTGGTGGCCACAGAGGTGCTTGTGTCACTCCACCCCCAGTTTTAGGTGGCTCAGACGAAAGAGAGACACTCTGTTTATTTGGGATAAAATAAAGGACGAGTACAAGAGTCTCTGCCTAGTAACCCAGAGAATATTCCCGAATCTTGTCCAAGACCATCAAGGCAGTACTTCTGTAAGTCTGTGAGAACCATAGTGTTACTGGGCTTGGGATGTCCCCTAAAGCAGAGAGAGCTTAGATCACAACACCCAAGTCCTTTCAAATATCTGGAAAGCATTCCCAAGAAGAACAGTTACAAATAAGCCCAGACAGTGAGGACTACACCTAACTCCTCAATGCCCAGACAATGAAGAACAACTACTAGCATAAACACCATCTAGGAAAACGACCTCACCAAATGAACTAAATAAGGTACCAGGACCAATCCTGGAGAAATAAAGATATGTGACCTTTCAGACCGAGAATTGAAAATAGCTGTGTTAGGAAACTCAAAGAAATTCAAGATAACACAGAAAAAGAATCCCGAATTCTATCAAATAAATTTAATAAAGTGTTAAAGAATCAAGCAGAAGTTCTGGGCTGAAAAATGCAATTGGCATACTAAAGAATGCATCAGAATTCTTTTTTTTTTTTAAAAAATTATTATTATACTTTAAGTTCTAGGGTACATGTGCACAATGTGCAGGTTTGTTACATATGTATACATGTGCCATGTTGGTGTGC
>NW_012110630.1:722161-743352 GCF_000951045.1 Mandrillus leucophaeus | reverse complement strand
CTGGTGTGCCATTTGCTAAGACTCTTGGTAAAGTACAGTATTAGGGTGGGAGTTACCTGATTTTCCAGGTGTTGTGTGTCTCAGTTTCCCTCGGCTAGGAAAAGGAATTCCCTTCCCCCTTGAGCTTCCCAGGTGAGACGATTCCTCACTCTGCTTCAGCTCTTGCTGGTCGGGCTGCACCCCCTGACCAGCACTGACTGTCTGACACGCCCTATTGCGATGAACCCAGTACCTCAGTTGAAAATGCAGAAATCACCCATCTTCTGTGTTGCTCATGCTGGGAACTGGAGAATGGAGCTGTTCCTATTCGGCCATCTTGGATGTGCCCCAGAATTCTTTAACAGCAGAATTTACCAAGCAGAAGAAAGAATTAGTGAGCTTGAAGACAGGATATTTGAAAATACACAGTCACAGGGACAAAGGAAAAAGGAATAAAAAATGAAGCACACCTATAGGATCTAGAAAATAGCCTAAAGGGGCAAATCTAGAGTTATTGGCCTTAAAAGGGAGATAAAGAAAGAGAGGGGTAGAAAGTTTATTTAAAAGGATAATGACAGAGAACTTCCCTAACCCAGAGAGGGTTATAGAACACCAAGCAGATTTAACCCCTAAAAGGAATACTTCAAGGCATTTAATAATCATACTCTCAAAGGTCAAGGATAAAGAAAGGACCCCAAAAGGAGGAAAAGATAAGAAACAAATAACATACAATGGAGCTGCAATACATCTGGCAGCAGACTTGTCAGTGGAAACTTTATAGGCCAGGCGAGAGTGGCATGACATATTTAAAGTGCTGAAGGAAAAAAACCTTTTGCCTTAGAATATCCAGTGAGAATATCCTTCAAATGGGAAGGAGAAATAAAGACTACCTGACAAACAAAAGCTTAGGGACTTCATCAACACCAGACCTATCCTACAAGAAATGCTAATGGAAGTACTTCAGTCAGAAAGAAAAGGACATTAATAAGCAATAAGAAATCGTCTAAAGGTACAAAGCTTACTGGTAATAGTAAGTACACAGAAAAACACAGAATATTATAACACTGTAACTGTGGTGTGTGAACTACTCTTTTCCAAATAGATGAAATGATGAATCAATTAAAAATAATAAGTGCAACAACTTTTGAAGACATGGTCAATACAATAAGATATCAGTAGAAACAACAAATAGTTAAAAAGCAGGGGGATGGAATTAATGCATACAGTTTTTATTAGTTTTATTTTTGTTTGTTTGTTTCTGCAAATAGTGTTAAGTTGTTATCACATTAAAATAATAGGTTATAAGATAGTATTTGCAAGCCTTGTAGTAACCCAAAACTGAAAACATACAATGGATACACAAAAAATAAAAAGCAAGAAACTAAATCATATCTCTAGAGAAAATGACCTTCACTAGAGGAAGACAGGAAGGAAAAAAAGAAGGAAGAGAAGATCATAAAACAACAGAAAACAAATAATGAAATGGCAGGAGTAAGTCCTTACTGATCAATAATAACACTGAATGTAAATGGACTAAATTCTCCAATCAAAACATGTAGACTCGCTGAATGAATGAAAAACAAGACCTGTTAATCTGCTGCTTACAAGAAACACACTTCTTTAGAGACACACATATACTGGAAATAAAGGGATGGAAATAGATATTCTATACCAATGGAAACAGAAACAGTAGGAGTCACTGTGCTTACATCAGACAGAATAGATTTCAAGACAAAAACTATAAGAAGAGACAAAGAAGATCACTATATAATGATAAAGGGGTCAATTCAGCAAGAGAATATGACCATTTTAAATGTATATGTTCCCAGCACTGGAGCACCTGGTATATAAAGCAAATACTATCAAAGCTAAAGAGTGGGATAAACCCCAATATAAAAATAGTTGGAGATTTCAACACCTCACGTTTAACATTGGGCAGATCATTCAGACAGAAGATCAGCAAAGAAGCATCAGGCTTAATCTGCACTATAGACCAAATGCATCTAATAATATTTAGAAAACATTTTATCTAAGAACTGCGGAATACATATTCTTTTCCTCAGCACATGGATAATTCTCAAAGATAGACCATGTTACGTCACAAAATAAATCTTAAAACATTCAAACAATTGAAATAATATTAAGCATCTTCTCAGACCACAATGGAATAAAACTAGAAATTAATAACAAGAGGAATTTTGGAAAATATATAAATACATGGAAATTAAACAATATTCTTCTGAATGAGAAGTGGGTCATGAAGAAATTAAGATGTAAATTGAAAAATTTCTTGAAGCAAATAATAATGGAAACACAGCATAACAAAACCTACAAGATACAGCAAAGACAGTACTAAGAGGGAAATTTATAGCTGTAAGTGCCTCCATCAGAAAAGAGGAAAAAAACTTGAAATGAGCAATCTAATAATACACTTGAAAGAACTAGAAAAGCAAGAGCAAACCAAACCCCAAATTGGTAGAAGAAAAGAAATAATAAAGATCAGAGTATAAATAAGTGAAATTGAAATGAAAAAAATACAAAGGATCAATGAAACAAAAAGTTGGTTTTTTGAAAAGTGAAACAAAATTGACAAAACTTTAGCCAGACTATGTAAGAAAAAAAAGAGTAAAGATCAAAATAAATAAAATCAGAAATGAAAAAGGAGACAGTATAACTGATGCTGCAGAAATTCAAAGGATCATTAGTGGCTACTATGAGCAGCTATATGCCAATACATTAGAAAATCTCGAAGAAATGTACAAAATCCCAGATACATACATCCTACCAATATTGAACAAGAAAGAAATCCAAAACTTGAACAGACCAGTAACAAGTAACACAATTAAAATTGTAATAAAAAGCCTCCCACTAAAGAAAAGCCCAGGAACTGGTGGCTTCACTGCTAAATAGAGGAGAACTGAATACCTCAAAACTCATTCTACAAGGCTAATATTACCCTAATTCCAAAACTAGACACAGAGACATGAAAAAATGAAAATCGCAGGCCATTTTCTCTGAGGAATATTGATGCAGAAATCCTCAACAAAATACTAACAAACTGAATTCAACAATACAGTAGAAAGATCATTAATCATGACCAAGTGGCACTTATTCCTGGGATTGCAAAGATGGTTCAACATACACAAATCAATCAATATAATGCATCACATCAACAGAATGAAGGATAAAACCATATGATCATTTCAACGAATGCTGATAAAGCATTTGATAAAGTTCAACATCCTTTCATGATAAAAATCCTCAAAAAATTGGGTATAGAAGGAATATACCTCAACATAATAAAAGCCATATATGACAGACCCACAGCTAGTATCATGCTGAATGGGGAGAAACTGAGAGCCTTTCCTTTAAGATCTGGAACACAACAATGATGCTCACTGTCACCACTGTTATTCAACATAGTACTGGAAGTCCTAGCTGGAGCATTGAACAAGAGAAAAATAGAAAGGCATCTAAATTGGAAAACAAGAAGTCAAATTTTTCTTGTTTGCAGGTAATATAATCTTATATTTGGTAAAACCTAAAGACTCTGCAAGAAAACTGTTATAATTAAGGAACAAATTCAGTAAAGTTGCAGGATACAAAATCAACATACAAAACCAGTAGCATTTTTATATGCCAGCAGTGAACAATGTGAAAAATAAATTAAAAAGTAATCCCATTTTTAATAGCCACACATGAAATTAAATATCTAGGAATCAACCAAAGAAGTGAAAAATCTCTATAACAAAAATTATAAAACACTGATGAAGGAAATTGAAGGACATCAAAAAATGAAAAAAATATTTCATGTTCGTGGATTGAAAGAATCAATATTGTTAAAATGTCCATACTACCCAAAACAGTCTACACATTCAATGCAATCCCTATCAAAATGCCAATGACATTCTTCACAGAAGTAGAAAAAAAATCCTAAAATTTTTATGGAACCACAAAAGACTCATGATAGCCAAAGCTATACTAGACAAAAAGAATAAAGCTGGAGGAATCACATTGACTGCAAATTATATGAGAGAGCTATAGTAATCAAAACAGCATGGTACTGACATGAAAACAGACACATAGACCAATGGGACAGAGTGCAGAACCCAGAAACCAAGCCACAGACCTACATTGAACTCATTTTTGAAAAAGGTGCCAAGAACATACATTGGGGAAAGGATAGTCTCTTCGATAAATGGTGCTGGGAAAACTGGATATCCATATGGAGAAGAGTGAAACTAGACCCCTATTTCTCACTATATACAAAAATCAAATCAAAGTGAATTAAAGACTTAAATCTAAGACCTTAAACTATGAAACTACTAAAAGAAAACACTGGGGAAAATCTCCAGGACATTGGCCTGGGCAAAGATTTCTTGAGCAATACCACAGGCCAAAAATGGACAAATGGAGTCACATCAAGTTAAAAAGCTTCTGCACAGCAAAGGATACAACCAACAAAGAGAAGAGACAACCCACAGAATGGGAGAAACTATTGGCAAACTACCCATCTGACAAGGGATTCATAACCGGAATATATAAGAAGCTTAACTCTATGGGGAAAAATCTAATAATTTGATCAAAAATGGGCAAAAGATCTGAATAGACATTTAGCCAAAGAAGACATAAAATTGGCAAAGAGGCATATTAAAAGGTGCTCAACATCACTGATTGCCAGAGAAATGCAAATCAAAATTACAATGAGCTATCATCTCATTCCCAGTTAAAATGGCTTATATCCAAAAGACATTAAGTAACAAATGCTGGTGAGGATGTGGAGAAAAGGGAACTCTTGCACACTGTTGGTGGAGTGTAAATTAGTACAACCACTATGGAGAACAGTTGGGAGGTTCCTCAAAAAATTAAAAATACAACTACCATATGTTTCAGCAATCTCACTGCTGGGTATATATCCAAAAGAAAGGAAATCAGTATATTGAAGAGACGTCTGCACTCCTATGTTTGTGGCAGCACTGTCCACAACAGCTAGAATTTGGATACAACCCAAGTGTCCATCAACAGATCAATGGATAAAGGAAATGTGGTACATATACACAGTGGAGTACTATTCAGATATGAAAAAGATGAGATCCTGTTATTTCCAGTAACAGGGATGGAACTGGAGATCATTAAGTGAAATGAACCAGGCACAGAGACACAAACATTGCATGTTTTCACTTATTTGTGGGGTATGAAAATCAAAACAATTGAACTCATAAAGATTAAGAGTAGAAGGATTTACCAGAGGCTGGAAAGGGTAGTGGGGGGTTGGGAGAAATTGGGGATAGTTAATGGATACAAAAAATGTATTTAGGAAGAATGAATAAGACATACTATTTGATAGCACAAGAGGGTGACTATAGTGAATAATAACTTAATTGTACATTTAAAAATAAAACAGTATAGCTGGATCATTTGTAGCACAAAGGCTAACAGCTTGAGGTGCTGGATGCTTCATTTACCCTGAGGTGATTATTACACATTGTTTGCCTATATCAAAATATCCCATATACCCCATAAATATATACACCTAGGTACCAACAAAAATTAAAAATAAATAAAAATTAAAAAGAAAATGTTGTATATATAGTATATGCCACTTAATACTATTCAGCTGTAAATGAAACAACTCAAACAGAAAGTCAAAAGCTGCATGTGCTTACTTATAAGTAGGAGGTAAATAATGTGTACAAATGAATATAGAGTATGGAATAATAGACATCGAAGACTTGGAAGGGAGGCAGGCTAGGAGGGGGTGAGGGATGATAAAGTACTTAATGGGTACAATGGGCACTATTCCAGTGATGCTTACACTAAAAGCCCAGACTTCACTACTATGTAATATATCCATGTAACAAAACTGCACTTGTACCCCTTTATGCAAAGAAAAAATCATACATGAGAATACTACACTATAGTTGCCCAAAATAGGACTGCATTTACCAATATGAATACTAAAAACAGATGTGAATGAAAAAGCAAATTGCAGAATGTTATATACAGTATCATAGCATTTCTTTAAGGTTGAAACACCCATGACTATGCCATATCATTTGTGAGCATATACATATGTAGAAATGTAGCAGTTTAGGAGATAAGAACAAGCATGGGGAGGAATCACACATGTATTAGGATTGTGATTACCTATGGGTAGCAAGAAAGAAAACGGGATTGGGAGGAATTAATAGAGGACTTCAATAGTTTCTGTAATATTTTATTTCTTAAAACAAAAACAATATTTGAAGCACATTGGGCAAAATGTTAGCATTTGTTCATATGGGTTCACCTGTGTTTATTATATTATTCTTTATGTTTTTCACATGTTTGACATATTTCAGACTTAAGCATTATTAGTGTAGAATAAAACAGAAAATCTCTAAATTCTCATGTTAGCTATGGAGCGGGTTTGGTGGGTGTCTCTAGTGCAGCAGTTTCCAACCTTTTTGTCACCAGGGACTGGTTTTGTGGAAGGCAATTTTTACATGAACGGGGTGGAGGGGCAGGGTCATTGGTTTCAAGAGGAAACTGTTCCACCTCAGATCATCAGGCATTAGATTCTCATAAGGAGTGCACAACCTAGATACCTCACTTGTGCAGTTCACAATAGGGTTTGTGCTCCTATGCGAATCTAATGCACAGCTGATCTGACAGGAGGTGGAGCTCAGGCAGTAATACTCACTTGCCACTCACCTCCTGCTGTGTGGCCCAGTTCCTAACAGGTCACGGACTGGCTCCAGCTTGTGGCCCAGGGGCTGGGGACCACTGCTATGACTACATCATAATTTCCCAGGGGCTGCCATACATCTGTTATCTTTTTAAATAAAAAGAAAGAGCTCAGGTCAGGAACTGGTAAACTATTCAGGGCTGTCAGAGACACACATCTCTTTACTTCACCACCTCCTAAGTGTTGCATGAATATAGATGAAAGTGCTTTTCAACTGTATTTGCAGCCGCGGAAAAAGTATATTGCACAACTGAAATTTCTAGCATATGTGTTTATGTGTGTGTGTGCTTTAGTCTTGGTACTTTTGATCTATTCAGATACTTTTTTTGCATCAGTGTCTCTCTCCCACGAAGTTATATATATTTTCCTTATATTTTGTGTCACTTTCTAAAAACTTTTGTGTTCTTTGATACTTGGAATCTGAGTAAGGATATAATTTTTGCCATTTCTTAGGAAAACTTTGCTAAAATATTTTGGCCACTCTTGATATTAATTTCCCCACAGATATTCTTGGATTTATGTATAGAAAGGGTTTTTCTTAAATACCATTTTAGTGGCATGCTTTTCTCATATTTTAAGAGTACAAGGTTTTTATTTAAATTTTTTCAAAGAGTGAATACATTTTTAACATATTTAATAGACACTAAGTAGATAAGAAAAATTAGCTTACACACTTTAATATTCCTTAATGTATAGTGTCTGTTTTAAGAGGTAGGGTAGGATCATATAACTGGCTCAGAAACTTTCAGAAATAATTATCACACTGGCTGTAGAGGCTGGGAGTGCACTTGTTTCCCATCCCACTAGGTGGCACTGCTGAGAGGGATCTCGCTATTGCTTTAGCTTAATGGGGTTCCATGTAATACCAAGATAGTGGTATCTTGCTAGACAAATAGTATTGGGATGTAAACGTTCAAAAAAGAAACTAGAAAGGAATACAAGAACTTCATATTACTATTTCAGGGAAGAAGCTGCAGGAGCCAAAAGGTTTGATCTTCATCAAATATTATGCACTTGGTCAGGTGATTGTTTTTTTCCTTCCTTCAGGTACAACCCAGATAGATAACCCTTGTTTTTTAAATAAAAAATAAACTTTTAATCAAAAGATAACTTTGTGTTTGTGCTGCTGCATGGTCAATTTAGGGATGACAATATATTAAATGTAGTGTAGTAATTAATATGTCTATACACAGCTTTCACATACTTTGTGAAAGCTTCTCGCCATAAGCCTGTGATGTAGGAAAACCCTGAATTTTCAAGAGGAAGAAATGAGGCTCAGAGAGAGTAGGTTGTTGCTCAACTAGTGTATGGAGGAACTGAAGTCAAATCCAGGATTTCTGACTCCAAAGGGTGTGCTGTGCTCTTTCTTTCACTAGGCCACTCTTCCTGGACCCAAAGTATAGGCCTCGGACACAAAACATTTTCAGAGCATATGCTTGCATCTATCTAAGGAAGAGAACAACTGCTTTTTAATATAAGTTTTGGCTTATTCAGGTCATAGGGAGTTGGTTATATATGTCTTGTTATCCAAAAATAAAACTTCACCTTCCTTTGTACAGTCTTTCAGCTTATAAAATATTTTGCATGCACACAGTTGATAATTCTTCTTCACAACTCTTCAAGGTATGTAGGCTATCATAAGTGTATCAGTGAAGAAGTCAGTTCCCAAGAGATCTAAACTTCAGTTTAGGATATCTTCTTCTAAAGTGATAGTTTTTAAAGTTCATGATTTTTCACTTTGATTAGAAATTCCTCAATTTCCTTTTCAATTATTTTTCACTGGTTGACATCATTTTAATCCTTCATGGCATTCGTGGTGGTGATGATGGCAGTGGCAGGCTGTCAGAAGCAGCCACTGCCATTGGGCCAGCTGCAGCAGGGAGGCGTGAGTGGCGGTGGCAGGAGCGGCTGCGGGAGCGGCAATGGCAGTGGTGGGACCTCTGTGCCCTTGTGTCCCTGAGGCAGCTGACTGCACCCCATCCCCGACCCTTGTGCTGCTGGGAGGGACCAGCCCCCAGGCCTGGAGCCTCTGCTGCTCGGGACCCTGGCCCTGCATTGCTGTTCTCACCCACTGCCACTATGGGGAGGGTGTGGGGAGGAGGCAGAGCTGGGTCTGGGGTGGTGCCAGCTCCACAAAATCAATGGGAGCCAGGGACAAGTGGGAGCACCCCCCAGAACCCACCTCCAGCTCTGGGGGCCACTGAGATGGTGCTAGGCTGAGCTGCCCACCAGAAGGGGAGCAATGCAGTTGGGCATGGAAGGGTGGGCAGAGAGGGATGCAGTGAGGAACTGGAGCCCCTGCCCCAGGCTGTGAGGGGCATGGGCTGGGGCTGCTTGCAAAAGTTCCACACAGTAGGTGGAAGCCCCCCCATCCCAAGTGCAGGATCATGGCATTTCTGCACTCTGTGATGCAGAGATCACATCTCTGGGGCCTGGGAAGGCCTCACCTGCCTCCGCAGGCTCAAGGGTGTCTGCTCCCGCTGCCTGGCCTCTCCCTACTCCAGGCAGCCACTACAGTCTTGGAGTGGGGTTGGGGCTGAGCCCAGGATCTGTCACAGCCTGGCTGGGTGTGTGCATGCTTGGAGCAGCAATGACATGCCAGCTGCTTGCCACCTTGGCCCTCTCTGGACTTTGGGTGCCGATGAGTGCAGAAGGGGAAGTCGAGGTGGGGTTGAGGGCAGCTCATCACTAGCCTGCAGGTGTCCCTTGGCACGAGCAGCCTGGGCGCCATGGACAGTGGCAGGAGGCAGACAGGCTCCTGGGCAGAAGGGGCAGGTCCCTGGTGAGGCTCCACCTTCAGGCCAGGGAGGGCTGAAGGCTGGGGGTTGGACTGTGGGTCTGTGAGACTGGGGTGGGAACTCGTGCTGTCTTTTCCTGGCCCACTCATGGCTGTCCACGGACCAACTGGCTTGCACTTCCTCCCCTCTGAGGCCCATAAAAGCCTTGGGCTCAGCCTGACTTGGATGGATAACCAGCTGCAGAAAGGAGCTATCCTCTCTGTTGAACAGTTGAGGGGGGACAACCAGCTTCAGAGAGGAGCTACCCTTTCTGCTGATAGCTGAACACTTGTCAGGACGACTTGCCTAGCAGAGAGGAGCTACACATTGGGACACCCTGTCTGGAAAAAGGAGCTACCTCCTGTGGGTTTCCTCTGAGCTGTTCTGTTGCTCAATAAAGCTCCTCTTCATCTTGCTCACCCTCCATATGTCTGCATACCTCATTCTTCCTGGTCACAGGACAAGAACTCAGGACCCGCTGAATGGTGAGGCTAAAAGAGCTGTAACACAAACAGGGCTGAGACGTGCCACTTGTTCACCACGTTATGGGCACAGAGAAGGAGAGAAGAGCTGTGGCCCTTCAAGGAGCCCAGACCTGGGAGCTCCCCCAGCCTGGGCTGTGACTCCCTCTTTGGACCCTCCAGTTCCTGGTGTCTCCAAGCTTCCAGGCACCACTGCATTCCACGGTGCCAGCTGGGGAAGCTGCTTGTGGTACATCTGGTCCAGCCACAGCTGTACAGAGAGCCAGCACCTATATTGGCACCTGGAGCTTCCTGCCCCGAAGCAGCAGCTGGTGTATCTGACTGCACAGTGGCCAGATCCTACTCATACACTCCTCGCTGCTCCACACCTGACTCGCAGTTTTCCTTGGAGGTGTGAAATCCAGGCTGGTAGTGTGAGCTACCACCGCCAGACTGAGTGGGCAGAATGAGCCCAGCGGGCCCAAGCCAATCTCAGGCAAAGGCACCACCGGCCACAGGTTTCTGGCCAGAAAAGCAACACCCCAAAGATCCCGTAACAGTGAGGGAAAAAATGTATTATTATAACCTGTGGAGAAATTGGGATGCCTGTGTAATTTGAAAGAGTAATATGATGATATAATAATTCTGTATTTGTAAATGAAATATAACAACTCATATTTGGAAAATGAATAAGATGCCTATTATTTTTGTAATATAAGCTACTAAAAGGAACGTTTGGCAATTTGTGTGTGTGTGTGTGTTTGTGTGAGACGTGGTTAAAAAGGACTGAGAAATACTCATGTAATGGTAAACACAAGGGCTGTGGAATCAGATTTAGGTCTGAATTCCAGTCTATAGTGTAGTAGCTGTGAGCTGAGGCAAATGACTTAATTTCTGAGTCTCAGTTTCCCCAGTGGCAAAATTGAGAGAGTAATAATTACTTTATAGATTTAACTGTAGATTGAGTATAGATCCCCTATAATAGTGTCTGGTTTGTGGAAGGTATTAAAAAATGAATTTTCCTTTTTCTAAAAAAAAAAATTCATTCTTTCACTCAAATAAATGTTTAGTTGCTTTGCTTGTCACATCTGGTTTGTAGTCCATCTGACACAAAGTCAGGCGAATATAGACAGATTAAAATAAAGGTGATTTTGGAAGAAGGGAGCCATTGCACACTTTTTTTGGCCTCAGAACTAGGAGAGGGAAGTGTTTCATTTTGCCTGGTTTGGACTGGGATGGCTTCCTTCCCTGCCAAGTCCTCAGCATGCTGAATGGAAATGCCAAGTGCGGAGCCTGATCCAAGTGGTGCGAGGCCAGTAAATTACAGCTCTCGGGAAGTACTTTAACTCTTACAGCCCGCTGAGGGGCAATTTAGCACCGTCTGTCTTCTCTCAGTGTTGTAAAAGATACCCTCAAAGTTTGGAGACTGGGAATAGGCTGGCCCATAATTCCCTGCTCTATTGATGGCTTTAATGGAGAGAAACCTTTAAAGGCCCTCGTTTTCACAAGTGGGATATTTGAAAATTCCCAGGACAAGGCTGATTCTTTAGCGCAGAGGAGTGGCTTTACCAATGGACAATGATTTCCTCTATGGGGCGATTTGCTGGATGACTGAGAGGCTTCCTAACTTGAACATAACACACATACAGAAATTTCTTTTTCAGAGGTTCACTTCCATTCTGTTAAAAATGATGGGGTGGGGACCGGGTGCGGTGGCTTACACCTGTAATCCCAGCACTTTGGGAGGCCAAGGCAGGTGGATCACAAGGTCAGGAGATCCAGACCATCCTGGTTAACACAGTGAAACCCCGTCTCTACTAAAAATACAAAAAATTAGCCGGGCGTGGTGGCGGGCACCTGTAGTATCAGTTACGTGGAGGCTGAGGCAGGAGAATCGCTTGAACCTGGGAGGCAGAGGTTGCAGTGAGCTGAGATCGCACCACTGCACTCTAGCCTAAGTGACAGAGTGAGACTCCATCTCAAAAAAAAAAAAAAAAAGATGGAGTGGGAACTGTAGATTGAGTCTCATAAAATCCTTCCAAATACTTTCTTCTGTGCCTTGTTTTACTGCAGAGGCTAGAAAACTATAAACTTTATTTCCCAGACTTCCTTGCAGTAGGGATTTGAATATTATTTGAGTTCCGCCAACTGGGTGCACTTGAAGGAGAGCTGAATTCAGAAACTCAGCTCAGAAAGGAGAAGGGTGGTGGTGCAGGTGTTCCAGATTCCAGACTGTGGGAGAGAGAAGTTTCCATGGCGGGCCAGTGCTGCCGTGGTGTTTTGGGAGTCAGGCCCATTCCAGACCCTTCTCCTCTAGGCCTTCCACTAATTTTGTATGTACTCAATCACCGATATTAAACAACTTTCTTCTTAACATGGCCACAGTGGTTTCCATTATCTGCAACTAAATGCAGCAATTGAATTTCAAATGCCCTAAAATCTTTTGGCTCACCAGATTTCATCCTTTAAAATTGCTGCACTCTTTGCTTAGAATGTTAGGAGTTTTTAGGGGTGAAAGAAGGGAAGCAAGGTGACATAAAGAAGAGAACATGAGATTTGTAGTCAGAATGCCTGCTTTTCACACCTGCTTTGCCATTTACTAGCGTTAAAAGATAAACTTGGGTGCATTAATATTTTTGAGTTTATTTGAGCAGACAGTGATTCTTGAACCAGGCAGCTGCAGATGGTAGCAGTTCGGGGGCTCTGACAAAAGGGTATGAGAGGAAGCTGACTGCAGAAATAAGGGAAAGAAAATATCTGATTGGTTAAAGCGAAGCAGTAGCTTTATTTGGATCATTCCAGTGGAAAGTCCCTAGCTGGAGGTCAGCTGGTCTGATTGGTTAAAGTTAAATTTCATTTTCTCATTTACACTGAATTGGGTTTTGTTTTGCCTATGTAGAAACCCAGAATGCTGGAGCTGCCTCAGCCAAATGGCCTCCCAGTTGTATGTTTTTTAACATTAGTTATGCATCCTTGAACAAATTTCCTTCTTTCTGTGCTTCAGTTTCTTCTTGTAAAATGGGAACAATACTAAATACCTTTCGGGAATACTGTAAGAACTAATAATATAGAAATATATCTAAAGGATCTTCTATATAGCAGGCACTCCATAATTAGGAGCTGTAACTACAGATAAATACACATAATGTATGTTTGCATTTAATAAGCTGAAGACCTGAAAGACTCCGAAATGAACAACTCTTTCTCTCTCTCGGGTTGCGTGCGTGTATGTGTGTGTGTGTGTGTGTGTGTGAGAGAGAGAGAGGGAGAGAGAGAGAGACAGAGAGAGAGCGGGTAGAGGGGGAAATGGTAGGGGCCACAGATACTTAAAGCACCAGGAAAGTACAAAACCCAAAGCGACGCAGTAAAGCACCACTAGAGGGTGTCATTTCCCCTTTTCATGTTGAAATCCAAGCCATCCAGGTTTTCTCTCCCCTTCCCCACCTTATTAGAAAGAAAGAAAAGACAGATCTATTTTGTACAATATACATTTGCCTAAACTGCTTTCTGCCTGGTTCGGTTTAATGAGTTTTACGTTTATTGTTTGTCATTGTTTGGATCCAGCACAGCTGGTTCGGCAATCTAAGGAACATTACCACTTTGAAAGCACATATCAGCCCTAAAGGAATCTTGGGCTAAGCCACTCCAGAAATCTTGGCAAGAACATCTTCTGGCAGTTCAAGGAAGTTATGGGCCTTCAAAATATGAGACCAAATGTCACCGAGAACTCCATTTCTCATTTGCCAAATTCAATTGTCATAAAACCATAGGATTTTAGACCTGGCTGCCACCTCGTAGGGATTTAAGAGTTCTTAGCCTTTTCTCTGCCTTTTTCCTGTTCATGTGGTAGTAGCATTCTATCAGTAACATCTCTCCTAGTTGAGTATCACTGATTTACAGCAGCAATTTTTCCAAATCTACGAGTGCCCCACACCTTAATCTTCCCAAAGTCATACAGCCAAGTGGGAACAGAGCTAGATGGAGTTTAAAGGTCCTAGCTCTTAGCTGAACCTTCGCAGTTACATTTGTTTATATATTTTTGTTTGATTGTCATTAAGTTTTCAGGCATGGATTCTGGTCTGGTGGTCCTGGAAGCATTCTCTCAGGGATGGGCTATATCAATATTGAAGGATTAAAGTTCGTATTACAGGACAATTGTCTGGCTGTCCTTGAACCAATCCAGCTCTCTCTGCCTTCTTGCTTGTAGTTCTCAAGAATAACTAGAATGTGCAGGGAATGCAACATCCTGAGTTAGGGAGGGAATGGCCAGAACAGGCCAGGCTCCCTTCAGCCCCGCCCAGAACAGGATGTCTTTCAATACTTTAGTCCAGCAAGTTCTGTCGCTCCTGGCAGAGAAAAGCCAGGGCAGGCTGCTTTCTGGGGTCCCTCAGGGCCATACAAGTGGAGTACATGCAGACAGGACTCCATCTGCCCTGGACAGCTTCTCTGAGTCTTGGGGAAGCAGTTCATCATGAATCCTAGGATTCTGTTTTTCCTTGCTGCTTATCTGCAAGTAGTAGACAAGCTTCATGAAACCTGTGTGTGTGAGTGTTCTATCTCACTAGACTTGGGCAAGTAGGAAAAGTACACCCAAGACCCATTGGGTCCAAGTAGTAACCAGTACTCAGTGAAGCTGCTTCTTACTTATGCTTTTGCCCATAGGTTCCCTATTCATTAGATAGATGAGAATGTGCAGACCCAGGAGGAGTGGACTGAATTTTTCTAGCTCTCATATTCCCTATCCTGCTATCTTCTTAGCTTTATAGAGAATTCATGCAGTTGATTCCTGACACTAAAGAAAAGAAGCCTCTGTAAAAACATATGTTGAATGGCATTTACAATAGTTCCTAAAATCCCCTCTCAGCTTCCGAATAAAGTACCCTGGAAGACTCTGAAAAATAGGGCAATAATGACTGACGGCTAACCCATTGCCAGAATCTAAGAGAAATTTCTACAAAGTACATGGCTGACGAACACAACTGACAGCCCACCTGTGCTTAGAAATGAAGTAAGATTGCTTTCCTAAGAGTAGGTAGAAAGAACCTTTGTACCCATTCCATGGGGGCTACCTACATGTGAAAGGAAAGATTTGTATCAACCAGAAAAGTATCCATTATTCCTATGACTGCCTGGCCAGTGTGATTTTAGTGTTACCATAATACAATGCCCCCTCTTGTTTTCACCTCCATTCAGGGATTAGGACCTCCAGCGGGCAGGAAGTGGTGATGGAGGACTCTCTGGAGTTTTTCCACTACTTTCATTGGTGCTCACCTCATGAGTCAGCAACAGTCAGGAGAAGAGAGAGGTTTTTATTTACTCTGTCTATTCAGCATGCCAGGGAAGAGGCCCGTCTGAGTTGGGGAAGATGTCAGAGAAGCCTGGAAGAGTTACTCTTGGGGAAAGTCCACTCTAGACTGAAAACTACTGTCTGAATTGTCCAAAGCCACCTCTGGTTTTAAGCAGAGATTTTTCAATAAGGACTAAGTGGAACAGAGAGTATTGAGTCAAAGGCATTTCAAACTCCTGTCCCTTGGCAAGTGCCAGCCTGGATGGATCTCACCTCAGTTGAGTTTTAATAAAAATAAAAAATAATAACAACATGTTTCCTATGGGACAGAACTTTCCACAGAGTAAGTGAGTAGATACATCATCCTGAAAATTCAGAGGAAGAGCAGACTTATTATTTACTGTGGGTGCCATAGGGGAAATTTAATAACTATTTAACTGCCTCAATAAAAAGCTAGAAGCTACGGTGCTATGAAACAAAAGCAAAAAACTCTAAGGCGAGAATACTAGACGTGTACTCTACTACATGGACAACTGGTGTATTAAAAAAGGATGAAAATAAAAATGCAATAGAATTTTAAAATTCTCATCGGGGGAGTAATGAAAAGGATGGATGTTACTGAACATCAAATCATCAAGAAGGCAAACAGAGGAGCTCTCTCAGAATTCAGAGAGAAAGGACAAAGAGATCATAAATGAAAGATATTTTATACATATGCAGATCAGATGATATACGCGTGTGCATATAAATATGTGCATATAAGAATATGTACATCTCTGTGTGTGTATATATATAATATACAGATCTATGTATATACAAACACTTATTTATAAAGCAGAGAATAAAGAGCCAAGTTAATCATTGTACGTGGTCCCAACGATGTACCAGAGCATTCCAAATAAATATAACTAACAATATGTTTAAACTTTAAACTTTCTCGAATTAAAAAAAAAATTAATAGGCTGATTGGTAGCACCCTCTATATTGTAGGCAAAATACCTGAAAAGAGACTTGACTCAGAGTCAAATTTTTAAATTGTAAAGGTACAGAAATAAGTTTGCATATGTCCAAAGAGTAAAAGGAGAGATTGTACAAAGAACGAATGAGCATGGTCTCTGACTTCCCTGATATAATAAGTGTCAACACAGTGGAACCTGTGTCCGTATTCTTTCTTTTTTTTTTTGAGACGGAGTCTGGCTGTCACCCAGGCTGCAGTGCAGTGGCGCGGTCTTGGCTCACTGCAAGCTCTGCCTCCCGGGTTCACACCATTCTCCCGCCTCAGCCTCCGAAGTTGCTGGGACCGCAGGCGCCCGCCACCACGCCCGGCTAATTTTTTGTATTTTTAGTAGAGATGGAGTTTCACCGTGTTAGCCAGGATGGTCTCGATCTCCTGACCTTGTGATCTGCCCGCCTTGGCCTCCCAAAGTTCTGGGATTACAGGCGTGAGCCTCCGCGCCCGGCCTACCTGTATCCATATTCTTGAGGAAAGACTGCAGCTCTGTCATTCCGTGGGGATTTCCTTCCCCTTTATCAGAAGGCAGTTAGTACTCTCCACCTTGTTCGAGAGTTCTTGTCTTCATGGCTGCTCTCCTTTTCCAGGCTTCAGGCTCCCTGAGAGAGAGTCTGAGTCTGTGACATCGCTGTCTGCAGCGGTTCCCAGCGTGGAAGCTTACATGCGGGTTCTCTAGAGAGCTTTGATTGGATGGAAAAATGAGGGGGATAATGGCACTGGGTCAGGTGCAGAGCCCTTGGATTTGGACAGCCGGGGCAAGTGACAGTGTTGTGGCTCCTAGTGTAGATGTTCAGTTCCATTTAAAATGTTTATGGGGTGGCAACGTGATGCCATTGTCCAGGACAGTGCTTTTCAATCATGGAAATTTCTCAGTTATTCCCTTGCTTAAAATATTTGAGGGACACCAATGTTTCTTGGACAGAAGATGAAGTCCATGTCATTGCAAACCGGACTCTGCCCACACCATCCGCTTCCTTGCTCTCTGCTGTGCTGGCTTTCTTAGGGTTTCTGGAATACATGGCTAGCTCTTGTATAGGACCTTTGCGTGTACTGGTTCCTTCTGTCTGGAAAACTGTTGTCCTGCCTCTCTCCTTGCAGAATGACTCTCCTTATTATCACCACTTCACTCTTGGATTAATGCTGCATTTATTTCTGTCACTAGTTGATTAGCACCTGTCTCTTTGTTGGACTCCCAGGTCCACATGGGCAGAGTCTGTCTTGGGTTTTGTGCATCATTTTATCCCTGGCACCTAGCACAAATCTGGCCTACAGTAGGTCCCTCATAATTATTTGTTGAATTAATAAACATATGGTCAAGTTTTGAGACCTGATTCTGTTACTACCTGTGATGTCTTGAGGTCTTTATGTTGTCTCCATGAAACTTGTTTTTTTCACCAGTCAAGAGGGAATTATGTCTTCTTCACAGGATTGCTCTGGGAAACCATTTCAGCAACAGACATGAAGGTGTTTGGTCATAAACAGTACATTCTACAAGAGTACGTTACCTTTTTTTTTTGATTCTATTGTTTTATTATCATTCTAGAACAGATATAATCAGAGCTAAACAAAAATGAATAAAATTCATGTTGGGTTCAAAAGAGAATCTTCTCTCCTTTTCTATTCTTTTCTTCATTCAGTGACATCTCTTCTTATTGTTCTGCTATCAAAGCCTGCGATAAGTAAAGAATCTGACACACACCATTTTTTGTCTTAGTGTTAATTTAAACACTGTGGGTATTTGCATTTTTAAACATGATCTCTGATGGAAGAACAAAAGGCTTCTTCTATTTTTAAATAAATGTCAAACATCAGTGAGGCGATAGGGGCTGAGAACCTAGCAGTGGGTCACTGGAGACAGCAGCAGAGAAAAACTCACCCCATCCAGAACCCCCTTCCTTCCCCTGCCCTGCCACTGAGCCTGGTGCCATGTATATCAGTGTCCTTGCTTTCACCAAGGGGCCTTCATCCTGGTCAGTGATTTCCCACTATCTTTATTTGTTTCAGTTCAGAATTCCTTTAGAACATAGTGTTTGTCAATTTTGGGGATTTCTGAGAATGTTGTAATTGTTTCTCGGGAAATTGGAGGCAATTTGGAATTTTGCCAAACATGTACTATGCGATATTTTAGCAACTTCCCACCCCGTCCCGATGCAACCATCTCCAGAGACTTTTGGAAGACTGGAGTAGACAAATGCCTTTAATAGGGAATTGGGTCCTGGAATGTGGGGAATTAGGAAACCAGTGACAGTGATGATAAATGAAGAAAGAATGGAGTATGGCTGCTCTTTCAGGCCCTTTTGGGAGAAAATAATCATTTGCACTGGTTACTATTGTTGACAAATTGGTTGCCTCTAATCAATCATGAGTACCTGTGATTGTTTTCTTAGGATAAATTCTATAATGGAAAATCATGGCAGGGCATGCACAGATGTATACTTCATAATCTCTGACTTTAAGGAGTTTGCTATTTAGATGTGGAGGTGAGATACATACACCAAAAATTCATTGATAACACAGACAAGTATAAGCCCCAAAGGAGAGGTAAGGATGACAACTGCTGTAGAAGATTAGGGAAGGGAGAACTCACTGCAGACTGGGTGGTTAGAAAGAGCGTGGTGATGGGGATGGATGCAGGACTTGCTGTGACTTTGAAAGATGACTGAAAGGTAAATGGCATTCAAATAAGTAGAGAAGGAGCAGGTGGTGGGAAGAGATTACTTCAAGTGAACAAAATAAGGCTCACATAGATTTCTGAATTCTGACATAATTAACTCCCTGTTACTCAGGATTTGCCCCTAAAGACTGAAGGTGGGTAGTGAAGTACAGAGGCAGTTCATAAATGATAGGAATTGCTGGTCCAGCTTAACAGCCTGCATATGCGAGAGAGAGAGAGAGTGAGAGAGAGATGTGAACAGTTGCCAGCCTCCCTAGTTTACAGGTAAGGATGCCAAGGAATCAGTGGAGAAGGAGGAAATGGAGCCAAGACCTTAGTGATTTTCACCTCTGCAACTTTTCCACCATCTTCTCCCCAAGACCACATTGCTTCCCTCTGCCATTAACTGGAGAAAATGGGAACGTAGTACACCAAGTGATAATCTGGGAGAATGAGAAACCCACATTCTCTCCAGCCCACGCAAACTAGTTAATGGCTCCAGGTAGACATGCTGAGGATGCAGGAACCAGCCTGCACACAGATATGTGGCAGCCAGAGAGGTGAGCACATTCAGTTTTATTGTGTGATTCATTTCCTCTCCCCAGCTGGTGCATTGGAGAGGGCTCTGCAGCTTGCAGCCAAATGGCTGCAGTGCTCCAATGAGGGGCCTCGCTGTGTTGTACCGACGTGAGGATTTTCCCCTGCCTGCCTAACACAGGCACTGGAGCTTGTAACCACAGGGCTGCAGGGTTATAAAGTGCTTGTCATGCCTTCCATTATGAGCACGCATCATAGGCTGCAGTATATCCCGACTGGTGCTAAGCACACAAGAACGCCATCCATTCCAGAGTGGCTTTGCTTCTACACAATGCAAATTGATTAAAGGTCCATTTAGTCACCGGTGGAAGGAAAAAAGGGCCACTGAAGGATTCCAGATACTGGAAAGCAGCTGAAATTCAATGACCAAAGAGCATTAGGAATATGAGGGAAAATTTTATGTGATTCTGCCGACAGAACTCGACTTGGCTAATTAGCTTTCTGCAAACATGTAGGAGAGCAGTTCTAATTCCAGGAAGCATTTTGGTAATTGCTGTTAATGCGGAATTGTCAGGCCTTCTCTGTCTGTAAAGAAGACTTTGTCTTGGTGCTAGAATCTCAGTTCTCTTTAACATGGCAGCGTGTGGACAAATCCATGTGTTTTCTTATTGATTCTTTGTTGAGCTAGGTGCTTCAGTGACTAGTAAAGACAGAAAATGCCTAACACCATTATTTGAACAAACATAAATAGGCATCTCAGAAAAATTCCAAAATGTAGAGATTAGTCTTTGCTACCAGGAAGAATAAAATTGTAACACCATGAAGAGCAAATAAAGGGCAAACCTTATTCTTAACTTATCTGCTTAGAATTTACTTCATGGGGATAACCACAGTTGTGCACAAAGAAACAGCTGTAATTTGTTCATCGTAATATAAGAATTCCAAATTGTAAATAACCCAGATATGAAACAGTATGGGATTTCTTTTTCTTTTCTTTTTTCTTTTTTCTTTTTTTTTTTGAGGTGGAGTTTCGTTCTTGTTGCTCAGGCTGCAGTGCAATGGCGCGATCTCAACTCACCAAATCCCCTTTTGGGTTCAAGCGATTCTCCTACCTCAGCCTCCAGAGTAGCTGGGATTACAGGCATGTGACACCATGCCCGGCTAATTTTTTTGTGTTTTTATTAGAGATGGGGTTTCTCCATGTTGGCCAGGCGGATTCCAAACTCCCCATCTCAGGTGATCCGCCCGCCTTGGTCTCCCAAAGTGCTGGGATTACAGATGTGAGCCACCGCACCTGGCAAGGGATTTCTTAAGTTATGGTAAATCCACTGAAAGGATCACTATTCTATTATTAAAAGCATGATGTATTAGAAATATTTAGGGACATATTCATAATTATAGCCTTCAATGAAAATAAGTAGGTTCTAAAACATTATGTACTTTTAATTCTGTTTGGAGGTTATATTTGGAAGATATTAACAAAAATATGAATAGTGGTCAAGCCACATTGCACAACTCGCACCGTATTTTGTGTGAAACATAGCCCCAGGGTTGTGCAATGTGGTGGTCCTAATGGGTTATTCTAGGTTGTGGGATTACAGATACCTTCAATTTGCTTGTCCTGGATTGCTTATTTTATTTTTCTTTCCCCTCCCCTCCCAAATCCACTCCCCTCTCCTTTCTTCTTCCTCCCTCCCTCCCTCCTTTCATCCCTCCCTCCCTCCCTTCTTTCCTTCCTTCCTTCCTTCTCTCCCTTTC
>NW_012110630.1:708988-722068 GCF_000951045.1 Mandrillus leucophaeus | reverse complement strand
CTTTCTTTCTTCTTTCTTCTTTCCTTCCTTCCTTTTCTTTCCTTCTTCAAAACACATGACTTCAATTTTTTCTTATGATAAAAATGATAAAACGTGTCAAACAAAGAGAGTTTGCATTGAACCCAGCACCATTTTAGACACAGACTCTTAAAACCAGGAATGTCATGCTTTCTTCACTCTACGGTGAAATAAGCAGCACTTCTCAAACTTGAGCATGCATCAGAATCACCCGGAGGACTTGTTAAAACACTGATTATTGGGCCCCAGCCCTGGAGTTTGTGATTCAGTAGGTCTGGGCTGGACCTGGAGGACATACAATTCTAACAAGGCCTTGCCGCCGCTGCTGCTGCTCCTGCTGACCCCAAGGCCACATTTTGAGCACCATTGATGATGAGTATGATCTGGTAGAAAGGAGATCACTGGTACAGTGGGTCTCAGCTCTGTTTTGGAAGTTTTGTGGTGACACAGTTTTTAAAGCCTCAGCTCTGATCACCAGCTAACCACAACATCTTCCCTTATCATTCCAGGTAAATGCATGTAATACAGACACTTGACTTGCGACTTCTTTTCCAGGCCCAGGACTGGAGAAATATAGCAGAGACTTAAAAGCTTTTTTTGGACTGATTTGTTTTGTGCCTCTGATTTTTATTTAATTTTTATTGTATTATCAACATTTTGTGAAACCCTGATAATACAATAATTCTTCATTGCAGGTCCAACATGAGGAATACAAGCATTTTTAAGACAGTATGATAAGATTTATTTGGAAAAATATCACAAGTTTCTGGTCCATGAGAAAGGCAAAAAATCTGTGCCTTTATGTATAACCAGTTCTATTGAGTTATGTAAATGGATTGTTTAATACCCAAAAGAGTTTAAATGAAGATTTAGACAAATAAGTGCTATTGTACTTAAATTTATGATATACACTATCTTAGATTTGTATATGCAATGTACTTTGATATTTGGTAATGTACCAACATTCACCTGCACATATTTTTTCATTTTTTTTGACAAAAGCATTCATGAAGACTTGGGGATATATTACAAAGGCAAGAATTCTTTTCTTTTCTTTGGAGATGTACAACGAAGGGTACACACCAATCATAATGGGATGTTTTGAAGGCCAGAATGATGATACTTTGTATTTATCTATTGCTTTGCTTTTTTAAAACCAAAGTAAGAGTTCCCTCCTCCTCTCAACCAAATGAGGTAGGCTGGATTGTATGTTATTTGTGCTTACTTGTATGGATTAAGAAATCGAGGCTTGCAGTGGTTTAGTGACTTGCCTAAGGTCGTTCTTGCCATAGATGGTGGTGAGCTGTGACCCAGATATTGTGACTCAAGGATTTTTCCTCCTGTCAACACATGCTACTTCATATTAACCAACTGGTCACCTCTTTTACCTTTTTGAGTCTCCTAGGGGAGTAGTAAAGACAAGAAGGCATTACCTACTCAGAAAGCTGTATTGTAGAGTTTCTTCAGAATTGTGCTGATAGCACTGCATATCTTTTTCTATCATAGTCGTGTGTGTGTGTGTGTGTGTGTGTGTGTGTGTATATATATATATATATTTTTTTTTTTTTTGGAGATGAAGTATTGCTCTTGTCCCCCAGGGTGGAGTGTGATGGTGCGATCTTGGCTCACTGCAACCTCTGCCTCCTGGGTTCAAGTGATTCTCCTGCCTCAGCCCCTGTGTAGCTGGGATTACAGGCGTCTGCTACCACGCCTGGCTAAATTTTGTATTTTTACTAGAGACGGGGTTTCATCATGTTGGCCATGCTGGTCTTAAACTCCTGACCTCAGGTGATTTGCCCACCTCAGCCTCCCAAAGTACTGGGACTACAGGGGTGAGCCACCGAGCCTGGCCAATAGTCATATTTTTTTTTTAAAAAAGAATAAGGAGTTTTTTTCTTCTCTTACCTAAAAGGTGAAGTTGTCATTATCATAGAATTTTATTATACAGCATCATTGTATAATTATTAATAGAAACAATCATGAAATGAAGTCATTTTAAGCACCAGACTAGGAACAGCTAATGCTTTCTAACTCTGAGAAAGGATTTTACATTTAGAGGAAAGTTCTTTTATTTTTGTTCTTTGGTTCTCTTCTCTTCCCATGAAATTTGCATCATAAGTGCCTGGGTGATTTCTTGGCAAGAGCTCTGCAAAGCAAAGGCCAAGTGTTCTGCTGGGAGAAGGAGAGTCGAGGAGGCAGCCCAGGACTGTTTAGACTTTGCTTAGTCATAGTTTATGAAAAGTGCATGTCTCAACCTTGGATAGTTGCAAAAGCCAAGGGAAGTAGCTCCTTGGAAGAAAAAAGTCAGTTTTCAAGATTGCTTTGACAGGAGGTCCCTTGGCAACTGGGCCAAACATTTCTTAAGGATGTATGGATGCTGGGTGCATCTTGGGAAAGAAATATTTCACAGCAGACATTTGTATAATACTTTCTTTGAATTCTGAGAAAAACTGGAGACATAGAAAGCTTTTCATCTTAGGGTCCCCACAGACATGATGTTCAAATGCCAGGAATAAAGTCCTGAAGCTAAGATCAGAAAGGTCTATGGTGAGCTATAGTTAAATAAGTATTGGCCCGTGATGCCATCCCAAGGCTGTTGATGGGGGTAAATCCCCAGCCAGCTTGCTGCAGACACAAAAAGAACCCCAAATGGTGTTGCCAAATCTCTTCCTCTGTGGAGAAGCCTCAGTGAAACTTGAACTTGGTCAGTGGCTGAGGACTTTGTCAGATTAACACAAATCTGGACTTAGGTAAGGAGAAACTTTATTCAAAGAGATTATTGTAATAGTGAGCTCCCCCATCTCAGGATCTACAGACATCTCAAAACCAAACAGAAAAATACATTTGTGGGATGGGGTAAGCAGGGATAGCAGGAACTTACGAGGGGAAATTAGTCAATTAGGTGGGGGTAAACAGACAGCACGACGGTGGTTTGATGGAAAAACTTCTGCTGTCATTGGCCAATTCTCAGGAATTGGTTGTTAAGCCCAGATGTATATTTTAGTGCTTGCTCAGACTTGGAGGCAAGCCAAAGTTCAGGGTTCTGTGGGAAAAAGAGAAGACTGAAGTTTGGTCAAGACAAATCAGTGGATAAGACTGTGGGCCACTGAGACTGTGTGGTCAACTTGGAGATCTCTGGGAAGCTGTGGTAGAAAGGCTGTCACAGTCATTCCTGAATGTCAATCCTGAGGCTGGCAGCATCTGGGGGTTCACCAAAAACACAGAGTCCACCCCTGGGAATCTACATTGTAACAAGCTTCTCAAGATGATTCTCATGTATACCCAAGTTTAAGAATAAATACTGCAAATAACAATGGATTTAATCAGGATACCTGGTTTAGAGCGGCAGATATGCTACATATTAGCTGGATAATTAGATAAGTCAAGTAACTATACTTAACTTTAGCTTCCTTAACTATAAAATGGGACTATTACCTGCTTCAAATAGGCATTGTGTGGATTATATGATGCTAACATGAGAGGTTCTACCAGGAAACAGGGAAGAAAATTTTAAACACTAACTTATTATCATAGAGTAATAATCTCCAACCAGTTGCTGTAGTTTGTTGATTGGGTTTTTGTTTCTTTTCTTTTTTTTCTTTTTCTTTTTCTTTCTTTCTTTCTTTTTTTTTTTTTTTTGAGATGGAATCTTGCTCTATCACCCCAGCTGGAGTGCAGTGCCACAGTCTCGGCTCACTGCAACCTCTACCTCCCAGGTTCAAGTGATTCTCCTTCCTCAGCCTCCCAAGTAGCTGGGATTACAGGGGCACACCAGCATGCCCGGCTAATATTTTGTATTTTTAGTAGAGATGGGATTTCTCTATTTTGGCCAGGCTGGTCTTGAACCCCTGACCTCAAGTTATCCATGCACCTTGGTCTCCCAAACTGTTGGGATTATGGGCATGAGCCACAGAGACTGGGCTGTTTCCTTTTATTTAAAAATAAATTCTCATTGGTCTATATGTCTGTTTTGGTACCAGCACCATGCTGTTTTGGTTATGGTAGCCTTGTAGTGTAGTTTGAAGTCAGGTAGCGTGATGCCTCCAGCTTTGTTCTTTTTGCTTAGGATTGGCTTGGCTATATGGGGTTTAATTCCATATGAAATTTAAAATAGTTTTTTCTAATTCTGTGAAGAATGTCAATGGTAGTTTGATGAGAATAGCACTGAATCTATAAATTACTTTGGGCAGTATGGCCATTTTCATGATATTGATTCTTCCTATCCATGAGGATGGAATGTTTTTCCATTTGTTTGTGTCCTTGCTTATTTCCTTGAGCAGTGGTTTGTAGTTCTCCTTGAAGGAGTCCTTCACATCCCTTGCTAGCTGTATTCCTAGGTATTTTATTCTCTTTGTAGCAATTGTGAATGGGAGTTCATTCATGATTTGGCTGTCTGCTTGCCTATTGTTGGTATAAAGGAATGCTTGTGATTTTTGCGTATTAATTTTGTATTCTGTGAAAGTTGTTTATCAGTTCAAGAAGTTTTGGGGCTGAGATGATGGGGTTTTCTAAATATAAAATCATATCATCTACAAACAGAGACAACTTTACTCCCTCTCTTCCTATTTGAATACCCTTTATTTCTTTCTGTTGCCTGATTGCCCTGGCTGGAATATCCAATACTATATTGAACAGGAGTGGTGAAAGAGGGCATCTTTGTCTTATATTGGTTTTCAAAGGGGATGCTTCCAGCTTTGGCCCATTCAATATGATATTGTCTATGGGTTTGTCATAAATAGCTCTAATTATTTTGAGATGTGCTCCATCAACACCTAGTTTATTGAGAGTTTTTAACATGAAGAGATGTTGAATTTTATCAAAGGCCTTTTCTGTGTCTATTGAGATAATCATGTGGTTTTTGTCTTTGGTTCTCTTTATGTGATGGATTATGTTTATTGATTTGCATATGTTGAACCAGTGTTGCATCCCAGAGATGCTGACTTGATCATGGTGGATTTTGTTTGCCAGTATTTTATTGAGGATTTTCACATTGATGTTTATCAGGGATATTGGCCTGAAGTTTTTCTTTTTTTGTTGTGTCTCTTCCCAGTTTTGGAATCCGGATGATGCTGGCTTCAGAACAGAGACCTCAGTAATAACACCACACATGTACAACCATCTGATCTTTGAAAAACCTGATGAAAACAAGCAATAGGGAAAGGATCTCCTATTCAGTAGATGGCACTGGGAAAACTGGCTAACCATATGCAGAAAATGGAAACTGGACCCCTTTCTAACACCTTATGCAAATATCAACTCAAGATGGATTCAAGACTTAAATGTAAAACCCAAAACCATAAAAACCCTACAAGGAAACCTAGGCAATACCATTCAGGACATAGGCGTGGACAAAGACTTCATGACAAAATCGCCAAGCGATTGCAATGAAAGCCAAAACTGACAAATGGGATCTAATTAAACTGAAGAGATTCTGCACAGCAAAAGAAACTATCATCAGAGTAAATGGGCAACCTACAGAATGGGAGAAAACTTTTGCAATCTACCCATCTGACAAAGGTCTAATATCCAGAATTTACAAGGAGCTTAAACATATTTACAAGAAAAAACAAACAACCCCATAAAACAAGTGGGCAAAGGATATGAACAGACACTTCTCAAAAGAAGACACTTATGTGGCCAAAAACATATGAAAAAAAGCTCTTCATCACTGATCATCAGAGAAATGAAAAATCAAAACCACGGTGAGATACCATCTCACGACAGTCAAAATGGTGATTGTTAAAAAGTCAGGAAACAACAGATGCTGGTGAGGCCATGGAGAAATAGGAATACTTTTACACTGTTGGTGAGAATGTAAATTAGTTCAACCATTGTGGAAGACAGTATGGCAATTCCTCAGGGATTTAAAACCAGAAATACTATTTGACCCAGCAATCCCATTACTGACTATATGCCCAAAGGAATATAAATAATTCTACTATAAAGAAACACATGCACATACATTTATTGCAGCACTATTTATAATAGCAAAGACAAGTGCTCATCAATGATAGACTGAATAAGGAAAATGTGGTACATATATGCCATGGAATACTATGCAGCCATAAAAAGGAATGAGATCATGTCCTTTGCAGGAACATGGATGAAGCTGGAAGCAATCATCCTCAGCAAAACAAAACAAAACAAAACAAAACAAAAAACAAAAACTAACACAGGAAAGAAAACCAAACACCACATGTTCTCACTCATAAGTGGGAGCTGAACATTGAGAACACATGGACACAGAAAGGGAAACAACACACATCAGGGCCTGCTGGTGGGGTGGAAAATGAGGGGAGGGAACTTAGAGGATGGGTCAATAGGTACAGCAAACCACCATGGCACACATATACCTATGTAACAAACCTGCACGTTCTGCACATGTATCCTGTTTTTTGTTGTTGTTGTTGTTGTTGTTTGTTTTAGAAGAAATAAAGAAAAAAAAAAACCCAGAAAACAAGAAGGGACAAAAATAAAGAGTTATAATTTCCAAACAAAAATAAAAACAAATTCCAATCCCTCTCAGCTAGCAGGCCTTTGCCCATTGCCTCTAACTGTGAATAGCTGTCCACTTAGTCCAATGTGCTATAGGAATATTGATTTCTATGTGCACTGGCGTAGGGAAAAGATTGAGAATCTGAATTGGACAGGCTTCTGAGATTATGTGATTCTGAATGGGTCTGGAATCAGAATCCATCTTTTGGTATTTGATCTAGTGTCCTATAAACTGTAAACTTTTTGTATAGGATCATAAATCCAGGGCTTATCTGGATATAAGAATGAAGTACTCAGAGCCATAATTTCTCTGGGACACAGAGTGCAAGAGCTGAGCGATAGAACCTTGGCAGTAGTATAATGAAACTCATGCCCTTTGTCAAGTATCTATTGCTGTTTTTGTTTTTAGTTTTCATATTAGGTTCTTTGTTTTTGATAGTGTAATTGTTTCATAACAAAAGGAAAAAAGAACTAGTGACACGGCAGAAACTTGGATCTGAGCAAGCACTTTCAACCACTGATTTTACCTGCCATTTGGACTTTCTCCAAGGCTTCCCCGACTCGTGTATTCATTGTATGGAGAAGGGGCAAAGTACTCAGGAAGTCACAGGAGCAAAGAAAACATTTTCCTAACCATCACACCATGAGTCTGTCTAGTGTGTGTCCTTTTCCCACTTCTTTTCTTTCTCATACTTGTTTTCTCTCCTTCCCTTTCCCTCTTTTCCCCCCTCACCATAGTAGTTGCTAGACTCTAATGATGAACAAAGCATAATCCTACTCTGTAGGAGTTTAAAGTCTAGCCACAGTTTTAAATGGAGCTTGGAGTATGAAATGAATTTGTTTGGCTTCACCTGCCCAAGGAAAATTGGGCCCAAATGAAATAGAAGCATTTAGAAATAGATAGCGTTTAGAAGGACTAGAAGCCATTATGTGTGGGATACAGAGATGTCTACTAAAGATCAGCCTGAGACCTACCATTGAGTAAATGGATGACTTGGAATTATATTTTTGAAACTTATATCTTTTGAGTCTCAAAGGATCCTATGATATGTGTAGCACAGGTATTATTAGAGTGTCAAATGAAGTGTTGAATACAAATCCCTGAGGATTATAAACTACATTACAGGAAGAAAATATGTATGTCAATAATGAGAGTCCCAGTTCATAGCAGCAATAGTCACAATCACCAAAAAGTGGAAACCACCCAAATATCTATCAACTGATGAATGGATAAGTACAACAGAGTATATCCATACAATGGAATATTATTTAGCCATGAAAAAGAATAAAGTACTGATATATTCTAAAACATGGATGCACCTGAAAAATGTTATGAAAGGTCAAATATTATATAGTTCCATTTATATGAAACATTCAAAATAGGTACATCTGTGGAGACAGAAGACTAATGGTTGCCAGGAACTGGGGGGAGGAGGAAGCTGGGAGTAACTGCTTAATGGGTACAAGATTTCCTTTTAGAGTGGTGAAAATGTCTTAGAGCTATAGGTGATGGTTGCACAACATTGTGAATGTACTAGATGCCACTGATTGTACTAGTTGCCACTGAATTGTATCTCAAAAAAAAAAGAAAAAAAAAAAAAAGAAAAAAAAGAAAAAGAAAAATAATGAGGGCACACGGACCATTCATTCTTTAGGATTTTGAACATACCACAACAGTGAATAACTTACTATTGCTTTTAATGAAGAAAGGCCTGGGTAAATCTTATAGGAGTTCCTCCCCTACTTGAAAATTATATTTCCTTTGAGTGGCTTGTGTTATAGTCTGAAGATAAAATGTTCCCCTTTGCCTTGCACTGCTGTTCCTGGAGCCAGATTTATTTCAGGGAATGATGGCATTCTTTATTGAATCTGGAAAGTCTGTTTTTACAACAAAGGCAATTATCTTTGCAGCAGCTTGGGAGTTAATTTAACATCAAGGTTTTTATTTTTGACTGTTTAGCCTTTGTTTCTGGGTTGTTTACTAGGTGAATTATTCCCAGATAAGGTGAAGATAGCCTCCTTAATTTATCTCCTGATATGATGTGACTATTGCTATTTCATTACTCTACTTTGTAGGTCAGGAAGTCAGTTCCCAAAGAGTAAATATACAGTCATGCATTGCTTAGTGATGGGGATGCATTCCGAGAAATGTGTAGTTAGGTGATTTCAGTCTTGTGTGAACATCATAGAGCACATTCACACCAATTTATACTATACGTCTAGGCTGTATGATACAACCTATTGCTCCTAGGCCACAAACCTGTACACGATGTTATTGTAGGGAATACTGTAGCCAATTGTAACACAATGCTAAGTATTTGTGTATCTAAACATAGAAAAGGTACAGTAAAAATACAGTATCATAATCTTATGGGACCACTGTCATATATGTAGTCTGTCATTGACCAAAACATCATTATGCAGTATGTGACTATTATGTAGTGTGTGACTATAATTTAATGGACTCTACCCAAGACTTTGCTAAGGTGAAATAATGGAAAAACAGTTTGCTAAATGATGACTGATTATCTCAAAATACATGTACAGGCTCACAGTCTTCCAGGGCCAAAAACGTTCATCTAGAATACCAAGTCCTGGCTGGGTCTCTATTGTGAAACCTTATTTTTAACACTTTGAAAGGAACACATCTAGTCATTGTATATATGGCTAATTTTCTGCTCTCTAGATAGCTGATTATATTTTACTGGAATTTTCCTTTTCTTTTGAAGTGCTTTTCAAAAGCTCTGTCTAATTTCTGGTCTTTTTTTTCTTAAAAAAAGATTTCTCTTTACAAGAAAAAAAGTATCCCATATTTACTGGAGTTATAGTTACTGGCAGAACCCATGGGGAGGATGAATCATACCGGAGAGATTTCTAGTTATTTCCAAAGCAGTAGCAATGGTGGTAAAGTGCTGATTTGTTCTCTCTGTAACTTAAATAAATCCCGGTGTCTCAGGTGGCCCAGCGTATGTTGATACTGCATCAAAGAAACAGCAGTGTAACTACAGAGGACCTGAAGACCCTTGCAGGGTCTTTTTTTTTAGCCTGAACTTTCTTTAGAAGGATACTATAGGTACTTAATGCAGTATTCCACTCGGAAGCCTTCCCCAAAGTCAAACTTAGCAATCTTCCTTTCTTCATGGTTTCCAGTTCATAGCAGCTGCTCAAAGTCTCTCCTCTCTGCCTGTGGCAATCTCTCACTGTTGCGCTGACCCCGTTCCTTTGGCTTCTCCCCTGCTGTGACCTTATGCCTGTGTCCTCTCCTGTAAAGCCCTTATTCTCTATAGATGGTCCTCCCCTGAGTGCAGGTTCCTGGAAAGAGAAAGGGTGTGTCTTTACCTGTCCCATTCCCTGGTGCATGTCTGTCCCCTACCCCATTCCCTTCCTGTTCCCAGGTTTCTAGTGACTCAGCATGCTGGGCCCCCTGGCAGTTGAACATTTGGGTTTGGGGTCTGAAACTGCTGATGAGTTGGGCTGGGGGGTAGGACTCCTTGTTTGTATTTGTACCTGCTTATTTAAAGAGCAATGAAGATTCTTTAGGGGGATCATGGAAAGGCACTGTACTAAGACTGGGGTCGTGGAAGATGGTATAGCATAGAGGTCAAGAGTAAAGATTCTGGGGTCAGGCAGTCTGGATTTAGGTCCTTCATTTACTCGTTGTGTGACTTTAGCAAAATTCACCCCTTTAAGGACCAGTTTTCTCTTCTTCAAAATGACTATAATGATTGAATGTATCTTGAAGAGGTACTGCGAGAATTAAGTGTGTCCTCGATCTCACTGAGCAGAGGGATCCATCTTCTGACCTGACCTAGCTTGGCTGCTGCTGGGTCTTCGTGAAGTCACAGCTTCTGAGAAATATTGCTTCAAGGATTCTCTTCCTTGAGTGTTAGGGACCAAGAAAACCGGATATCTTCCAGTCTAGCAGGTTGCAGAAAGGCCAATTGCTCAAGGAGCCCTATTGTTCTTTCCTACTTCACTGTTCAGGTCTATTGGAGATGGACTTTTTTGGCTCCACCCCTAGTAAGGAAACAGGTAGGCTGGAGTATAAGTTGTGTGCCATTTGCTTTCTTAGTAGCTTTATAACATATCCATATTTATTAGTATCACCTCTCCCTAGTGGTTATCTATAAGACCATCAAAATGCTCCAGCCTGGGCGACAGAGCGAGACTCCGCCTCAAAAAAAAAAAAAAAAAAAAAAAAAAAAAAAAAAAAAAATAAGACCATCAAAATGAAAAATGATATCTTTGATGTCAACTAAGAAGCAGAGAACCAATGTATTCAGCATCATCCTGCAGTCAATTTAGGGGGTGGCAAGTCCTAGTAATAAAGAATGCTGTGGTGGCACTAAGGAGGAAATGGAGCATGCTGAGTCACTAGAACCTGCTTTAGGAAAGTAGAGTTTTAGATGCAGAGGAAGAAGGGCCTGCATCTGATTTTGGATGACAAGTGTGGCCAAGACTGGCTGATAGCTTTCAGGGCCCAGAGCAGTATAAATGTGGGTATCCTTGTTAAAAAATTACTAAAAGGATAGTGACTATGAGGCTGAAGGAAAGATGGAATAAAACATATTTGTCTTTTGAAAGCATGAAGGTAAAATTGGAGTGGCAGAAGTAAATAAAAACAGCATTCATAAACAGGATTTGATTTTAAAGAGAATATTTAAAAATATTAGAATATGAAGATAAAAGTCAATATCTTCCAAGGAAACAAGCTGTTGTGGAAGGGGTGGGTGTTGGCTGTCAGATCGGTTGGTTAGCAAGGTTAAACCTGAGAAATTTCGTTTTTATGATACTCACTGAAGAAAATGTTTTGTTCTTCTGGCTTCATTAATCTAGTAGTGTAATCTGGAAGAGAATTTGCTATTGTTTATTTTCTGGAAAAGAATATGAGAAAGCTGTAGTTTTACAATCTTTGCAGAGATAGGTTTAGCAAAGGAAGGTCTCACGCAAAGATTCTTCAGTTTACTAGAAAAGAATAAGGTGCACTGGTTTAGCTATCTCTTGTTAATACATGACGAGCTTCTATTTGAGTTCAGTAGATTTTTTGTGTTCTGAACTTTTCACCTATGCAGCCCTCATACCTGCTGAGCACAATGATAAAGTATCTTGAATGCTGTCAAAAAGTAAAAAATGTGAAGTTTTGCTCTGAGATCACATACTTTGAAATATACAATTCATCACACTCTTTGACATGTCCTAAAGTACATCTAAAACAGGAGGTAATTACAGGTAATGTTATTTAAGTTATCTACTGGTTGACCCATCTACCTATTACTAGGAAACCATGTTTTTTAAAAGAGTGGAACAAAAGATTTTTTTTGTTTTTGGTATTTAAGCAGTTCTTTTATGACATTTTGAATACTGAAAAAGCATGCACTAAGAATATTTCAGATTATGAATAAAATTGCAAAACGTTGAGTTTCTTCTCTGATGTAAAGGATGCTTACAGTGTGATGACAGTGACAATTATGAGCTATTATTTATTCTTTAGGGTAGAGTAAAATTGGATGAGGGCAAGCTGAATTATGGACAGTGCCAAGAAGCCTTCTGAGGATTTGTTAGTGATAGTGAAAGGCAGAGAAAGGACACCGGGGAAACATTAGAAATATACACTATTAAAATATGCAAAGAAATACTGTCTTCCATCTAATGGTCTGAGTAAGTCCTTCCCAGTGCCATTGAGAGCCTGAAGCTCAGCTAGCACATTCTCTGGGAAGAAAGAAGTGAGCACTTCCCATATTGAAGGTGGGCATTCTACTTTCCTAGACATTGGAAAGATGTTGGGAGACATTGAGAAGAGTTGCCCATTTTTATTGGTAAAACAATAGAAGCTTCTTTAGGCCCCACCGACAGGAGGTGATAAGTTGTGACTATTACTGTTGTCCAAAAAAAGGAATTTTGTGGAGATGGCCAAATTTTTAGATGCTGAGAGTGTGACACTGGCAAGATGTGCTTGTTTCAAATAAATAGGACTTTTCAGTGTTTGGCCAGCTTTCCAAAGGGATTTGGCATTTGTTTTGTTTTTACAGTAATGAAGTTTTGACTTTCTAGGGTAAAATTTATTGAAATATTTAATTTTGTATAAGAGAGAGAAGATTTCTTTTGGATTTAACATATATTAAGATATATTTAGAAAGGTTAAGGTTAGCAGAATTTAATCTTAGACCCGCATAAAGGAGGTTTAATCTTAGACCTGCATAAAGGAGGTTGTAGATTTAAAAAAAAACCCCGCTGTATGTTCTTCAGGCTAACCATTCTTCAGTAAGCATCTGCTAAGCATAGTGAAATGGAGAGATGGCTTAATAACCAGGACTTTGCTGGCAGCCCTGCATCTCTAAATATCATCACCATCTTTGTTGGGATTCACTAAGAGTCAGTCATTGAGTGAAGCCATTTACATACACTAAGGCCTTTAAATACTTCTGTAAGGAAGGTATTATTATTACTATGTCATAAATAAAAAATTGAGGATCAGAAGGTTAAATAACTTACTTTAGATAACATAGCAAGTACAAGTCAGAGCCAGGTCTTGCTCTCTCTCTTTCTTTCTCTTTCTCTCTCTCTCTT